>NC_080744.1:72594143-72908858 GCF_020826845.1 Diceros bicornis minor
GCCAAGTATTTGTGACTTGAGAACATTTTAGTCAAAATAAGGAGTATAATGCAGTTGAATGGTCGCTCGCAACTGCACAGAGAAAGCATGGAAATTAAAGAATGATCTCAAACTCCTAGCTCAAGCTCTGCACATATGATGTCAGAGTTTCTATATCTGCCCTGAAAGAAATCTTATCTCCTATGGCTGCAGGGCCAAGATTTCTGAAAACCAAACAATATAAATTGAATTCCCAACAGGCTCTCTTTTGTTAAAGTCAGGGCGTTGACTGGGAAGAAATGGGATCCTAAAAATTAGAATAGGGACATGTGAGACGATCCCAATGAAGCTGGAGACATCCAACCCTTAAGTGCTGCTGAGTCTTCTTTGCCAGCAAAAGCAGCCTTTCCACCTCTGCCTTAGGAGGTTAGCCCTCCTTTGCTTAAAGAACCTGTGATAACTGTGCCTCTTACCCACAAGGTCGACGTGGGAAGCAAAGTAACCAAAGTTTCTGAGCTTGTTTTGCAGAACAACAGGAAGGCCACTGATAAGAGAGCAGCTTGCTGACAGCTCCCCCACCACCACCACCTAGCTAAACATGGCACAGGTTCATTGAGAAGCTAAAATGACTGATCGTAAACTTTAGACATCACAGACTAAAAATCCACTGCATGCAACACATAGAACCCCCCTGAATTTGCACATGCCACCCATGAAGAAATATGAAAGTCAGGCCTGTGCAGAGGACTCTTAAAGCTTCAGCCCCCAACTCCCTCCTACGCCCTCCCTCCTACTCTCGACTTCCCTGATAAATAACCCACGCAAAAGCCGCTCGAGGAGGCAGATCTAAGCTTAGTCTTCTGTCTCCTTGCTTGGCTGCCTTGCAATAAAGCCCTTTCTTTCCACAAAAGAACTGCCTCAGTATCCGGTTTTTCCCTGGTGTATCGGGCAAATGGACCCACTTGTGGTCAGTAACACTTGTAACAGCCTCCCCTTAGGCAGCCTTGAGAGGCACTGATGATCTTCCTCCAGACCTGCCCCACCACCCCTCTCTCCTTCTAAACTTATAACTAGACCTAACTCCCAGCAGGCCCCAAAGGGTAAGGTGCAAAGTGTGACCTCCAAGGAGATAAACTTACTACCATCATTTTTAATTCTGGTTTTCAAAATAATTTTTTTTTTTAATATTCACCTGAGGTCCTTTGGACCAATTTGAACGGTCATTTAGCAGTCAACCAGGCCAGGTGGAAAGGGCAGAGTTCACTGTTTTGAGGGAAAGGGACAGGGGTCTCAGAAGACCCTTAGAATTAATTCTTGTCCCTCCAGCTCCTTTCTCTCCTGCCACCTCTCCTTACCCAGCGCTCTGCCTCTCCTTGTCTTGATATGAATGTTTGTATATGTTAACCAAATATTTTTGCTTTCTTCCCTCACTCGTCCTCATCATCTAACGTAAGATATGTTATTAGTAGTAAACTTTACATTCTAATATTTAAGCTGCAGCATAAAAAGGAGAAGAGAAAACATCACCCAAGGATGCAGGGCTCACTCACCAGAGTGAGTATGTGCTGGGGAAAGGGAAATTATCTCAGTCCTGACTGCCTGGTATCCTCCTGCCATCTGCTCTAGCCTGCCCCCTCCAAACTGGGGAATCTCAGTTTGCATTTCTAGGCCCAGAGCTTCCGGAGGGCAACCAGGGCATCATCCTTAGTGATTCTGGGGTGTAGGGGCAACACGGACCAGAACCAGGGTTTCCAGGTTCCCAGGAATTAGAATATTCTGCACAGGCTCAGGAGGCCAGGAAGCCCCCACCAGGCCTATGAGGCTGATTTTCAGGCTCTGGAGGGACATAGAAAAAGAGCCACAGATGCCCTTCCCAGCCTTCCAGAAAGGCATCAGTGGTTGCCGCGACCCGGCTTGGGGGTGGTGGTGGTGATGAGATAGTTTCCAGAGGCTCGAGTGGGCCAAGGAGCCTTCCTCCCGCCTCCTCCACAGGGGGCAGACCCACCCTCTGGGAAGGACCTGGAACATTTCCAAGGTCTCACTCTAAGAGGGGCACCAGGTGGCACTAGGTAGAGATGTGGAGGAGCCCTCCATCCCCATCTTCAGTACATTGGACACCCTTCTTGGATAGAGAAACTTTATTCAATGCTGCATAAAAACAATAAATAGTAATAATGGTAAAAATAACAGTAATGATAAATAACAATCATAATGATGATCGCGATAAGTAGAAAAAGAGCCGCGGGGGAGGAGGAGGAGAAGCACAAGAAAAAAATGAATAGGAGGAGAAGAGAGAAAAAAGTACAGACCCTGGGAGTGAATGGCCAGGTACCCACATCGGGTCTCAGGCGGTGATTTGAAGTCCGAGTCCTAGGTTTGCACCATGAAACACGTTCCGTGAAGGTGAAGGAGAAGCAGCAACGCAAGGAGAAAAAGCCACCCACAGGGGGGTGAGGCCTGGGGGCTGTTGGGTGGGGTGGGGGGGACCTCCACCAGGGGCCTGCCCCGCGGCCCGAGCGGGTTTCCCGGAGCTCAACAGGCAGGTGTGGGGCCCACGCCGGCCCCGGCCGAACCGCGGTGGCCTTTCAGGCACCTGCTCTACCTGCCCGCTCCGTTCGGCCTGGAGCAATCGGGGGGCGTCCCGCCGGCAGAAGGCGGCACAGGCGGGCGACGCGGCTCCGCAGCTCCGGGAACTGAGAACACTGCGCGGGCGGGGCGGGCGGGAGCCCCCTCCGGTGTTAGCAGTTCCTCGGCCGGCCGTCATAGACTGAGATCGTTTCCATAGTCTCAAGCCAAACAAGGACGCCCTCCTTGGGACTCCCAAGCCCACTCGGGCAGATCCCGGCCTCCGGAGGGGGTCTTGGAAAGTGTTCAGGGGCTCCTTTGACAAACAGGCACAGGATGGTAATGCGGGAGCCTGGGAGCAGCTGTGTATGTGTATGTATGTTGGGGAACTCGGTTAAATTCTTCAGTAAATCGGAGACCCTTCATGGATAGAGAAACTTTATTCAATGTTTCATAACCACAGTAAATAACAATAATAACGGATTAATGGATTCCTAAGGAAAAGAACAAACAGGATTTGATTATAAATGGAGGATGAGGAAAAGGAGATAAGGGTGGGTTCTCATTTTATGGCTTCAGCAACAGAATGAAGAATGGGTCCCTTCAATGAGATGGTGACAAATGCGGCTGAGCAGATTCAGAGCAAGGGAGGCAGAGGTGAAAACAGTTTTAACGCATGTTTGACCTGAGCGCCTGCAAGATAGAGATATCCAGGAGGCAGTTTGACACAGGTCTGACTAAAAGAAATAGGAGGAAAGGATGCAGACAGTTGTCATAGAAACGTTTTAACAAGGAAAATGTTTTCTGGATAGAGATTGCATGTCTTTTTCCAAAATTTTCCACAATAAACATGTATTACTTTTATAATCATAAAAAAATATACAGAAAAGGAAGGAGTAGTCGCTTTTAGACACTGCAGCACTGTGAAACAAAGAAATGTGTCCTGTGGGTGGTGGAGACAGCTGGTGACCCTGCCATGAGGGACTGCAGTGGATGAGTGGGACAGAACCAGAAGTTCATGATGGAGAAGTGACTGGAAAATGACAAAGTGAACACTGGCACTAATTTCTGGAGACCTAACACATCACTGTGGCCCTCCAGTCAGAGCAGCTGCTTATGGGGGTCACGTGATCAGTTTTAGCTCAGATTCATCTCAAAATGGGTCCAGTGGGTCCCCAAACCCATCCTGTGGTTTATTTCTCCAGTTCCAGAAGGAATAATTAGAATAGACGTACTCAGTAGCCGGCATAGTCCCCACATTGGTTTCCTGACCTTTGGAGGGAAGTCTATTATTGTGGGAAAGGCCAGTGGAAGCCACTAGAACTGCCTGTACCAAGGAGACTAGTAAACCAAAAGCAACACTGCATTCCTGGAGGAACTGCAGATATTAGTGCCACCATTGAGGATTTGAAAGAGGCAGAGGTGGTGGTTCTCACCACAGCCCCATTCAGCACTGCTGTTTGGCCCATGCAGAAGACAGGGATCCTGTAGACAATGGATTATCATAAATTTAACCAAGTGATGACTCCAATTTCATCTCCTGTTCCAGGTGTAGTTTTGTTACTTGAGGAAATTAACACATCCCATGGCACCTGGTATGCAGCTATTGAGCTGGAAAATGCATTTTTCTCAATAGCTTTTAGTATAAGTCACTAGAAGGAGTTTACTTTTAGCTGGCAAGACCAACAATACACTTTCACTCTCCTATCTTAGGAGTATCTCAATTTTCCAGCCTTATGTTGCAGTATAGTCCTCAAGGACATTAGATGCCTTTCCTTTCCATGAAATATCACACTAGTTTAATACGTTGATGATATTATTCTGATTGAACCTGGTGAGCAGGAAGTAGCAACTCTAGATATATTGGTAAAACATGTCAGAGGATAGGAAATAAATCCCACAAAAATTCAGGGACCTACCACCTCAGTGAACTTTCTAGGAGTGCACTGGTGTGGAGTACGTTGAGATATCCCTTCTAAGGTGAAGGATAGGTTGCCGCATCTGGCCCCTTCTCTGACCAAAAAGAGGCACAACATCTAGTAGGCCTCTTTGGATTTTGGAGGCAACATATTCCTCATCTGGGTGTGCTACTCTTGTCCAATTACTGAATGACCCAAAAAGCTGCTAATTTTGAGTAGGGCCCAGAACAAGAGAAAGCTCTACAACAGGTCCAGGCTGCTGGGTAAGCTGCTCTCCCTCTTGGGCCATGAGATCCAGCAGATCAAATGGTGCTTGAAGTGCCATTGGCAGATGGGAGCATTGTTTGGTGTCTACCCTTTTGAGAATCAGCTTTTGGCTTGCTACTGGGCCTAAGTAGAGACTGAACACAACCATGGGCCACCAAGTTACTATTTGACCTGAGCTGTGTATCATGAACTGTACAGCTCCACAAAGCCATAAAGTTGGCATGCACAGGAGCACTCCATCATCAAATGGATATGGTATCCAGTATAGGAGATGGAGATCAAGCAAGCCTTGAAGGCACAATTAAGTTGCATAAGGAAGTGGCCCAAATGCCCATGGCCCCCACTGTTGCTGCACTACCTTCTCTCTCCCAGCCCACACTTATGACCTCACAGGGAGTTCCCTAAGAGCAGTTGACCAAGGAAGAGAACACTGGGCCTGGTTAACAAATGGCCTGCACAGTATGCAGGCCACTCAAAAGTGGACAGCTTCAGCTGCAGCCCTTTCCGGGACATTCCTGAAGGACAGTGGTGAAGGGAAACCTTCCCAGCCCAATGGGCAGAACTTTGAGCAGTACAGCTGGTTGTTAATTTTGCGTAGAAGGAGAAGCGGCCAAAGAAGCGATTATATATTGATTCACGGGCTGTAGCCAATGATTTGGCTAGATGGTGAGGGACATGGAAGGAACATGATTGGAAACTTGGTGATGAGGAGGTTGGAGAAAGAGGTATGTGGATAGACATCTTTGTATGGGAAAAGATTGAGAAGATATTTGTGTCCCATGAGAATGCTCACTAAAGGATGATCTCAGCAGAGAATGGTGTTAATAATTAAATGGGCAGTATGATCCATTCTGTGGATACTAGTCAGCATCTTTCTCCAGTCACTTCTGTCATTGCCCAATGGGTTCATGAACAAAGTGACAACAGTGGCAGAGATAGAGCTTGTGCCTAGGCTCAGCAATATGGGCTTTCACTCAACAAGGCCAAGCTGGTGAGTGCCCATTTGCTAGCAGCAGAGACCAACACTGAGTACCCAATATGGCACCATTGCCCATGCTGTTTACGTTGGATTCCTTCCATCATGGAAAGGGCAGCATTTTGTTCTTACCGAAATAGACACTTACTCTGGATACAGATTTGCCTTCACTGCATGCAACTCTTCTGCCAAAACTACCATCTGTGGACTTACAGAATGCCTTATCTGCCATTATGGTACTCCATACAGCATCCCTTCTGATCAAGGAACTAACTTCAGAACAAATAAAGTGTAGCAGTGGGCCCACGCTCATGGATTTAACTCATCTTACCATGTTGCCCACCATTCTGGAGCAGCTGCCTTGATGGAATTTACTTGACCATTTTTAATTTCATGAAAGTTTTGTAGTTTTCAGTGAACAAGTATTTACCCTCCTTGGTTACATTTATTCCTAAGTATTTTGTTCTTTTTGATGCTATTGGAATTGTTTTCTTCACTTCCTTTCCAGATTGTTCATTGCAAGTGTATACATATGCAATTAATTTTCACATATGGATCTTGTATCCCGCAACCTTGCCAAACTTGTTTACTAGTTCTGATAGTTTTTTAGTAGACTCTTTAGGATTTTCTGTATACAAGATTATGTCATCTGTGAATAGAGATAGTTTTTACTTCTTCCTTTCCAATATGGATGCCTTTTATTTATTTTTCTTTTCTAATTGCCCTGAGTAGAACTTCAGTACAACGTTGAGTAGAAGTGATCTTAGGGGAAAAGCATCCAATCTTTTACCATTAAGTATGTGGGTTTTTTATAGATGACTTTTATCAGGTTAGGGAAGTTCACTTCTATTCATAGTTTGTTAAATGTTTTTATCGTGAAAGGGTGTTGTTGGATTTGATCAAATGCTTTTTCTGTAACTATTGAGTTGGTCATGTGATTTTTGTTATTTATTCTATTAATATGATGTGTTACATTAATTGATTTGGGGATGTTAAAATAACTTTGCATTCCTAGGATAGACCCTACTTGGTCGTGATATATAATTCTTTTTATATTTTGTTGGATTCTGTTTGCTAGTATTTTGTTGAGAATGTTTATGTGATTTTTAAAAATTGTGGTAAAATGTGCATAAAATAAAATTTACCATCTTAACTATTTTTAAGTGTACAGTTCAATAGTATTAGTACATTCATATTGTTGTGCAACCATCACCATCATCCATCTACAGAACTCTTTTCATCTCACAAAACTAAAACTTTGTATTCATTATATAATAACTCTCATTTTCCCCTCCTCACAGCCCCTGGCAACCACCCTTCTACTTTCTATCTCTATGAATTTGACTACTCTAGATACCTCATAGAAGTGAAATCATACAGTATTTGTCTTTTTGTGACTGCCTTGTTTCACATAGCATAATGTCCTGAAGGTTTATCCACATAGTAGCATGTGTCAGAATTCCATTCCTCTTTAAGGCTGAATAATATTCCATTGTATGTATATACTACATTTTGTTTATCCATTCATCTGTCAGTTAGCAGATGGATGGACATTTGGGTTACTTTCACCATTTGTCTGTAGTGAACAAAGCTACTATGACATGAGCATACAAATACCTCTTTGAGACCCTAGTTTCAATTCTTTTGGGTATATACCCAAAAGTAATTGCTAGATCATATGTTGATTGAATTTTTAATTTTTTGAGGAGCCACCATACTGTTTTCTGCAGCATCTGCACCATTTTACATTCTCTACTATAGTGCACAAGTGTTCCAATTTCTGCATATCCTTACCAACACTTGTTATTTTCTGTTGTTTTTTAATGGTAGTCATCCTAATGTGTGTGCAGTGGTATTTCATTGCAGTTTTGATTTGCATTTCCCTAATGATTAGTGATGTTGAGCATCTTTTCATGTGCTTATTGGCCATTTGTATATCTTCTTTGGAGAAATATCTATTCAAGTCCTTTGCCCATTCTTAAATCAGGTCGTTTGTTTTTGTTGTTGTTGAGTTGGACAAGTTCTTTATATATTTTGGATATTAATGCCTTATCAGATATATGATTTGGAAATATTTTCTGCCATTCCAAAGGTAGCCTTTTCACTCTGTTGATTGTGTTCTTTGATGTAGAGAAGTTTTTGAATTTGATGTTAGTCCTATTTGTCTATTTTTTCTTTTTGTTGCCTGTGCTCTTGATGTCATGTCCAAGAAATCGTTGCCAAATCCAGTGTCATGAGGCTTTCATGTCTCCTTCCAGGAGTTTTGTAGTATTAGCTCTTACATTTAGGTCTTTGATCTATTTTGAGTAAATTTTTTATATGGGTTAAGATAATGGTCCAACTTTACTCTCTTCTGTGTGTGGATATTCAGTTTTCCCAACACCGTTTGTTGAAAAGACCATCCTTTTCCCATTGAATGGTCTTGGCACCCTTGTTAAAAATCATTTGACCAGAGAATGATGTCAGCATCATGGAGGAGTGGTTTGTTCTCTTTGTCTCTCTCCTCTAAGTTACCACTAAACAGGCATCCATTAACCAAAAGAGGATTCCCTCCACAGCACAACAGGAAGTCTGAGATTCATGCAGCTATACATCCAAAGGTGGGTGGACTGGATCCCTGAGAAGCAGTGGAAGTAGGTGAGCAGCCCCTCCCCAGTGTCAGTGATCCAGGTCATGGATCCTCACATAGCAGCCAGTGTGGTTGTGAGTGGAGGTGGGGGTGGCCTGGCCCACGCACAAACACTTGCACATGTAGCCCAGCCGTGGAGCTCTCACCCTGCCACGGCAGTCCACCTATGTGAATGCTCCCCACCAAGTGGAGGTGGCTCAGCCCATGCAAAGGAACCTCACCCAGCAGCTGCAGCTTGGCTCACAGAGTTGTCAACTGGCATAACTACGAGCAGATGGAGCAGGAACAGAAAAAAGAGCCCCTGCTCCTCCAGTGGTGGCAAGCGGAATCTGTGACAAGAAGCAACAGGAACCACAGCAGAACTGGTGACCCAGCCCCCAGTGCAGCAACCCCAATACCAGCTCCACCAGCAGTGGGGGCTGTATACAGGTCTTTGGGTCCCCAGGCCCTTGCCAGTGACAGTGACACCTGTGAACCCAGCACCTTTGTCAGTGGTGCAACCAGCACCCTAAGACAACCCAGGATCAGCAGCACAGGTGGTGCATGGGACAGCAGCGTCCAAGCCCACAGAGAGCTAGTGGAAGAACACAAGACCCAGGTGACTGAAACCAAAGTAACCAAAGCTGTACCCAAATAAGAAAACGTGATTACTACCACAAATGCACCAGCAGAGGATCAAATCATCAAACACCATGAAGAACTACAGTAACACTGCAGAACAGAAGGAAAGTGACAACTCTCCAGAAACCAAACCTGAAGTCACAGAAGACTACAATTTAACTGACAGAGAATTCAAAATAGCTCTCATGAAGGAACTCAATGAATTACAAGAAAACTCACAAAGACAGTTCAATGAGCTCAGGAATAAAATTAATGAACAGAAAGAATACCTCACCAAAGAGATTGAAGCTCTACAAAAAAAAACCAAACAGAAATTCTGGATATGAAGAACACAACTAATGAGATAAAAAATAATGTAGAAAGAATAAAAAATGGAGTAGACCTTATGAAGGAAAGTATTAGTGAGCTCGAAGATAGGAACATAGAGTGCTTCAAGTGCAGGAGGAGCGAGAACTAAGATTCAAAAAAAATAAAGAAATTCTTTGAGAAATATCTGACTCAACTAGGAAAAGTAGCATAAAGGTTATAGGTATCCCAGAGGGAGAAGGGAGGGAGGAAGGAGCAGAGAGTTTGTTCAGAGCAATAATAGCTGAGAACTTCGAAAGCCTGGGGAAGGAACTGGACAAACAAGTACATGAAGCCAACAGAACAGCTAATTATATCAATGCAAAAAGACCTTCTCCAAGGCATATAATATTGAAACTGTCAAAAGTCAATGACAAAGAAAAAATATTAAGGGCAGCAAGAGAGAAGAAAATCACCTAAAAGGAACCCCTATCAGGCTATCAGTGGATTTCTCAGCAGAAACCTTACAGGCTAGGAGAGTGGAATAATATATTCAAATACTGAAAGACAAAAACCATCAGCCAATAATACTCTATCCAGTGAAGTTATCCTTCAGATATGATGGAGAAATAAAATCTTTCCCAGATAAAAGGTAAGGGAGTTCATCACCACTAGACCTCCCTTACAAGAAATGATGGAGGAGCCCTCCTACCTGAAACAAAAAGGCAAAGGTTTACAAAGCTTTGAGCAAAGAGATAAATGGAAAAAATCAGAAAATTGCAGTTCTCTATCAGAATAGGTTAGCAAACACTTAATTATAATATAAAAGGTAAAAGGAAAGAAAGCATCAAAAATAACTATAAACATCTCAATTTACTCACAAGCTCACTACACAAAGAAGAATAATTTATGACAACAAAAACATAGAAGGGCAAGAGGAAAGAGATGGAAACTGCTCAGGCTAGTGGAGGTGAGGCTTTCAGAAAATGGACTATCTCATCATGAGATCTTTTATACAAACCTCATGGTAACCACAATACAAAAAATCAGAGCAGAGTCACAAATCATAAAGAGAAAATTGAGAAAACCCTCACAGAAAACCACCAAACTGAAATGGCAGTCAGAAATACAAGAGAAAAGAAACAGTGGAAATATAGAACAACTGGAAAATAAGAAATAAAATGGCAATATTAGGCCCTCATATATCAATAATCACTCTAAATGTAAATGAATTGAACTCACCAATCAAAAGACACAGAGTGGCTGTGTCTGATGATATAAAATAATGATGTATATAATAATGTACACCTGACATTTACACAATGTTATAAGCCAACATGACCTCAATAAAATGATTTTTTTTAAATGAATACATATTGTAAAAAGAAAATCATATGTGAGGGTTTATTTATGGGCTCTCTACTCTAGTCCATTTGCCTGTATGTCTGCCTATATTCTGGTAACACACTGTTATGATTACTGTAGCTTTGTAATAAGTTTTGAAATCAGGAAGTGTGAGTCCTCCAGTTTTGCTCTTTTTTTTTCAGGATTGTTTTGTCTATTTGGGGTGGCTTGAGATTCCATATGAACTTTAGGATGGATTTTTCTATTTCTACAAAAATTACCATTGGGATTTTGATACACGTTGCATTGAATCCATAAACCAATTTGGGTATAATTGACATCTTAATAATATTAAGTCTTCCAGACATTTTTCCAAAGAAGATATTAAAGTGGCCAACAGGTACATGAAAAGTGCTCAATATCACTAATCGTCAGAGAAATGCAAATCAAAATCACAATGAGATATCACCTCACACCTGTTGGAATGGCTATCATCAAAAAGACAAGAGATAAATGCTGGTGAGGCTGTGGAGAAAAAGGAACCCTTGTGCACTGTTGGTAGGAATGTAAATTGGTGCAGCCACTATGGAAAACAGTATGGAGGTTCCTCAAAAAATTAAAAATAGAACTACCATAGGATTCAGCAATTCTACGTCTAGGTATATATCCAAAGGAAATGAAATCACTGTGTTGAAGAGATATCCGCACTCCCGTGTTCATTGCAGCATTATTTACAATAGCCAAGACACAGAACAACCTAAATGTACATTGCCAGGTGAGTAGATAAATGAAATATGGTATATATATATGTGCAGTGGAATACTATTCAGCCACAAAAAGGGAATCCTGCCGTTTGCAACAACGTGGATGGACCTTGAGGGAATCGTGCTAAGTGAAATGTCAGCCAGAGAAAGATAAATACTGTGTGATATCACTTATATATGGAATCTAAAACAACAACAACAACAACAAACTCACAGAAAAAGTTCATATTTGTGGTTATTAGAGGCAAGGGGTGGGGTTTGGGGGAATTGGATAAAGGTGATCAAAAGTTACAAACTTCCAGTTATAAAATAAATAAGTACTAAGGATGTAGCACACAACATGATGACTATAGTTAACATCGTTGTATGGTATATCTGAAACTTGCTAGGAGAGTAAATCCTAAAAGTTCTCATCACAATGAAAAAATTTTATTCTTTTTTCTGTGACTATATGAGGAGATGGATGTTAACTAAACTTATTGTGGTAATCATTTCAAAACATATGTATGTTAAGTCATTATGCGGTACATCTTAAACTTATAGACAAGTGTATGTCAACTATATCTCAATAAAGCTGAAAAAAATATTGTCTTCCAATCCATAAACATGAGATGTCTTTCCATTTATTTGTGTCTTCTTTAATTTCTTTCAGCAAATTTTTGTGGTTTACAGTGTACAAGTCTTCTGCCTTCTTGGTTAAGTTTATTCCTAAATATTTTGTTCTTTTTGAAGCTATTATAAAGGGAATTGTTTTCTTAATTTCCTTTTCAGACTACCCATTGTTAGTGTATAGAAACACAACCGATTTTTTTCTGCGTTGATTCTGTATCTTGCAACTTTGCCAATTTGGTTTATTACTTCTAACAGGTTTTTTTGTGTGTGCAATCTTTAGATTTTCTACATATAAGATCATGTGATCTACGAACAGAGAATTTTACTTCTTTCCATTTTGGATGCTTCTGTTTCTTGCCTAGCTCTGCATAGGTCTTCCTGTGCTGTGTTGAATAGAAGTGGTGAAAGTGGACATCCTTGTCTTGTTCCTGATCTCAAAGGAAAGGCTTTTAGTCTTACACCGTTGAATATGATGTTAACTACAGCCTTTATTATGTTGAGGTAGTTTCCTTATAATCCTAGTTTGTTGAGTGGTTTTTATCATGAAAAAGTGTTGAATTTTGTCAAATGCTTTTTCTGCATCAGTTGAGATGATGGTTTTTTTCTTTCATTGTATTACCGATTTTCGGGGTTTTTTTTGTGAGGAAGATCAGCCCTGAGCTAACATCCATGCTAATCCTCCTCTTTTTGCTGAGGAAGACCGGCTCTGAGCTAACATCTATTGCCAATCCTCCTCCTTTTTTTCCCCCAAAGCCCCAGTAGATAGTTGTATGTCATAGTTGCACATCCTTCTAGTTGCCGCATGTGGGACGTGGCCTCGCCATGGCCGGAGAAGCGGTGCATTGGTGTGCGCTCGGGCTCCGAACCTGGGCCGCCAGTGGCGGAGTGTGCGCACTTAACTGCCAAGCCACGGGGCCGGCCCTACCGATTTTCATATATCGGATCAACCTTGAATTTCATGAATAAATTCCACTTGGTCATGGTATATAATCCTTTTCATGTGCTGTTGAATTCTGTTTGCTAGAATTTTTTGATGATTTCTTCATCAATATTTATCAGGGATATTGGTCTGTAGTTTTCTTTTGGAATGTCTTTGTCTGGCTTGGGTATGAGGATAATGGTGGTCTCCTAGAATGAGTTAGGAAGTGTTCCCTCTTCAGTTTTTTGAAGAGTTTGGAGAGGATTGGTGTTAATTCTTTAAATATTTGGTAGAACTCATAAGTGAAGGCATCTGGTCCTGAGTTTTTCTTTCTTGAGAAGTTTTTGCTGATTCAATCCCCTTACAGATTATAGGTTTGTTCCGATTTTCTATTTCTTCACCATTCAGTCTTGGTAGGTTGTGTGTTACTAGGCATTTGTCCATTTGATCTAGGTTGCACAATAATATTGAGGCATGATTGTTCATAGTACTTTGTTATAATACTTTTTATTTCTGTAAAATCAGTTATAGTGTCCCCTCTTTTATTTCTAATTTTAGTTAGTTGAATCTTCTCTCTTTTTTCCTTTGTCAACCTAACTAAAAGTTCATCAATTTTGTTGATCTTTTTGAAAAACCAACTCTTGGTTTCATTAGTTTTATCTATTTCTCTATTCTATATTCTGTGTATCTCTGTTCTAATCTCTTTCTGCTACATTTAGTTTTAGTTTGTGCTTCTTTTTCTAGTTCCTTAAGGTATAAATTTAGGTTGTTGACTTGACATCTTTTTCTTTTTTTTTTTTTTTTTTATTTTTTTATTTTTTCCCCCCAAAGCCCCAGTAGATAGTTGTGTGTCATAGCTGCATATCCTTCTAGTTGCTGTATGTGGGACGCGGCCTCAGCATGGCCAGAGAAGCAGCGCGTCGGTGCGAGCCTGGGATCTGAACCCGGGTCGCCAGCAGTGGAGCGCGCTCACTTAACCACTAAGCCACGGGGCCGGCCCTCTTTTTCTTTTTTAATGTAAGTTTTACAGCTAACATTTCTAAACACAGCTTTCACTGCACCTAATAAGTTTGGGTATATTGTGTTTTCATTTTCATTTATCTCAAGATATATTTTATTTCTCTTTTGATTTCTTTTTTGACTCATTGGTTGTTTAAGAGTGTGTTTTCTTTCCACGTATTTGTGGATTTTCCCATTTCCCTTCTGCGATTGATTTCTAGTTTCATTCCATTGTAATCAAAAAAGATGCTATGTATGATTTCAATTTTTGAAAATTTCTTAAGACTTGTTTTGTAGCCTAACATACAGTCTATCCTGGAGAATGTTTCCTTTGCACTGGAGAAAAATGTATATTCTGCTGTTGTTGATTGGAGTGTTCGGTACATGTCTTTTAGGTCCAATTGATTTCAAAAACTTATTACAAAGCTATAGTAATCATAATACACAGTAATCATAACAATGTGGCACTGGCATAAAGACAGGCATACAGACCAATGGAATAGAATAGAAAGCTCATAAATAAACCTTCATATATACGGTTGAATGATTTTTTACCAAATAAGGAAATAGAGTACTTGAACAATATGCCCTTAGCATATTAATCATAGTTAAAAAAAATTCCTGATCTAATAATTCCAACATCCCTGCCGTATCTAGTCCGGTTCTCATGCTTGCTCTGTCTCTTCAAACTGTGTATTTTGCCTTTGAGTATGCCTTGTAATATTTATTCAAACACATATATGATGTACTGGGTAAAAAGATGTGTGGTAAATAGGCCTTTATTGATGTGGTGATAAGGTGTGGGTGGAGGGGAAGCATTTCGTAGTCCATGAAATTATGATTAGTTCTCAGTCTTTTAGCGGGCCTGTGCCTCCGAGCTCTGAACTTTACAAGTGTTTCTCAGTATTTCTCCCTCCTTTGGGTGAGACGGGATGGATAGAGGGGGCTGGCATTGAGTATTTCCCTTCACTCAGGTTGGTTATGCTCTGATAAAACCCCAATAAGTTAGGCTTTGTTGAAATAGTTCTCTTGAGGGTAGGCTTTGTAAGAACAGAATGTTCTGGCTTATTTCAAAATGGTTCCTTTTTTCTCACCCTCTGCTGGAAGCACAGGGGGCTTTTTCTCTGATCTTCACTGTGAGAACCGAGTAAGGCTCCTGGAAAAGAAACTCATAAAATTGTGGGCACACTAAGAGTGGGTCCCTCCTGGAGTTTTTTTTTTTTGGCTGAGGAAGATTGGCCTTGGGCTAACATCCATGCTCATCTTCCTCTAGTTTATATGTGGGACACCTGCCACAGCACGGCTTGATAAGCGGTACTTAGGTCCGCGCCCAGGATCCAAACCTGCAAAAGCAGAGCTCATGAACTTAACCACTATGCCACTGGGCCGGGCCCCTCGCCGGCCCCCCCACCAGAGTTTTTAACTCACAGACTTGTGCACACTAAGCCTCCAACAATTCATCAGTTTCAGTTTAGGTTTTCTTACTCTGATACTGGTTCCCATAGAGATTTCTGTTCATGGGCTTCTGCTTGGATAAGTTCTGATTCTCTGTATCCACCTGTCTGTCTCCCCGATTTATGGGTCAGCAGTTTGCCCTGTGACCTCACTTCTCTAATGGGTCTAAAAAGAATTGTTGATTTTCAGTTCCTTCAGCTTTTTACTTGTTAGGACAGAGTGACAAGTTTCAAGCTCCAGGTATGCTAGTCCAGAAACTGGATCTCTATTATTTCTATCTTCTTACTGATATTCTCATTCTGTTCGTATATTGTTTTCCTGATTTCCTTTAGTTCTCCGTAGGTGTTCTAATTTAGCTCATTGAGCATACTTAAGGCAGTTGTTTCCAAGTGTTTGTCGAGTAAGTCTGAAGCCTGTGTTTCTTTAGGGTCAGTTTCTGGAGATTTATTTTATTCCTTTGAATGGATCATGTTTTCCTGCTTCTTTGTATGCTTTGTGATCTTCTGTTGAAAATTGGACATTTGAAAAAACAGGTACCTCTCCCAGTCTTTGCGGACTGATTCCACGCAGGGGAAGACCTGCAGTCATCAGTGCAGCGTGAAAGCCCAAGGTCTTCTCGGGCTTTGCTGGCGGTCCATCTTTCTTGGGCCTGTGTGTGTGCTTTTTTCCCAATTTCTCTATATACACTGCTGCTTTTTAAAATGTCTTATGTCCCTAAGAGTCTCACCCTGCTCTTCTCAGGGCCTTACATGTTCTATTGTATTCCTCTGCCCATAATCTCTTGCCCCCAGGTGCCCACAGGTCTGAAATCCCCTTGCCTTGGCACCCGCCACCGCTTTCATCAGCCTCCAACTTGACATCCAAACTAATCCACCACCCTGTTAGCGCTCTGAGTCAGGCAAGACAAAAACCAGTCCCTCCAACGGCCCCCGGACAAGTTGGAACGTTGCGAACAACTTCTACTTCTTTCGTTCCCCGCTAAGGGAGGAACCAGAAATTGAGTGCTTCCTCCTAACCACTCCGCGCTAGAGAGCGAGTGGGCAAGGGTGGTCAAAAACGCCATATGATATTTTTGTTTGAAATGTTTTAAGTGCAAGTTTTTCTTGGTTATGCATTGTTTTTTCTTGGTTTTTCTCACAAAGCTGCTTTGGTCACTATGGTGTTTACCTAGTGTTTCTGTCGGGGAACAAGGGCCCGGAGCTTCCTACTCTGCCATCTTGGTCACACCAACCAATATGTTATCTTTTGCATCTGGTAAAATTACCTAATAATTTTGAGATTCATCCATTATGTGATAATACTTGGATCAATCATTCTTTCCTTTTTATTAATTAATAATATTCCATTGTATGAATATACCACACTTTGTTCATCCATTTTCCTAGTTACGCACTCTTTGTTTCTAGTTTTTTGCTATTATGAATAAGGCTCATAGAATGTTCATGTACAAGTCTTTGTGTAGAGCTAAATTTTCATTTCTCTTGGGTAAACATACAGATGTAGGATTACTATACCATAGCATATATGTATGTCTAACTTTATAAGAGACTTCCAAAGTGGTTTCTTTTTTGAAGCGTCCTATTTTTATTGGGTTGTCATTTTACTGTTGATTTGTTGGTGTTCTTTGTATATTCTGGATACAACTCCTTTGTCAGTTATATGAAAACAGTATTGTCCTCCAGTCTATGCCTTGGTGTTTCAGTTTCTTAACATTGTCTTTTGATGAGAAGTTTTAAAATTGTGAACAAATCATTTATCATTTTTTCCTAAAGTTACTGACCAAAGAGGTTAGTACATTTTCTGTTCTATGACATCTTTGCCTACCTCCACCTAAAGGTTGTGAAATTATTCTCATATTTTCTTCTAGAAGCTTTGTATTTTACCTTTCACATTTAGATCTGTGATCCATATCGAGTTAATTCTTGTGTATGGTGTGGGCAAGGGTGTCAAAGTTCAGTTTTTTCCACGTGGTTATGCAGTTATTTAGCACCATTAAAAAAAGGCTTTCCCTTCTCCATTAAATTCCTTTGGCACCTTTATTGAAAAATCAACTGACCACATAGGTATGGGCTTGTCTTAGTCTGTTTGGGTTGCTATAACAGAATACCATAGACTGGGTGGCTTATCAACAACAGAAATTTACATCTCACAGATGTGAGGTGCTCCCAGATTTGGTGTCTGGTGAGAGCCCACTTCCTGCTTCATAGACCCGTAACCTCACATAGTGGAATGGATGAAGGAACTCTCTGGGGTCTCTTTTCTAAGGACACTAATTCCATTCGTGGGGGCTCCACCCTTATGACTTAATCACTTCCCAAAGTCCCTGCCTCCACATATCCATACATTGGGTATTAGGTTTCAACATATGAATTTTGGGGGGACAAAAACATTCAGTCTACAGCAGGGTTTATTTCTCACTATTGTGTTCCATTGGTCTTTTTGTACATCCTTATGCCAAGACCACACAACTTTAATTACTGTGGCTCAGTAAAATTGGTATTGTTTCTTCCTTAAATGTTTTATAGAATTCACCTCTGAAGGTGTATTGACTTGGAGATTTTCTTTGTGGGAAGGTTTTAAATTACAGAATCAATTTTTTTCTTCTACCCATATGGGACTATTCAGATTTTATGTTTTTTTCTTGTGTCAGTTTTGAAAAGTCATGTTTTTCAGGAAATTTATCTATTTCTTCTGAATTATTAAATTTACTGCCATCAGGTTTTTCACACAATTCCTTTTAATATCCTTTTATTTTTGATAAGAAACTATTGGTGTCCCCATTTTTATTTCTGATGATGGTAATTTATGTTTTTCTAAAATCAATTTTGCTAGAGTGTAACAATTCTATTACTTTTTAACTTTTATTTATTTATTTATTTTTATTTTTTTTGTGAGGAAGATCAGCCCTAAGCTAACATCCATGCTAATCCTCCTCTTTTCGCTGAGGAAGACCGGCTCTGAGCTAACATCTATTGCCAATCCTCCTCCTTTTCTTTTCCCCCAAAGCCCCAGTAGATAGTTGTATGTCATAGTTGCACATCCTTCTAGTTGCTGTGTGTAGGACGCGGCCTCAGCATGGCCGGAGAAGCGGTGCGTCAGTGCGCACCCGGGATCCAAACCGGGCCACCAGTAGCAGAGTGCGCGCACTTAACCGCTAAGCCACGGGGCCGGCCCTCTATTCCTTTTTTAAAGCCAGCTTTTTTGGATTTTCTTGTTTGGTCATTTGTTTTCTAGTTCATTGATCTCTGGTCTTATCTTTATTATTTCTTTACTACTTTCTTTGGATTTAACTTGCTTTTGTTTTTTTTAATCTTTTGAGCTAGAAGCTTATATTATTGATTTAAAACTTTTCTTGTTTTCTAATATATGCATTTCTATAAACTTTCCCTGTGAGCATTCATTTCGCTGCATTTCACAAACTTTGATGTTTTTTTTTCATTATCGTTCAGGTCAACATACTTTCCAATTTCCACTGTGATTTCTTTTTTGATCAAATGGATATTTGGAAGTGTATTATTTAATTCTCTAATATTTGGGCATTTAAAAAGTTATCTTTTTGGGCCGGCCCCGTGGCTTAGCAGTTAAGTGCGTGTGCTCCGCTGCTGGTGGCCTGGGTTCGGATCCCGGGCACGCACTGACACACCGCTTCTCTGGCCATGCTGAGGCTGCGTCCCACATGCAGCAACTAGAAGGATGTGCAGCTATGACGTACAACTACCTACTGGGGCTTTGGGGGAAAAAAATAAAAAATAAAATAAATAAAAAGTTATCTTTTTGTTACTGCTTTTTAGTTTAATTTCATGGTGGTTAGAGCAGGTTCAATATAATTTTAACCCTTTGAAATCTATTGAGACTTGTTTTACTTCCTAGCATATGGTATATTTTGTGACTGTATTTGAAAACTTTAATTCTTCTTGGTAACACCTTGAGGGCTCAGTATAAAGGTTTTGAACATCTTTCATTAAATACAATGTATTCTATATTCTGTTTTTTGGGGTACTGTTTAGGTCAAATAAGTTAATTGCTTTTTAAATTTTTCTGTATCTTTACTTATTTTTGTGTCTGCCTGTCCTATCAATTACTAAGAGAGGTGTGTTAAAATCTCTAAATGTGAGTGTGTTTGCCTATTTCTTCTTCTGACTCTATCAATTTTTCCCAAGTATTTCAAAATTTATTTCGTGTATACACACTAAAAATTGTTATTTTTTCTGAATAAATTGACCCACTTATGTTTATCAAATGTCCCTTTTAATTTCTGGTGACACTCCTTGTCTTGAAGTCTACTTGATATTAACATAGCCACTCCAACTTTCTTATGATTAGCATGTGCATGGCAGATCATTTTCCATCTTTTTAATTTCACCCTCTTTGTGTCCTTATATTTAAAGTATGTCTCTTTTAAACAGCATTTTTTTAGGTTTTGTTTTTATCCAATGTGACTATTTCTGTCTTTTAATTGGAGTGTTTAGTCCATTTATATTTAATGTAATTACATATAAGGTTGGATTCAAACCTAACAGCTTGCTCTGTTTTACTGTTTGTCTTATGTGCTTTTTCCTCCTTCTTTGCTGCCTTCTTTAGATTAACTGAGTATATTTTAGCAGTCCATTTTATTTCCTCTCTTGGATTTTTAGCTATGCCTCTTATTTTTTATTAATTGCTCTAGGGATTACAATATTTTTAAATTATCACATTATACCTTGAATTGGTATTCTATCACTTCACCTGCAGTGTAAAAAACCCCTTTGGAATCGAACTTTGAGGCTCAGCCCTGGGCAGAAAGAAGTAATCTGCTGATTGAAAATGTGTAGGCTGGGAACCAGAAAGTCACTCAAAGCCCACATTTTGCAGGAGTGTAAGAGACCTCTAGGAGCTTCTAGAAAAAGTGTTCTCTGAATATTTAAACAAGTGGTAGTTTCAGGCCTAGTCCGGATCCATTTACTGTAATTTTTTGCATTATCCAAGAATAGCCAGGGGGTAATCAAATTTCTTGTGGTTTTCACAGTTTAGTGGCCAGATTAGAATATCTGATAACCATCATTATTGTTCTCCATTAGATTTGGGATGGAGGTTGAAGGGGTAGTGGGTTGGTGGGGTAAGTGGGAGAGTTTAGAGCAATTTTTCTCTTAAGCATGCTTGTGACAAGCTCACTCCATTCAGTGTTTCCACATGATGTGTTACTTAATTCCCTCTCTCAAGATTGTTTTTTGGGGACTAGTTCAAGTCAGATTTTCTTCTGTCAGCCATTCTCACAAGCAGGCACATGCATCCGCCCCTGGCTCAGAGGGGAGATGGGGTTGTACAGGTGTGATCACTGCAGGGGCTCGACGGGGTCGTTTTCTCCTAGTTGGCTAGGCTCTTTTGGCGTGTACCTGTCGCACCCGGCACCCGGCTGCCTGGTGTGTTCGTCCCTCGGAGCGCAAGTGTGCGCACCTCCTCCTAGGTGGTGGGGCGCCGGGCCGGCGCGCCCTGGGTGTCCCCACAGTCCCTTATGCAATTCATCCCCCCCACCTCACAGACCCCGTGAGCCCCGCGGACAGGGTACAAACCCCAGTTCCTTTTACGCCTAGCACAGGGCGGCTCCCAGGGGGAGCCGGTCTCTCTGCCTCCCCGCGGTCCCAGGCAGAGCTGAGGTCGCTTAAGCCAGCAGGTGGCCCTCGGAGACTCTCCTCTCTCGGGAGCACCTCTGGCAGCTGGAGGGGAGCGCGGCCAGGGCCGCTTGGGCGTCTTCATCCCACCGACCGGCATCGGACGCGCGTGGCCCGGCGGGCTCCCGGGAGGCGGGGGCGGCGAAGGGCGCAGGGCGCGGAGGAGGGAGCGGTCAAGGCCGTGGCCGAGCGCGGAAGGAGGAGCGCCGGGAGGAAGGGGCCGAGCCGGGAGAGCCCCCGCCCCGGGAGGAAGGGGAGGAGGCCGGGTGTTTCCTGGCGCATTCCCGGCCCGCCCGAGTGACTCACTCAGGCAGGAAACTCCCAGGCCCTGCTCGGGACCCCCGAGCCGCCGCCGCCGTTGCGGACCCAGGTGAGGAACGCTGCCGCTCCGCCCCGTCCCGCGGCCCCCGTGGGGTCCTGGCCGCCCTCGGAACCGGGCTGGGCAGGGCGGCGGCGGTGCCGGGCCGGGGCGCCGCGGGCGGCCAGGACTTGGCCCTCAGCGGCGCGGCCTCCCCGGAGGCGCGGCCTCCCGGATCGCTCCGGCCCGCGCACGCCGGCCGCCGGCCCCTGTATCCCCGGCCCCCGCAGCCCTGGCCCCCGCGCTCCCTTTCCGTGCGCCCCTGACTCTCACGTCCCCGCCCCTGGTCTCCTGACCCCGCGCCCCCGGATCCCGGATTCCGGCGCCCCCGGCACGTGGCAGAGCTCCAATGGGGAGGGGTCCGTTGGTGTTTTGCGGTTATTGTTGGAAAGTAAGGGGCAGACAGCTTGCACGGAGGTCGTGCGACAAGACCCGAACCAGCTTTTGCCTTGTGCCCCTCTCGGAGAAAATGAGGGAGACTCTGGCCAAGCGAAACCATTTTGCAGATTCTTGGAGAGATGAGTTTTGGGCTTTGTTAAGAAACCAGGATTGTTACGGGGGCAGCGCTGTTCCGCACAGCCGTGAATTGTGTGTTTTAAGTCTGAAATGCGTGCTCTTAATTTGCAGCACATTGCGGGCGTGAGAAAAAGGGTGGGAGAGTAATTTGGAAATGGAGTTTAAGGAGCGATTTTTAAGCTTAGAGAGGCGTCCGGACCCTGTCCACTCTAGGGTTCTGGCTAAACGGGACAGCTGGCGATTGCTTATCAAACCCGCTATTGGATGATCTGCGCTTCTGTGGGCGACTGGGACTTGGGAGTGTTTCTTTTCTGGTAGCAGAGGGTACTGTGGGCCACATCGGACGGGGTTTTGTTGCCAAGTTTCGTGAGCCGGTGGTGTTTCTTGGCCATTGTCTCACGTGATTCCTTAAATGATTCGTGATTGAAGCAGCAGTGATACCAGGCACTGTAGCACAGATTGCTGTGATTGACAGCTCGTCACCAACTCGGAGCAGCTTGGTGATTGTGCTAGAGGATCCTGTCCAGGTTTCTGAGCCGGGGGCGGCAGCCTCTGTCCCTGCGTGCTCGTGTGCCTGGACCAGGGAGGGTCCCACGCGTGCTCTTCCTTATCCCTGCAGGTCGTTAGTGGTTTTCCATGTAGAGCGTAGATGTGCAGGCACAGAGCCCAAAAGAAGTAATCACGTTTAAAAAAACGTGATTTATTTATTTAAATAAATAAAAAAATTTAAATAAACCTCAGGTATGCGTTTGTAGGAATTCAGTATGAAAGTGGTGCTAATGCTGTTCCATTCGCTGCTGCCTTCTTCCCCAGCGGCGTCATCTCTCTGACAGAGGCAAACAGGGAATTGTGCTGGAAACGTTTCGCGTGTTAATACATATGTTTGTGTGCTGATAGGTCGCTCAAAGAAAATTTACTCCCCAAGTTTTTTTTTTTTATGTGTTTTATTTGAACTTATTTTTAAATTTACATGTAGTAAAATTCACTTTTTGGTGTACAGTTCAGTGCGTTTTGACAAATGCAGAGAGTCGTGTGACAGCCGCCACAAACAAGATGAACAGTTCCATCACTCCCAAAATTCTTTCCTGCTGTCCTTTTGTAGGCAACCCTTGCTCCCATTTTCAGCTCCTGACAACCACTGAGCTAGCTCTTCTCCATTCCTACAGTTTTGCTTTTCCTAGAATATCGTATGTGGTTTGTGAGTCTGGCTTCGTTCACTTAGCATAATGCATTCGAGATTCATCCATACTTTAGTTGGTCCCTGAAGGATAAAGACATGAAGATTTGAAGTGTACCTCTAAGGTACAACCTGAGAGATTCAAATAATATTAAGTTATGAGAAAAATTACAAAACTCCAGCTCATTAAAAAATTTTAACAGTACAGAATGATGTATGCTAAAAGTGAAATTTCCTCAATACTTCTGTCATAGCATATAGCCTTTTCTGTGCATACATACAGTTTTTGTTTTTTTGTTTTCTGTTGGTAACATAATGAGATTATATTGCATATATCATCATACATTTTCACTTGATGATCTTGGATCACTTAAACATCTTGGAAATCTTTACATGGTGGCATATACAGTATATATATATGCAGATTTTCCTCATTCTTTTTAATGGCTGTATGGTGTTCCCTGTAAAGATATACAATGATTTATTTAATCAGCGTCCTGTTGAATGACACTGTAATTTCACGTTTGTCACCACCATGATCAATGCCTGTGTCTATATTTTTGTGCACATACTCAAGTTGATTATTCCGGAAGTGAATTTGGGTTTAAATAATAGCTAACATTTCTTAAGTACTTATTTTGTTCCAGCATTGTTTTAAGCCAGGATTATTTGTCCTGTAAAGGTCCAGACAGTGAATATTTATGGTTTTCTGGGCCATATGGTCTCTGTCACAGCTACCCCATTCCACTGTTGTACCACCAAAGCAGTATAGACGATATGTAATGAATGGGTGTGGCCATGTTCCAATAAAACTTTATTTACAGAAACAGGCAGTGAGCTATAGTTTTAAACTCCTCTTCTAAGTACTTTACATACTAATTATTCTCACAGCCTTCAAAGATAGGTGCAATTATTATTCCCACTTTATGGATGAGGAAACTGACAAAGAGGGATGAAGTATGCAGCCAACATTATATGCCTGGTAAGTGCAGAGCCAGACTTTGAATCCAACCATCTGACTCACACACTCTAAGTTAAAAACTAGAAAGAAGCTGCTAAAAATACCTTCCCCAAAATGTTAGATGCTGGGACCTGACCCTCACACACCTACTGAATCACTCACCTATGATTCTTTGAAGGCATCTTGCTTGCTCAGGTACTCCAGGAGCCCAACTGCCTCTCAGCCGCCCAGGTGAGCCAATGTTCCCTCAGCCACTTTCACTGTGTGACTGTCTGTGTCCTGGCTTTTGATCGGTGTTTCACGAGCCCAGCTTATAGAGAAGTCAGCTCGGTCACTGCCTGGGGCCACTCAACTAGCCAATGGGAGGAAAGACAGAGACCTCAGCAGGCGCGATCCAGTGGGTCCTGGCAAGTCTCCTGCTCTGACTGCTGTTGATGTCTGCTCTGACATGATCATCTGAGCCCAGGTGGGCACTTTGCTTTGCCTACCTGGCCCGTTTTCCTTCTTCGGTAATGTGGAAAAAGTACCTGTTACATTGTTATGAAGATCAAACGAGATAGTAGAGGAAAAGTACTGTATAATATAGGAACAGTTACTATTAGTGCTATGTTTTCTAGGGCTTTTATATTAGAAAAATGGATTTTATAGTGTCAGGTTTTAAGTAAGTTACCTGTCCCAGCTGCTCTCATTGTTTTTGCAACCAAAATTTATTAGCCACTGGTAGAGCATGGATTAATGATATCTATATAATTTAAACATTTTATTTTAGCCAGTGTAACAAGGGCAGAAAAAGAAACAAAAGGAGTACAGATTGGAAAGGGAAAGTAAAATTGTCCCTCTTTGCAGATGACATGATTATCTACATAGACAATCCAAGGAATCTGAAAAAGCTACGAGAACTAGTAAGTGAGGTTAGCAAGGTCACAAAATAGAGTCAACACATGTGAGGCAATCTTCTTTCTTTTTTTTTTTTTTTTAAAGATTTTATTTATTTATTTTTCCCCCCAAAGCCCCAGTAGATAGTTGTATGTCATAGCTGCACATCCTTCTAGTTGCTGTATGTGGGACGCGGCCTCAGCATGGCCGGAGAAGCGGTGCGCGCCCGGGATCCGAACCCGGGCCGCCAGCAGTGGAGCGCGCGCACTTAACCGCTAAGCCACAGGGCCGGCCCAAGGCAATCTTATTTCTATATACTAGCAATATACAGTTAGAAAGTGAAACTTTAAAACTACCATTTTCAGTACCTTCAAAAAAATCAAATACTTAGATATAAGTCTAATTAAACACATACGGAATCTGTATGCTGAAAACTACAAAATGCTAATGAATTTATTATAATGAATGAAATCGAAGATCCTGTAAATAAATGGAAAGGCATGTTATGGTCATGGATTGGAACACTCAATATAGTAAAAATGTCACTTGTCTCAAATTGATCTATAGATTTAACACAATTCCAATCAAATATCCTAGCAAAAAAATATTTTAAACAACTTTATTGAGGTATAATGTGCATACTGTAAAATTCACCCACTTTATTATTTTTTATTTATTTATTTATGAGGAAGATCAGCCCTGAGCTAACATCCGTGCCAATCCTCCTCTTTTTGCTGAGGAGGACTGGCCCTGAGCTAACATCTGTGCCCATCTTCCTCCACTTTATATGGGACGCTGCCAAAGCATGGCCTGACAAGTGGTGCGTTGGTGCACTCCCGGGATCCGAACCCCGGGCTGCCAGCAGCAGAGTGCGCGCACTTAACCATTACGCCATGGGGCCGGCCCCAAAATTCACCTACTTTAACTGTACGGTGATTTTTAGTAGATTTCGGGAGTTGTGCAGCCATCACCATAATCCAGTTTTAGAACATGCTCATCAACCCAAGAAGATCCCTTGTGACCTTTTACAGTTAATCCCCCTTGCTAACCCCCATGCCAGCTAATCACTAATTTAGCTTCTGTCTCTTACGGATTTGCCTTTTCTGGACATTTAACATAAATGAAAGTATACAATTTGTGGTCTTTATGTGCGGCTTCTTTCACTTAGCATAATGTTTTTTGGAGTTCATTGCTGTTGTTGCATGTACTTCATTCATTTTGGTTGCACTGTATTCCATTGTATGGATAGATCACATTTTGTTTATCCACTCACCAGGTGATGAACTATTGGTTGTTTCCACTTTTTGCCTATTATGAATAATCCTGCTATGAAGACTTATGTACAAGTCTTTATGTGGACATATGTTTTAATTTCTTTTGGGTAGAAATCGAGAAGTGTTATTGCTGGATCATAAGATATTTATTTTTAATTTTTTAAGAAACCTCAACAGGATGTTTTTATAGATAAAAGACAAGCTGATTCTAAAATTTATGTGAAGGGGAAATAAACTAGAATAGCTTAAAAACTGTTTAAAAACAAAAATAAATTGGGGAAATCTCCATACCTGATTTTTTTATATAATAAAATATAAATAACCTAACATTGACCATTTTAACCATTTTAAGTGTACAGTTTAGTAGCATTAAGTACATTTACATTGCTGTGCAACCATCACCACCACCCATCTCCAGAACTTTTTCATCATCCCAAACTGAAACTTTGTGCCCATTAAACACTAACTCCCTAGTCTCTTATTCCCCCAGCTCCTGGTAACCACCCTTCTACTTTCTGTCTGTGAACTTGACTGTTTTCTGGATATCTCATGTAAGTGGAATCATACAGTATTTGTCCTTTTGTAACTGGCTTATTTCACTTAGTACAGTCTTCAAGCTCATCCATTTTGTAGTGTGTATCAGAATTTAATTCCTTTTTAAGGCTGAATAATATTCCATTGTATGTGTGTACCACATTTTCTTTATCCGTTCATTTGTTGATGGACATTTGGGTTGTTTCCACCTTTTGCCATTGTATAATGCTGCTGTGAACATTGGTACACAGATCTCTCGTCAAGACCCAGTTTTCAATTCTTTTGAGTATATACCCAGAAGTGGAATTACTGGATCATATGGTAATTCAATATTTAGTTATATTAAGGAATTGTCATACTGTTTTCCACAGCAGCCAATATTTGTTATTTTCTAGTTTTTTGATAATAGCCATCCTAATGGGCGTGAAGTGTATCTCATTCTGATTTTGATTTGCATTTCTCTGATGATTAGTGATATTGAGCATCTTTTCATATACTTACTTGCCATTTGGATATCTTCTTTGGAGATATGTCTGTTCAAGTTGTTTGTCCATTTTTTCATCATGTTGTTTGCCTTTTTATTGTTGAGTTGTAGGAGTTCTTTATATATTTTGGATATCAATCCCTCATCAGATATATGATTTGCAAATATTTTCTCCCGTTCTGTGGGTTATCTTTTCACTCTCTTGATAGTGTCCTTGGGTGCACAAAAGTTTTTAATTTTCATGTTCAGTTTATCTATTTTGTCTTTTGTTGCCATTGCTTTTGGTGTGATATCCAAAAAGTCATTGCCAAATCCAGTGTCATGAAGCTTTTTCCGTATGTTTTCTTCTGAGAGTTTTATAGTTTTAGCTCTTATGTTTAGCTTTTTTCTTCATTTGAGTTAACTTTTGTATATAGTGTAAGGTAATGGTCCAGTTTAGTTCTTTTGCGTGTGGATATCAAGTTTTCCCAGTTTTGTTTGTTGAAAAGACCGTACTTTCTCCATTGAACGGTCTTGACACCCTCTTTGAAAATCGTTTGGTCGTATATGCAAGGGTTTATTTCTGGGCTCCATTCTATTTCATTGGTCAATGTGTCAGTCTTTATGCCCCTACCACACTGTTTTGTTACTGTGGTTTTATAGTAAGCTTTGAAGTCTGTAAATGTGAGTCCTCCAGCTTTGTTGTTCTTTCTCAAAATTGTTTTAGCTGTTCTAGGTCCCATGAGATTCCATATCCATGTTAGGATGGGTTTTTCTATTTTTGCAAAAAATGCTGTTGGAATTTTGAAAGGGATTGCATTGAATCTGTAGATGGCTTTGGGTTATATTGTCATCTTAAGAATATTAAGTCTTCCAATCCATGAACATGGAATATCTTTCCATTTATTTGTGTCTTTAATTTTTTTCAGCAGTTTTGTAACTTTTAGTGTACAAATCTTTCACCTCCTTGGTTAAATTTATTCTTAAATATTTTTTTCTTTTTGATGCTATCGTAAATGAAATTGTTTTCTTAATGTCTTTTTTGGATAGTTCCTTGCTAATGTATAGAAATGCAGCTAATTTTTATGTGTTGCTTTTGTATCCTTCAGCTTTGCTGAATTCATTTATTAGCTCTAACAGTTCTTTTGTGAAATCTTATGATTTTCTACATAGAAGATCCTGTCCTCTGCAGTTTCATGTATTATGAGGCTGTGTTGTTAGGTGAATATGTTTATAACTGTTACATCTTGCTGATGAATTGACCCTTTTATCATAATATTTCTAGTAACAATTTTTGTCTTCAAGTCTGTTTTGTCTGATATTTGTCTAATATTAGTATAGCTACTTCTGCTCACTTTTAGTTTCTCTTTGCATGGTATATCTTTTTGCATCCTTTTAGTTTCACTCTATTTGTATCTTTGAATTTAAAATGTGTCCATCATATACAGCATATAATTGGTTCATTTTTTTAATCCATTCCGTCAATGTCTGCCTTTTAATTGTCTAGTCCATTTACATTTAATGTAGGTACTTATGTGGTGGGATTTATATCTGCCATTTGATTATTTGTTCTCTTTATATCTTCTATCTGGGGAACCTTTGGCTGCAAGTGGGGGTTTAAGTACAGTACCTGCGCAGGAGCCAGTGGAGAACCTGGGGCGGTGAGTGGGGCTTGAACACAGCAGCTCTGGCTTGATTTCAGGTTATCTAATAGGGGGATTTCAGAGCATTCCAGGAATAAGATTTGCATTTATATGAATTTTTTGTATTAAAGGCCTCTCAGAACATGGGCTCAAGAAAATAGGGATGTGTTTTTTACCTCTTTGTTGGTTTGAGCCTGGTGTGCATTTGTGATGTTCAGCAGGTCACTGAGCATTCATTTACCTGGTTGCTCCCCCCATCCAACTTCATCATTTCTGCCTTACCTCTGTGCATGGCTGTGGTGACAGAAATGATGGGCCTTTACCTGTGGCTTTCAGAGTTTTTCGTTGTGAATAAGACAAATGGACAGTGATAGCTACTGTGACCTTGAAACCAGCGTATCTATGATTTGTCTTTATATCTCAGATACTCCACTAGCCAAACTTGTCAGGCCCTGTTCTTTGCTCTCCCTTGGGTGGATTTTGCTCCACAGGGGAGGAAAACCAATGCTTAGAGAGTAGTATGTTCTCATCTTGAAACCTGATTTTGTAGCCAGAATTTTATGCCACACTGATAAGGTTTTTGTACACAGAAATTATGTTTTTTCCTTTGCTTTGATGTGGATGGGGGTATGTGTATTAGTCAGGATTCTCCAGAGAAACAGAACCAATTGGATGTGTGTATATAGAGAGAGATTTATTTATTTAAAGTAATTGACTGACATGATGGTGGAGGTTGGGAAGTCTGAATTCAGAGTAGGCAAGCTGGAGATCCAGGGAAGAGCTGATGTTGCAGCTTGAATCCAAAGGCAGAATTCCTTCCTCTTTGGAGGACCTCAGTCTTTTCTCTTAAGGCCTTCAGCTGATTAGATGAGGCCCACCCATATTGTGGAGGGTAATCTGCTTTACTCAAAGTCTGCCAATTTAAATGTAAATCACGTCTAAAAAATACCTTTACAGCAAAATCTGGACTGGTGTTTGACCAAAAACTGGATCATACCATAGCATAGCCAAATTGACATATAAAATTAACCATCACAGGGGGTAATTTTTGTTTTGTATTTTAGTAATTTGCATTTTAGTAATTGCCTCCTCCAGCAAAGATTGACTGAGTACATACTGCCCGGTAAGCCCCATGCAAAGGGTGGAAGGGGAGAGGGTCTTTGCCCTCTGGAGCTGCCAGCTGAGCAAGGGGAGAATCAACACGTCCACCCTCCCTCCGCCAGGAAGAGGGAACACGTCGCTGTCAGACCTTGCACACTCTAAGAGACATGAGGACCTGTCACCCTCTCAGCTTATACCAGAGGTGGACAGAGTGGGGTGAATCCACTCAGGGTGCCTCTGCCAGGATGGCGAGTTCTGGGGCAGCAGCCACGGGAGATGTGACCTCCTGCCTGCACCTCCCGTGTGACCCTGTGCTGAGTTCTCTGTGTTTCACTTGTATTCCAGTTGCACATTTGGGGCTTACCTCATAGATGGTGTGGGATTGGTTGTGATTCTGAAAGGGCTCTTGTAAAGCTTCTGGAGCTCTCAGTTGCCCTGATTCTGCTCCGAGGTCAAAGCAGGAGGGCAGATATGCTGTATTATCAGACCTCTGGGGTGAGACTCAGCCTGGGGGCCCCCTACAGAATAGGGTGGGGCGGCCCTGGGCACTGTGGCCCTGTGGGCCTCAGGAGGTGTGTGCAAAGATGCAACCCCATGCACGCCCTTCCTGCAGACTCCGAGCATGACAGCTCGAGTTCCCTCTGAATTCTCGTTTTTTACCTAGGTCAGGTGCATTCCTGCAAAGTTAGCCAAGATGGTGTAGTATTTGGAAGTGTGCATAGAACTCTGTGTGCCTTGGGAGCTTTGTGATTTCATTTAGTGATTGGGGAGTGCACCCCCACTGGACAGCCCCCCTGGCTCTCCCAGAAGGTCCTGTTATCACTCGTTAGCCACAGGAGGAGACACGCACACCTGAGGTTCACGTAACTTGTCCCGGGCTCGCTGTGGTCTGTCCAGGCTGTCTTCACGCTCCTGTGCAGCTCTCCAAAGTTTAGAACTGGGGGCTCCCTGCTGATTGCAGCCTCATGCTGGTTCACAGCCTTCTGCCCTTCAGCCAGCAGCTCTCAGGAAGGAATGACAGGGGAGCACTGTCCCCTTGTCCCACATCCCCACCCACATGCCCAAGTCCATGCTTCCAAGTACCTCAGGTTGCTTGAAAAGTTTAAATAAATTATACATACGTATTGAGTATTTCTCCTTTCATCTTTTATCTGCTTCTTTATTAGCTCCCCTGCCAAAAAAAAAAAAAAAAGAGGTGATTTTGGGAAGCACAGCATTTCACGTCTCAGTCCTTTCAGCTGCTCTGTCCATCCCTAATGTGTCTCTGAGTATGTGCTGCAGTCGGTGTATGTGTTTGTAAATGTAAACGGCGTCTCTGTCCAGGCATTTTGGGTGAATCATAAAGTGTGCGCGGTCAATAGTAGGTAATAGAGAGTTTGAAAAGGATGCCACCAAGATGTAGGAGGCAGCATTGCATTTGCTAGTTGGTTGTGGCGGCCTTGTGCTGGCTGTTTTAGAACCCCCTGGCCTACACACTTGGAGGGAGCCGAGGTGGTGGTTAACTGTAGTGGGGCCTGTGCGTGCCTGGGGCTGCCAGTACTCCTGCCTTCCTCCATCCCCAGCATCTTGGCAGGAATGAAATCTTTCCAGAGGGTCTGTGTATGAATCTACTAGGGTTCTTGTAACAAACTGCTACAGACTGGGTGACTTAAACAACAGTTTATTTTCTCACAGTTCTGGAGGCTAGAAGTCCAAGATCAAGGTGTTGGCAGGGGTGGTTTCTCTTAGGGCCCTCTCCTTTGCTTGTAAATGGCCGTCTTCCCTCTATCTTCACATGGTCTTTCCTCTGTGCCTGTCTGTGTCCTAATCTCTTCTTATAAGGACACTAGTCATATTGTATTAGGGCCACCGAATGACCTCATTTTACCTTAATTACCTCTGTAAAGACCCATCTCCCATACAGTCACAGTCTGAGGTACTGGGGGTTAGGGCTTCAACATAATGATTTGGGATGGGGGACACAATTCAGACCATAGCAGTTCATTTAGTTAAAACTTGGTGTTCCCGTTAGCACTCCTCAGTCCCCTGGGCTGGGCCCTCAGGTATGGGGCTCCTGTGACCCCTCAGAGCCTTGGGCTTCCGCTGCTCCTTGAAGACAAGAGAGGAGGCCGGGGCCAGGTGTGTAGTCATCAGGGAGGCTTCATTCCTCGCCCTTGTCAGGTAAAAATACAGTTGCTCCAGTGTTTCCTTCCATCATTTCAAAGGATTATATGGTGTACCCCACATTGGAGACCACTGCCCTGAAACAGTTTCTCAAGGTGTGGGCAAGAGAGAACCCCCACCTCAGAATCAAGGAGGGGGTGTGGGCAGGGCGTTAAAAATGCCGGTGCCCAGAGCACCCCAGCTCTACCAAGTCGGGGTGAGGTCAGCCAGCTCATACTTCAGCTCCCTGGAGACCCTGGGGTGCTGGGCGAGAAGAGACCACTCTCAGGATTTTGTGATTCTCTGAATAAAGTACTCACCTTATCAGCTTTGTAGCAGCCTGAAAATGTCTGTTTGCAAAAAACTCTTACCTCTTGAAGACTTTTTAATTATCGCAGGAAATAAAAGATGTAGACAATTAATTAAAACTAGACAGGAAGGAACTTAAGAGTTTTAAGTAGGTAGGAGTGGCTGCCAGACCCTCTGCCAGCCCTCGGGGCCCCTCGTGTCTGCAGGCAGAGCCACTAGCTGCGGCCTTCTCCCTGCAGGGACAAGGGGGTGGCTGCACACTCTAGCTCAGCCTGAAACATGAAAAATCTCATGTGTACGTATATTAAACTGCCCTTTGTGGGCAATTGCAAAATGTACAAAGGCACAGAAAATGGTGTTGTCAACTCTCAACGGTGATCTTGGTTCATCTGTCACCCCCTGCCCACTCTGCACTGTTGGGGAGCAAATCCCAGATGCAGCGTTTCATCTCATTCATAAATGCTTCAGTACTTCTCTCCAAGAGACAGGAGTTCTTTTTTTTTTTGTGAGGAAGATTAGCCCTGAGCTAACATCCAATGCCAATCCTTCTCTCTCTCTCTTTTTTTTTTTTTGCTGAGGAAGATTGGCCCTGGGTTAACATCCGTGCCCATCTTCCTCTGCTTTATATGGGATGCCGCCACAGCATGGCTTGGCAAGCGGTACGTCGGTGCATGCCTGGGATCCGAACCTGCGAACCCCGGGCCGCCAAAGTGGAGCGTGTGAACTTAACCGCTGCGCCACCGGCCTGGTCCTGTAGGAGTTCTTTTTAACAACGTAAGTGGTGTTGGAGTTTTCTGCTTTTTTCTGCGCCACAAGTAGAAATGGTTTTGCATTTTTAAGATCTCTCACTATTTTTTATAAGCTGATTTCTTTTAGATCCTAAATATTGGGGAAATGTAAAATTATTAAGTAAGTGAAGCTATAAATTTGGAGTATGTGGATTTTTAAACAAAGCCAGCACTTTGCAGTGGTCTGAAGCATTCTGATGATATACTGACGTGATCCCCCCTGGGGCTGACTTGCCTGGGAGAGCCTCTCTGACAGCCCGGCCTGAGGACCCAGCTCTCCACGGGGTTTGTTGGAAGCTTACTTCCAGCAGTGAGGATCTGAGCACAACCTTCCTCTGGACAGACACAGGGATTTCTTTTTTTTTTTTTTTTTTAAATTTTATTTATTTATTTTTTCCCCCAAAGCCCCAGCAGATAGTTGTCTGTCATAGCTGCACATCCTTCTAGTTGCCGCATGTGGGACGCGGCCTCAGCATGGCCAGAGAGGCCGTGCGTTGGTGCGCGCCCGGGATCGAACCCGGGCCGCCAGCAGCGGAGCGCGCGCACTTAACCGCTAAGCCACGGGGCCGGCCCGAGACACAGGGATTTCTAAGGCAGGTGCTCTGGTTGGAAAGATGCTTTTCACTCTGAAGTGGATGCAGGTGTAAAACCTGCCAAGGGTCACAGTAATGAGGAGCCACCGAAACACCTGCATTCAAGGACTGATGACAGCTCTGCTTTGAACATTTCTAATTCCTTTTCTTTTATGTTCACAAAAAGTTTTCAGAGGGATATTCCATTTTTACTCTTTTTAAATTATTTCAAACTTACAAAACATTGCAAAAATAAAAATAGTAGAAAGAACGCATACAGACAAAACCCTTTTCCATTGATTTGAGGCCCTTTACCCCTAAACACCTCAGTGTGTATTTCCTAAGAATCAGGGTATTCTTTTGTATACCTACAGGACAGTTATCAACTCTGACCCTGATAGGAAAAGTTCACTGACCCCTGACCTAGAGAGTTCATTGCACGCATGTTTTAATGTGCAAGAATTTTCCTCACAGTTCACAGTAGCAAGGACCCTGTGAACAGCCTCGGGAGACTGGGCGCATAGTCCGTTTGTTCAGTGAAATAGTATGCACCCGTCAAAACAGTGCTTCAGGGGGCCAGCCCAGTGGTGTAGTGGTTAAGTTCACACACTCCACTTTGGTGGCCCGGGGTTTGCAGGTTTGGATCAGGGGTGCGGGCCTACGCACCACTCATCAAGCCATGCTGTGGTGGCATCCCATGTATAAAATAGAGGAAGATTGACACAGATGTTAGCTCAGGGACAATCTTCCTCACCAAAAAAACCCAAAAAACAAAAAAACCCCAGCGCTTCGGAGCAACATGTAACAGTGTGGATGCATGTTAGTGATATAACAGCAATGGAAAAAGTAAGTCAGACGATTATATGTAGCATAATATCCCCTTTACAAAGACTAAATTTTAAAAGTGCCTTTTAAGAATATGTAGAGATGAGATGCAACTTGTACTAAAGAAAGCAAGGGGTCGATGGGGATCACAGGCAGGACCCCAGCTTTCGTTGTAGATAGCGGTTCACCTGTCTTTATGGCATTATTAAACATAACTAAGTTGAGAGCAGTTCATCTGAGGTCCAATAAAAGAATTCCTACCGTCAGTTTATTGAACTTTTTATGGGTCTCTATATTACTTTTAAGTTAATTCTTTGAGATTACCTGTCGGCTCAAATCTGTTTCTCAGATGGGCAGTTGTTTGACTTCTGAGAGTGGGTCAGCAGTTTGCTGAGATGAGGCTGGGGATTAAACTGCTTCGTTCCCTGGGCCGGGCTAGCAGAGTTCTTCTTACTTGGTAAATTTAGAAGTGAAAGAGGAAATTCCAAAGGGAAAGGCTGAAAAGATTAATCTGGTAAAAACTTAAAACTCAAGTTTCAAAGAAAAAAGTCAGTGACATAGAAAGGCAAGTAGTCTGACCTGGGAAAAATTTTTGCTGCCACTTTCACACACTTTTAATGTCTTTAATGTCAGTAGTATAGTGAGCGCCTGTGAGTGATGATGAGGAAACTACTACCGAGGTTTCAAAGGACGAAGTAACAGGGGAACAGACCAAGCTGGCAAGACACAAAAGAAGAAAAACGAGTTACTGTATAGAAATGTGTTCAACCTTAGTAAGATAAAATGAATGCAAATTTTAAAACATTTAGATGTAGTTCCATTTATTAAATTGTAAAAATGAAAGTGATCTCTGGATGCTGTGGGAGGCTCCGTGCTGAAATCCACCTGCAGCTTTTGGTTTTTTTTGAGGTATAATTGACGGATAGCATTATATTGCTTTCAGGTGTACAGCATAATGATTCGTATTTGTATATATTGCAAAATGATCCCCACAATGAGTCTACTTAACATCCGTCACCTTACATAGTTAAGAAATTTTTTTTCCTGTGATGAGAACGTTTAAGATCTCCTCTCTTGGCAGCCTTCAAATATACAATACGGTATTATTAACTATAGTCACCATGCTCTATGTTACATCCCATGACTTATTTTCTTTGTAACTGGAAGTTTGTACCTTTTGATCCCCTTCACCTGTTTTGTCCACCTCCCATGCCTACCTCTGGCAGCCACCAATTGGTTCTCTGTATCTATGAGCTCGTTTTTTGTTCTTTTTTTTTTTTGGATTCCACATATAAGTGAGATCATACAGTATTTGTCTTTCTCTGTCTGACTTATTTCACGTAGCGTAATGCCCTCAAGGTCCGTCCATGTTGTTGCAAATGGCAGGATTTCCTTCTTTTTTATGGCTGAATAATATTTGTGTGTGTGTACAGTTCTTTATCCATTCATCCATCGATGGTTGTTTCTATGTCTTGACTATTATAAATAATGCTGCAGTGAACATGAGGTGCAGACATCTTTTCTTTTTTTTTATAATTTTATTTATTTATGTATTTTCCCCCAAAGCCCCAGTAGATAGTTGTATGTTATAGCTGCACATCCTTCTAGTTGCTGTATGTGGGACGCGGCCTCAGCATGGCCAGAGAAGCGGTGCGTCGGTGCGTGCTTGGGATCCGAACCTGGGCGACCAGCAGCGGAGCACGCGCACTTAACCGCTAAGCCACGGGCCGGCCCAGACATCTTTTCAAGTTGGTAATTGCGTTTCCTTCTAATAAAGACCCGGAGGTGGGGTTGCTGGATCATCACCTGCAGCTTTAAAGACAGTTGTGTGATTTAAGAATCCCCTCCTGGGATGCGTTGCAGGGAAAGTCATCTGAAAATACATACTGAACTTTTCTGCCCAGAGATGGAAACTTAGACTTTTCCGTAGAAGAGAAAAATTTGTTAACTTAAGTGGTGTAACACGAAAGGAAGGCTCGGGAGGACTGCTGGGTCCGAGTCCTTGGTGTACATTGGTGAGGCCATGAAAGTGAGCATGAGGCTGCCGTCCAGCATGGAGGGGTCTTGGTGACGGAGCTTGAGTGGGAAGGTCTAGGTCCACATCTGTGCGAACTGAGCTTGGGACAGGCTGGAAGGGCAGGGTGCGCCTGGTGCGCTCCTGGGGGTCGAGGGCCGGTGTGTTACCTTCTTCAGGTGTTCTGGACTGTGCAGGCATTTCTGTGATGGTGGAGAAGATATGTAGGAGCTCAGTAAAGGAGCTGCTCTCTGCTTTTGTGCCATCGAGACTAAGAGCCAGAGGACAGCTTTGCTGGCCTGGGCAGATTTCCCGTAGTTCTGGAGAGGACCAGAGGCAGCCGGCTGTAAGAAGCAGGATTCTGGTTCCCTGAGAAGCTAGCTCTCCTCGTCTAAGCTCCCTCCCCACTTTTCGAGTTGGTGCCTCTGTGGGAAAGCCTCCCACCTGACCCGGGACCTAGGGGGCCGCCTGCTCCGTGGGAACCAGGGCGTCACAGGGCACAGAGGAAGACAAGAAGGCTGATGTGGACACTTTCAGCATGAGTGGCTTAAACAGTGATATCATTGGTAGAAATTGGGGAGTGGGGTGTAGGTAAGGTGGTGACCAAAGCCACAGACTTGACCTCAGGCTGGATGCCGTGAGGAGCTCAGAGGACACCAAGTAGAGTCTGGCTCTGGGCCACATGCTGGTCTGGAGGGCCTCCAGGGGTGAGCCTGGAATGAGAGGAGGTTTGGCTGCTCTGGGCTGCTCCCGAACCATTGTGGGGCTTTCTAGAACCCTGGTGGGCGCCCAGCCATACTCAAACATCTAGATGGAGATGGGGCAGACGAGGGCCCTTGCTGGGTCAGGGAGTGGACAAGGAGAGAAGAAAGGGCACGCACAGGTGGTGTGGGGGGCCTGGTGAAGGCTGACCCGGGGGTGTCTGTGTGCCCTTTTGTCATCGTCCCACAGCTTTCCCTGCCCTGGGAGAAGACCTGAGGAGGCTGGCGTGGTACACACAGGGAGGGCCCAGGAGAGGCAGGCCCCGGGGACTTGATCCTCGCGGGACCTGTTCCTCAGCCCCTGCAGGATCCAGCCTGTGGGAGCTCATCACATGATAAGGGGGGTGAGGCAGGCTTTTTCTTGCTAAAGCAGCAGGGATTAGAGAACGCTGAGAAGGCCCAGCCTGAATGATGAGCAGTGGTGTTACTTCACCAAGTGTCTAAGACGGCGCCGCCCTGATGTGATGCTTGGCCTCCTGGACGTGGCAGTCACTGTGTTGTTCTTTCTGTCCAGGCAGGACTGCTCAAGCAAGGGCGGCTGCCCCACTGAGCTGGGGTCTCGGGGACAGCGTGGGCCAATGGGGGGAGCTGTGCTGCTCCAGGGGAGAACAGAGGGCCCTCCACACTCGGTTCTCTGCTGTGAAGTGAAGAGGGTCATCGTCCCTGGTGCAGGGCGGGTCTCGAGGTTTGTTGGTGGGCCTGTGTGGCGGGTGTCAGCCATGTGCGTGGCTCAGTCTCCCAGGGCCTGAAGCTGTCACTGTGTCACTGTGGATGGGGAGCCCCTTAGTCTAGTCAGGAGGTTGGTAGCGCCCTCTGTATGGTGTGACCACCCCCTGAACTCCAGAGACTGCTGCAGTCGGGTCTGTTCTACCAGAAAGAATACACTCAGCTAGACATACTCTTATCTTCCCTTCGTGTTTCTTAGACGTGCACTGGATTCTGTGTGAAAGTTGAAGGACCACTACAATCACAAAGACACCTTCAGTAATTAGTAGACCATGCTGTCTCTCTGGATGCCAGACCATGGAGGCAAACAACCACCCCACCCAAGGGAATCCTGCCCAATCTGAGCATCCATCACATGGCAGTGAATCAGGTTCTGTGGCACTAACCTGTGTGCTTGGTGTTCAGCTGTAGGGCCCATGTCGAGCGTTTCGATTTTCCCTAGGGACCCGCTTGGAGTGGTGGGAGCGGGAGAGCAGGGCTCAGTGGTGCGAGGCTGGGCCTGGGCATGGGGGAGCCGAGGGAGAGTGGCTGCAGGCTGCGAGCAGGGCCCTTGACTTCACCTCAGGAGTGAGAGTTTACCCTCCAGAATCCTGGACACATTTCCGCCTTTTATTGATTGATTTATTTTAACCTCAGAGTAGTTTTTTCATACAAATCTCAGGAGGCATCCCAGGATATAAAATTGGTAAAGGCAAGGCTGCTCTCCCTTGCCATCACCGAGCGCCCTGGGGTTCCACAGAACATGTTTTGAAAACCACAGCTGTAGGTAGAGGGAGCCAGTGCAAATGTAAGGAGAGTGACAGATCAGAGTCCTGCTTTGCACAGTTAAAAGGAGTTAAAAAGGAGAGTGGCAGGCGTGAGTGCAGCTTTGGAGTGCTCCAGGTTGGCGAGGGGCCGGTCAGGTGGAGTGGGGCAGCAGCAGGAAGCCTGGGGAGGAGGCATTTGGGAGGCAGAGAGACCACTCAGTCTTGGGAAGACCCTGTTGCAGGGGCAGCCTGACCCCAGCGCCAGAGACTGCAGACTGAGGAGGAGGGGCTAGAGAGCAGTGTCCCGGAGGGAGGGGCCTAGAGACTCAAGATTCCCCGGCAAGCGCCCTCTCAGACTTCACTTTATTGTCATGATTTTCAAGCGAGCTTGACTTTTGTCTCTCTGTTGATGCAGCAGTTCTTTTGAGGTAACTGCAAAAGAGACCAGTACTGCTTTTGAGAATGGAATTTGAACTTTCTGTGCATTAAAACAATTGAATTTCCTCAGTAGTGAAGCTGGGCTGGAAGATGATGTTTGGTTTCCATTATGAACTTCTTCCTAGCAATCACAGCAGCTCCCCTCTCACCCTGCCCCCTGTAATCTGGGGAAACAAGCTGGAGTCCCTGTTGGTTGGTGATACACGGTTTTAAAGCATGGGAGAAAAAAAGGCGCAGTTCAATAAAGTGTATGTCTCTTCCTCAGATGATTTATTTTACATGTGAACAGATTGCACAAAAATATCAAATGTTTTTACTCTTCTGGGAAATACCATTATTTGCATATAGAAGAGGAAGAAAATCAGCATACGTCTTGCACACGCTAGCAGAAACCTTCTGTAGTTTGTCCTTGTTTCGTTATGCTGCAGAGTTTGACAAGCGAAATACTTTCAAGTTGTAAAATAAAAAATAAGAAGTTTGGAAATGCGGGGAAGACTGTCTTCCCCTTCCCCTCTCCTTGCCCTCCCCCCACAACTAACTTATAGCGGGGCATTGACATTTGGCACTCACAGCACCCTCACTGTGGGGGCCGCAGGCAGGAGGCCTGCATGGGCATCAGAGCCGTCAGTTCTGCATTTTCCCGCCTGTGCTTTCACTATGTTTGCAACCTTGGTGTCCAGCTGCCCTGGAAGTTTCTATTTTAAACAAAGATTACAGTGCCATGCAGAGCTTCCCCTTGCTGGCTCTTGGGTGGGATGTACCCTCTCTTTGCTTGTGTCTGACACTGGGCCACGCTCCTTGCAGATGCCCCTGGAGGGAGGCTCTGGGCCTTGGTTTGTGCTGGACTCCATGGCGCTGCCTCCTGCTGTCCCTGCCCTGTCTGTTTGGGCGTGCTCATGAGTCCCTGCCTCTGGGTTGGCGTCCCCGCCCCTCAGCCCTTCCTCGGGCATCCAGGAGCTGGCCGCTGCTGCAGACATCGCTGCCTGCCCTCCAGGGCCTCGGGGTCAAATTTAGTCCTGTTTGTGAGCTGAGTTAGCTGCCACCCCAACTTACTCGCACTCCCTCTCCCCCCAGTCTGGTTCCCGGCCCCTGGAAGGCTAATATTTATTAATAGGCATGTACCTACCATAACAGTCTTAATTTCATTTCTGTTTTCATGGATAGTAATTTATCTAATTGAGACCTTGTCTTGATAAAAGTTATAGATTCTGTGAAACTATATGCTGAATTCCTTTGGGGTATTTGAGACCTATTAGATTTATTTATTTATTTATTTATTTTTAAACAGTTTTATTTATTTATTTATTTTTTGTGAGGAAGATCAGTCCTGAGCTAACATCCATGCTAATCCTCCTCTTTTTGCTGAGGAAGACCAGCTCTGAGCTAACATCTATTGCCAATCCTTCTCCTTTTTTTTCCCCCAAAGCCCCAGTAGATAGTTGTATGTTGTAGTTGCACATCCTTCTAGTTGCTGTATGTGGGACGTGGCCTCAGCATGGCCGAAGAAGCGGTGCGTCGGTGCACGCCCGGGATCCGAACCTGGGCCGCCAGTAGCGGAGCGCCCGCACTTAACCGCTAAGCCACGGGGCCGGCCCGAGACCTATTAGATTTAAATGTTTGATTTGTGAAGATTTACATTTAGAGGCTACTTTTGGAAACAGAAGTAACTAGAACAACAATTTGCTTACTGTCTCTGTCTCTCTTAGTGTTTTTAACCCAGCCATCTAAATGATCGCCCTCCCCAAGCTGATGTCCATCCATCCCTGGGTTTGGCCTTTATTGGTATCTCTTTCCTCCTGCTCTTCATTTTTTGTTTTTTTTGTTTTTGTAAGGAAGATCAGCCCTGTGCTGACATCTGCCAATCCTCCTCTTTTTGCTGAGGAAGACTGGCTCTGGGCTAGCATCTGTGCCCATATTCCTCTACTTTATATGGGACGCTCCACAGCATGGCCTGACAAGCCGTGCGTTGGTGTGTGCCCGGGATCTGAACTGGCGAACCCTGGGCCGCCGCAGCAGAGCGCGCACACTTAACCGCTTGCACCACTGGGCCGGCCCCTTGCTCTTCGTTTTTAGCCATATACACTGGTAGCTGAATGTCCTTCTTCCAAATACATGCAGATTATTTAACCAAGAAGTGTTTCAGATGTTTTTTGTTTCCAGAACAGTACTAAGGGGATGGTGATAGAAACGAAATCCATCTCTATGGGGATAGAAGTTTGTCCTCTAATCTGGTAAAACACAAGGCCCTGCTCCATGGCCTGTGTCATGCACCAGGCCGGCCCCATCGGGCAGTGCAGACTGAGGTTGTCCGGGTCCGGAGGAGGCCTCGTGTGTGGGTGGCAGCTCCATGACACCACTCCTCGGGCCCTGCCCTTGCCCCAGGGTGCCGTCGGGAGTCTGAACCGGGCCAGGCCCTTGAGGCATGGATGCCTCGACGTTGTGCTCTCAGGGGAGCTTGGCAAGGCAGTCTGGACTTTGGGCCTCTGAGGCCCCCCTACTCACCAGCACCTAGACCCCTGTCCTTGCGCCTCACCTGCGATGCCCATCTCCGAAGGCACCTGTCTCATCTTGCTCCCTTGTTCTGTCTTGTCTCTGCAGTGGGTATTCTGGTGGGGAGCCTGTGTTCTCCCAGGGTTCCTGGCTTATTGGAGACACTCACACTCACTCAGTCTCACACACACTTAGTCACACTCACACATACTCACACTTTTTTTCTCTTTCCCTTTTAATCTCTTGGCACCATCCATCCTACCAGGTTGAAAATCAGTCTCACTGCTTTAATTTGTTTGCAGCCTAAGTGTTCTTTTTTCTTTTCTAAGACTGTTGAGTTGTATAAGGATCCATTGTCTGTTACTGTCTTTGAAGTGAACTGCCAGCAAACAGAGGAGGCTTCCCTTTCTTCCCTCTCGCCCACCCTCATGCTCCCCAGAAACAGGGAAAACAATCAAATCATATTTATTTTTTTAAAAAAAGTTGTATTAGTCACTGTTTTTTGTTTCGAGGCATGTGGTGACTGTTACATTTTACAGAAATCACGTTACCTTTTCCCTGAGGTGCTCACCATGGCCCTGTTCCCTGTCCTCATGCTGCCCGCCTGCCCTGGGCGGCTCTGTCTGGGTCTCTGCCTCTTGCTGCCTCTCTCCTGCCCCTCAGACCTAGGCCAGCTTCCTAATACCTGCACTCAGCCTTGTGAAAGTTGCTTTATTGACCTTTCTGTCTGCGTCTGGCCTCGACCTGAGTGGACGCAGTGCCCGGCGCTGGGGTCAGTGGCTCTGTCCCCGCTGTGGCCGTGAGGCCTCTGAGCCTCTCTCTGTTCATCTGTCAGAGTGTGAGGACCCTACCTTGCGGGCAGCCTGGAGGATGCCTTGTTGAGATGTCAGGGTGAATCCAAGGCTGAAGGGCAGACATTGCCATGTGAGGGAGGAAGGAGGTGAGCAGCCGTGGGGCCTCGAGCACACGGGGTGGACACTGCTCTTCCAATAGGCAGCTGTGAGGCACTCCAGTCCAGTGCTGGGAACCCCGGCCTCCAGCCTACGTGAGTCCCCTGACCCCCACCTGGGGTCCCCTGATCCAACTTGCAGTCCCCTGATGCCCACCTGTGGTGGCCGCCTGAGGTGCGTGGGTCACCATCCTTGGGCCCCAGCTGCGGTCGCTCACAGACTCCGAGTCCAGGTAAGGGATGAAAGGAAGGGATGCCCCTGGCTTGCTCGCTCGGGAGCTGCACCGGCAGCATTGTCCAGGCTGCCGGCCCTGTGAAGAGTGGGATTTGTGCATTCCTGTGTGGTGGTCCACGTCACAGCGGGAAAGGGGAGCCTCTGTGTTTAGAGGCCCTTTACAGAGACCCGCCAGCAGGATTTTGAAGACCCCACCCTGCAGAGGGCTGAGTCTGGGTTCTGGGTGCAAGACAGGTGTGTCTGTTCCGGGCTGAGTCAGAAGAGCCTTCTGGGCCCTGGGAGCAGCTCACCCGAGGGCTAGGGGTGAGGGGCGTGGGGGGAGGACTCACTGGGCTGAGAGTGTGAGTGTGTCACAGCACAGCCAGCTCCCCTCCTCTCCAGCACCCACTTATGGGCATGTGGTCCATGGTCCAGGGCTCTGGAGGGACCCCTGCTGAGCACTCAGCACAGCGCCCGCCCTGGACACAGGCCGAGTGGAGGAGGAACAAGCAGGGTAAGTGTGGCACACCTCAGACCACAGGCTGGCTCTCACCCACTGCTGGTGAAAATGTGAGTCGCTGCCCAGAGCACAGGGGCCCCCTGAACCAAGGGGCTCCTCACGGTTGACTCAGGGACACTCGGACAGTCATTGGAAGAGCAGCAAAGTACGTTCAGTGTGTCCTTCTTCGAAATCTTTATTTTAAAAACTCTTAAATTTATAAAATAAATTAGTTGATGGTTTGTGAATACAGCAGTCTTGTAACTTGACAAGCTGTAGGACTTGGAAACAACCTTGAGAGTTGGGGACTGCCGCCGATAGAAATTCAGTCGGGCAAGAGAGGCCTGGCTTCGCACTGTTGGATGAGGTAACCGTAACCGAGGAGAGCGCATTGTTTGCGGTGGGTTCAGCCCGAGACCAGAAGTGCTGATGGCAGCAGCTTTCCCTGCCAGCCTTTGTTTTGCCTCCAGCAGTCTGCTTTTTCTGGGTTGAGCAGGTATTGTTTCGTGATTAGAAAATCCTCAGCACATGGTGGCTTTTAGCAGCCAGTCAGCGCAAGGGCGCAGGGACCCTCTCTGGGCCATTCTGCTCCCCTTGTTCTTGGCTCTGTGTTAGTCAGCTCAGGCTGCCGGAACAAATACTGCAGACCAGATGGCTTAAGCAACAGCAGTGTGTTTTCTCACAGTTCTGGAGGCTGGAAGTCTGAGATCAAGGTGTCAGCAGGGTTGGCTCCCTGCAGGGCCTCTCTCCTTGGCTTGCAGATGGCCGCCTTCTCACTCTGTCCCCATATGACCTTCCCTGGCATCCGTGGTCATGTGCTGCCCTGCTGTGACCAGGCCCCAAGTGGTGTACATCTCTTGTACATGTGGGTGTGAGCGGAAGCAGTGGAGACAGAAATGGGATTGAGTTGTTAAACTGTAAACTCCCACCCCACAGCACCGGCAGGTTTGAGCACCGTTCCAATGTGTCATTTTAATTATGCTGTTGGACGTTTGAATTGTGGAAGTTGGTTATGAAGTCTCGTCAGCCCTCCAGGTAGAGTCGAGGCTCTGTCCCAGGGGTGGTGCAGTGACCAGACAGACAAAGTGCCCCTGTCCTGGGAATTCAGGCTCCATGGGGGGCGGGCAGCAGTGTAGGCAGTGAGTAAGGAGGGGGACAAGAGGCCACGCGGGGGCTTCACACTGGAAGGAAAGCACCCTGGGCCTGAGGGGGCAAGGCAGGAAGGGGCTGGCAAGTTCCCAGGGCCTGGGGTGCTAGAGTGGGCGAAGTGAGCGTGGGCTTCATTCCCAGGGCAGCGGGACGCCGGTGGTGAGCGCAGGGTTTGCTGGCGCAGTTAGAGATGGAGGAAAGGAAATGAATTTAGAGGAAATCTTGGAGGTGGAATTGTGAGGTGGCAAAGGACGAGTCAGGACAGAGACTTTGGAGACTTGGACTCAGAGCTGACTATCCCGTTTCCTTAATGGGGTCGAGGCGGAGGCCGTGCAGGTGCGCATTTGAGGGCGATGCACAGGATGGAGAGACGTAGAAGCACCTGTGAGGCCCCGACGAGCAGGCCTGGGATTGTGTGCGGGTGTGTCCAAACAAGTGTGCATTTACTTGCGTGGCTCTACACGGCAGGATGTTTGCTGGGGGGTGTTTATAACCCTAAAAAACATGGAATATGGAAATTTGACCAACAGGGAAGAACAGCAGTGGGCAACAACAGGGTCTTGGCCAGTAGTCCACACGGAGCTGAAAAGATGCTGCAAAAGAATGTTTAACCATGTGAACATTTTTATGGAAGTTGGAAGAAAAAGAGGCTTATAAAACAGCTCGTATCATATTATCTTGTTTCTGTGGGGATGGGAGGATTATGGATAGTTTTTCTTTTTCCTTTTCTATATTTTCTGATTTATATACAATAAATATTGCTATTTTTGTTGCTCCCAATTTTTTTTATTGTGGTAAAATATACATAACATAAAATTTACCATTTTAACCATTTTTAGGTGTACACTTCAGTGGCATTGAGTGCATCCACATTGTTGTGCAACCATCACCACCATCCATCTCTAGACCTCTTCCCATCTTCCCAGACTGGAACTCTGTACCCATTAGACACTAACTCTCCATTCCCGCTGCCCCCAGCCCCTGGCAACCACCATTCTATTTTGTCTCTATGAATTTGACTACCCCAGGTACCTCATAGAAGTGGAATCATACAGTATTTGTCCTATCTGGCTTATCTCACTCAGCATGATGGCCTCAAGGTTCATCCATCTCGTAGCAGTGTCAGAATTTCCTTCCTTTTTAAGGCTGAATAATATTTCATGGTGTGTATAGACCACATAAATAGTGCTATTTTTATACAAATAAAAATAGCTTTAAACACTGATTTGAAATACATTGAGCATTTGATGTTTTTCGGATGTGACTTAAGTGTTTCACTGAACCTTTCTGCAACCCTCCTGCTCTGCTTCTTGCTCACTGTGGATGTCTTGGCCTCTCTTGCAGAGGCTGGGGAGCAGGGAGGGTCTTGTGGACGCTGGGCGGGAGGCTGCAGTGACTGGTCACGTGGGCCATGTGGCTGTCCCAGGATGGTTGGCCCAGCCCGTTTTCTCATTGACCAATGAGGGCCGGGACACAGAGGGACTGCACGGGCCCCCAGGCCTCTCCTGGCACAGCCTGGGCTCTGGCCATGGAAAGCACCAAAATTGGCTCTCAGGGCTGGATCCCCAGGAGGCACGTTGCCTGGCGGCCTGGCCCCTCAGGGACTGTCAGCTTTGAGGTGCCCTGTGTGGACAGCACTGAGGCTCCCACTGGCTCTGCAAGGCAGTGGCCAGAGCAAAGACCAGCGTCTGTGACTCAGTGCTCTGCTGTCCTGGGCTCCCCCTTTCTTGAGCGTGTGGAACAGGAAGTTGTGATGACCGAAGGAAGTTGATGAGGGAAGGGAAAAGGCCGTCTTCCTTGTTTTGAAAAATACCAGATATTTTGAAAAATATCTGCTACGTTTTAAATTTATAGCTGGAAACGTGCAGAACAGATCTGCTGTTGTCGGGAGGCGTGTTCTGTAAAATGCATGTGCGGTCATTTTGGTCCTATGGTGTTCAGTTCCGCTGTGCTCTGGCCAGTCTCCTGTCGGTGACTGAGAGAGTTGTTGCCGTCTCCTGCTGTGCGTGTGGATTTCCTCCTTTCATCCTGGCGGTGTTTGCGTGCTGTAGTTGAAGCCTCTCCTGGTAGATGCGTCCTCACTGAGCATTGTTCTGTCTCCTCGTGAAGGACCTCTGTCATCATGCGGTGGCCTCCTTAGCCCTGGCTCTGGCATCTGCCACTCACAGCCACTCCAGCTTCCTTCTGACTGGTGCTTGTATGCTTTCTCTCGTCCCCGTTTAGTTTCAGCTGGCCCATGTCGTTATATTTGAAGTGAGTTTCTTGTAGCTGGAGTATAGTTGCGTCAGGATTTTTTTATCCTTTCTGACAATCTCTGTCTTTTAATTAGTGTATTTAGACTATTTATGGTCAGTGTAATTATTGATATGTTTGGATTTAACCTACCATTTTATTATTTGATTCTTGTTAGATCCCCCTCCTTTTTTTGTTTATAAACAATAGAAACAGCTAGACTATACAGTACAGTCTTATGGGACCACCATTGTAGTCCATTGCTGACCGAAATGTTGTTAGGCGGTGCATGACTGTGTAAATATATCTTTCTTTTTTTTTTGGCTGGATTTCAATTTTTTCTTTCCGTTTGCGAGTGTTATTGTTTGTTAGAGCATTTTTATAGTAATTGCTTTAAAGTCTGGTACATAATTGTAACATCTGTGATTTTTCAGCGTTGCTATCTGTTGTTCATCTTTTCCTATAGGAGTCATGACATTCCCGGTTCTTTGTGTGCTGAGTAGTTTGGATTGCAACTGGACATTTTGGATATTATGATGTAAGACTCTGGGTCTTGTTTAAATCCTAGGAGAATGCTGATTTTTTATTTTAGCAGTCAAACAACCTGGTTCGATTTTAGACTGCGGTTCCGACCTGCCTTGTGTGGGTTGTGATTCGGTGTCAGTTCCGTTCTCAGAGCCTCCGCAGTGCCATTTGGATCTGTCCCCTGTGTGCTGCCTGTGCGCTCTGGGATCTGGCTGTGGGCTCGAGGGTTGGGTGTGAGAGGATCAGATACATGTACTTACAGCTTGGGGGTGGGCCCGACATTCATGAGCAACTTCGTGGGCTTGCTCCTCTGAGCTTCTTCCTCTCCACACTGCCCCTGGGGCTTTCCAGTGCCGTGGGGTTCCCTTTTTGGTTCTCCAGCCCGGTGCTGGGCTTTGGTAACCTGCCCCGCTGCGCACTTCCACACCCGTGCCTTGTCTGGGGCCTGGTTCTGGGAGGAGCGATTGGGAGCTTCTTCCATTCAGTGCTCTCATCCAGCCTGCCTGCTACTCTTTTCGGAACACACATGGCTGCCCCGTGTGTCTTGTCTGAGCTTAGGGCTGCCCCACACGTCCTGTCTGGGGTCAGAGCAGCCCCTCATGTCTTGTCCAGGGTCAGAGCTGCTTGGTGTGTCTTATCTAGGACTAGAGCTACTCCCTGTGCCCCATCCAGGGTTGGAGCAGCATTCAGCGGGAGGCAGGCTGGAGTATGTCCACTCCTCTCCCCCAGAGCCGGCACAGATATGTATTTAGATGAGGTCTGCCTCCGTTTCTATGCTTCTGTTCACCAGCCTCGGAGTTCTGCTTTCAGTCCTCTGCTGACAGCCCCCTCCGTGTTTCACTTGGCCCCTGCCCTCACCTCAGTAGTCCCTGCAGGCTGCCCCTGTACTCCTGGAGGCGGGGCTCTGGCCATTTCCATCTCCATCCCTAGCACGTCACCCTGCTTGGAGGTACCGCCTAGGAAGCATCTGCGTCTAGGGAACCACACGTGGAGGTTGTGCTGGCCTCCTTGGGGTAGATGTGGTGTTAGAGGGGACGTTCCCTCCTCTAGCCCAGTGAGGGGCTTGTCAGACCCTCCCAGAGAGCCCTCTAGGGACCATGGCCCCAAGGTGGGAAGGGTGGCAGGAAGTGACTGCATATGTGGTGGCCCATGTGCCCTGCACCATGACACTCCTGGAGGCCAGGAGAGGCGACATCGTGACTCCTCTGCCAGTGAGCCCTGGGGGAGACACTAGACCCCGGGGACTGACTGTGACCACCTCAGCCATCCTTGGTGCCCTCAGGAGAGGGGTCAGGCCAGTGGGCGCCTGATTTCCCCACCCCAGAAGGGTTGTCAGGTGCCCCTGCCCTTCCTCACACACAGGTGGCTTTGTGTTTTGTTCTAGGCCAGGATGGCGGCCCAGGTGACACTGGAGGACGCGCTGTCCAACGTGGACCTCCTGGAAGAGCTGCCTCTGCCTGACCAGCAGCCCTGCATTGAGCCTCCCCCCTCCTCACTGCTCTACCAGGTGTGTGCCGGGCACCGTGGGTACGCCACCCGCCACGCTGACCTCCGCGTGATTATTGTTCTCTTCCTTTCAGCCAAATTTCAACACTAACTTTGAAGACAGAAATGCATTTGTCACTGGCATTGCAAGATACATTGAACAGGCGACCGTCCATTCTAGCATGGTAATTCTGTCCACACGTCTTTGTTTTCCTTGGAATGGCACCTCTGAATGGCAAATGTACATGTTTTGGCTATTATCCTGACAGGATATGGAGTGAGGAAAACGAGAGGAAAGGGAATGAAATGCCTTATGCTTTTAAAAAACCCTTTGTTTTTCTTATTATAAAAACAATACATACTCTCTCTGAAAATTTAACAAGTGTGGCCCAGACAGAACTTTTGTCAGCGTTCTGAGGGAATCCATTATCTTTCCTACTTATATACCTGTACTCGTCATGCCAGGTACACACCCACATGTGATTTAGACTGCATAAGTCACTTGCAGTATTACTATAATTGTGTATTTTAATGATTTCAGGAACGTTTTTACATGTCGTGAAAATGTACTAAAGTAATTAATGGCTTCCTGGTACATTTTGTAAATGACCGCAACTTAACTACTTTTGCCTATTTACTTAGTTTCTCTTTTTTTCTTATAATAAAAAATGCTGTGGTAAGCATCTTTCTAAATACATCATTATTCCCTTTGGCTGGATGTATAGAAGTGAAGTTACTGGGTCAAAGGATGTGAACAGTATAAGGCATCTTAAAAGCATTATCAAACTGTAGTTGACATTTTCAAGAACATCTATGCACTTTTTACTGTTTTTCCAAAGGAAACAATGTGGAAGAAGAGTAGACACTAAAGCAGTTTTAAAATGACAGCAGGGGCCGGCCCGGTGGCGTAGCGGTTAAGTTTGTGCGTTCCGCTTCGGCGGCCGGGGGTCACCAGTTCAGATCCTGGGCGCGGACCTACTCACTGCTCATCAAGCCATGCTGAGGTGGCGTCCCATATAGAAGAGCTACAACTATGTTATACAACTATGTACTGGGGCTTTGGGCAGAAAAAAGAAAAAAAAAAAAGAGGAAGATGGGCAACAGGTGTTAGCGCAAGGCCGATCTTCCTCAAAAAAAAGAAACCAAAAAAAAAACAAGGAACAATAAAATGACAGCAGTCCTCTTCCCAAGGATACTCTGGGTTTAAGTGCTGCAGAAACACTTCTAGCTTTTCCTCCCCGCGCTGGGGACGGCAGAGCTGCTTCAATCTTCCTTGTGAGCTGGGAGGCTCTCTGTGGCCTGATGGAGAGGCTGTGAGGACCCCGTGCACATTCGCACTGCCCTGGGCCCTCCCCCGTGTCCCCAGCTTCAGATCTGCATTGCCAGCGGGTTGTTTAGGGTTGAGTGGAGCTGCAGTGTAGTAGCTGTGGGGGATGCCCTGTGCTGGCCCGGTGCAGAGGTGCGTGCATGTCATTGACACCCCTCTCCAGGCTGCAGAAACCACAGAGGTGTTGTGGGCAGTCACTGTGGCCACACCACCGCACTGCCGTGTCGCCAGCTTCTTAGCAGTTCTCTTGGCACGCATGTCAGACATGGCACGCATGTCTGTGCTTGTCTGTCCCTCAAAGGGAGAGTCAGGATAGTTGATGCCTCTAGCTTTTAATGATTTGGCGTCTCCTTTTTTATGATTGTTCCCCTGCGTGCCTTTGATTTGCCCTGTGTTGCCTGCAGAATGAGATGCTGGAGGAAGGCCAAGAGTATGCTGTCATGCTGTACACCTGGAGGAGCTGCTCTCGGGCCATCCCACAGGTGCCCCCAACCTCACCGGCCACGCCCAACTCCTGCCTGCCCCGCCCTCCCCACCCAGCCCCTCCCTCATCCCACTGGCCATGCCCTCATCCCAAACAGACCACACCCCTATCCCTTCCAGCCCTGCCCCACCCCAGCCAGACCACGCCCCCACACCGCCAGCACCCCCCCCCACTCTCCAGTCCACTGGGACCCCAGCTCTAACAGCGCCCTGTCTGCTCACTTCTAGCTGGGTTGAAGCCTCTTTATGTCATACTTGCTTGTTCCCAGGTGAAATGTAACGAGCAGCCTAACAGAGTGGAAATTTATGAGAAAACTGTGGAGGTCCTCGAGCCGGAGGTCACAAAACTGATGAATTTTATGTACTTCCAGGTAAAACAGCGAAGTAATCCTCAGGGTTTAATGCAGAGAAGTGGCACTATCTCATCCTTCACCATGGACTCAATAACAAAGCGCATGTAAATTAAAGCAACCACACAGCTTGTGACCAAAGGGAACTAAGCCTTTGAAGGTCTAAAACCTCGCTGGCTCTTTCAGAATAGATACTTCTCTTGCATGTCACTTCTCTCTGAGAGTGAATTTGCATTTCCTCCATGAAGACTGCTTTCTATCCTTCCAAGCACCTTTGTCTTTCTGCTGGTTCCTACTTGTGATTCATTTGATTTCTCAGGTGTTTCTTTCTCTCAACCTCACCTTGACCTTCCACTCCGGTGGTCCTCACCTTGACCTTCCACTCCGGTGGTCCTCACCCTGACCTCCACTCTGGTGGTCCTCACCCTGACTGTCCACTCCGGTGGTCCTCACCCTGACCTCCACTCCGATGGTCCTTACCCTGACCATCCACTCCGGTGGTCTTCGCCCTGACCATCCACTCCAGTGGTCCTCACCCTGACCTCCACTCTGGTAGTCCTCGCCCTGGCCTTGGCTCCTCTGGCCCTTTGGTTAAGCAAAGTGGCCACAGGGAGGGGACTTGCTGGCTTTTTAAAGATGTACTTTGGAAATGTGTGAAGGTTTTTGTTATAGATTGCTTTAGCAAAGGAAGAAGATAGACCTTATTAGGAAATGAATTTTTGTTTTATCTGAAATGTTGTCCAGAGGAAAAATCTCTCTCATCTTTTTCACCTCTGAAAGCCAAAACATCTGTTTTATAAACATTCTGTTGGAGCATTTTGCTCAGTAACTTTGCTGGAATAATCAACAAAATTCTTTTATTTAGGGAAGTCGTTGGTAAAGTGCAAAAGTGCAAAATAAATGATGATTGTCATCTTTATGAGTTGGCGTGTGGGAATTACTTTATAGAAACGTGTCTTTTTACCTGAGCTGCAAATATCCACTCGTTTGGGTGGGTATTTCATCAACGAGTGACAGTGAATCCAGATGCTGTGCTAGAAGCTGGGTGTGGAGTCAGCCCGTCACTGACAGTGGCTCTTCTGCCTTCGCTCCTGTGTGCAGAGAAACGCCATCGAGCGTTTCTGCGGGGAGGTGAGGCGCCTGTGCCACGCAGAGAGGAGGAAGGACTTCGTGTCTGAGGCCTACCTGATCACTCTGGGCAAGTTCATCAACATGTTCGCTGTGCTGGACGAGCTGAAGAACATGAAGTGCAGCGTGAAGAATGACCACTCAGCCTACAAGAGGTGAGCTCCAGCCTCGTGCCCCTGGGCCACGCGGAGAGTGTTGGGGAGGCAGGGGGGTGCCTAGTCATGCATCTGCCCTGCACATAGTCGGTGCGTATCCCACATGTTCTGAAATAACTCCTCTGGGTTGGTAGCAGTTACTGACCAGTCTTAGAACTGTTTCAATACGCACACTTGAGTACGAAGTGGGCAGTAGCCTGCAGATTGTGTGTGCCGCAGTGCAGCGCTGTGTCCTCATGGGCGTGTGTATATTGTGGTTTCATGAAGGTAGAGTGGGATCTGTGCGTCCTGGGCATCCCCAAATGTTTGTTGAGGACCCCTGGGTGCTCAGCACCCGTGGGAAGACAGAAGCGTACAAGACCAGTCCCTGCTCACGGAGCGCTGGGGTCACTGCGAGGCATTGGCCCAGTGAGCATCTTGGCAAGGGGGCAGGCAGGTTCTGTGGCCTGAGGGCGCCCTCTCTGCTCGACACCTGCTGGTGGGGCTGGTGGGACATCCGTCACAGCAGTGGGCAGAGCTGGAGCTTCCAGGTCCCGGACCAGCTCTCCTCCAGGGTTGTTTTCTTTTTGAATGTAAAGAACTTCTGGAGAAGAGATTTGGAAAAGGCGATCATGGCAGGGCATTGTGCTTCTTGAAAACAGTGAGGGGCAGTTGGTGGCAGGCAGAGGGAGGGCTGTTGGTCAGAGCAGAGCCAGCTGTCTTCTGGTCGACTTTCTTAGAAAGTGTGTGCAGTCCTCTTGAAGGCATGATTGTCTGGAATGAGATGCTGACATCTGTTTCTTCTAGACAGGGAATCTTGGCTGTGAAATTAAATTTGAAGAGAGTTTACTTTGCATCCGAATAGGCTGTAATTACGTTGCATCTAAAAATGATGCAACTGTTGCCATGTCTTTAAAATAAAATCGACTTGGGACACAGCGCGAAGCCTAGATTTGGGGATGAGGTGACTGTGGGAGTCGAACTCGGTCACATGGATTTTAAGCCTTATTCGTGTGAATAAGTACAGGCATTCCATTCGTCACCTAGAATCAGCTCTGTGCAGAAGCCTGGATCTTCAAAACTAGGGAGTCTTTGGAGTTGGCCTGTTACCCCTCTTGGGTAGGAAGGTCTGTGGTTGTCCCCATTTGGTGACAGTGTTTGTGGGATTCCAAGTGTGTGTGACTCAGTGCGGAGCGGGGGGTCTCTGAGGGCTGCAGGGCGGACCAGCCCAGCCCAGCCCGGGAGAGTAGTTGCTGCTCCTGGCTGCACAGGTCACTTGCTATGATTTCGAGAAGCTTTCTCTGCCTTTCTGACTTTGTCACAGAGATGGGGAAGGGGGACAGCATCGGTGGTTTTTCAATTCAGAAAGGTTTGTCTTTTTGTTTTTTTCTCTTAGCAGCAGCACTTTTATTCCAAAGCCCAGTCTGTAAAATAGTTTAAAGGTAGGGCTGTTCTGTGGAAAGCTGTGGGCGCCCCCGCCACCCCCTCCAGGAACCGCAGGGGTCTTCACCAGCGCTCAGGCTCCTCTGAGCACAGAGAGGGCCTGTGCCACCCCTTCACCCTTTCCAGCAGCCTCTCCCTGCAACCTCTGTTGGGAACCCCCTGCTGGTTCATCTTCCCAGACGGTAACCCCCACTCCTTCCCAGCCCTCACACACCCACACTGACACACATTTTTGATTTGCACCCAGCTGGTAGCTACCAGTACAACCTCTTCTGAGTGTAAATGCCAAGATAATCATATGGTTATCATGAGGCTTGAAGAAAAGAGAAGACGGCATCTTTGATCCCTTCCTTAGTCTCAGCAGCTACTCAGATCAATAAAGTGAACACTTTGAAAAGGAATGTTACCGTATCAGTTAATATTAGTTTAACTCTATATAGTTGTTAAAAACTTACAGAAATAACAGTGGCTTAAACAAGATTGCAGATTATTTCTCTCTCACCTGAAAAGCCCTGAGGTAGGTGGTCTGCTGCTGATGAGGGGGTTCCACAGTGTTCAGGACCTAGGGCTTCTGCTGTCTTCGTGTGTGGTCTCGTGGTTCAAGATGGTTGCTTGAGCTCCAGCTGTCATTTCTGCATTCCAGCCAACAAGGAGGAAGGAGAACAGAAGGGCCCACTCTCCCTTATAAAACCTTTCAAGTGCCTTGTAGTGTTTTTCATTATATCTCATGAAAATAATGGGCCATTATATCTCATGGCCCAGACGTTGGTCACGTGGAGATGAGGCACATTGCTGCTGCATGGAAATTTGGGGTTTATTCCTTAGGAAGCAGAGGAGGAAGTGACTGTTGGGGTACATTATCAGTCTTTGCCAGGGGAATTTTTCTTTAGTAAAACCCCCAAGTTTCTAGGTTGCACAGACATGTCCTTATGTGGGACAAGTTAGTTTCCAATGAACTTTCTGGAGGCCAACCATAGGTATGCAGGATCCTCACACTCCCCCTGCACACTGCTTTGAAGAACTCAGAGACTCAGTGCATGCCTTGCAGGATTATGGGACCTCAGTGTACAGGTCCCTCTGTGTGTGCCGTTCCCTCTCTGTTCTCACGGCAGCCCTGTGGGTAGGCCGACCGGACAGCTGTTGTTAGTTACCCATGTGATGAGTGAGGCTCAGGAGAGTTCAGGAGGTTTGTCCAAGATGGAACTGTGTGTTGGTGTTGGAACCAGGATTCTGTCTCAGACCTTTGGCATCAAAACTGTGCGTGGTCCCTGACTTGTGGGAGGCTTGGTGGCCCAGGGGGTTCCCAGCAGAGACCCTGAACGGTGCTGGCCATCTTCGTCACTGGGCTCTAGGAGTCACAGAACAGGGCGCGGCCTTTCTCAGACTTGAGGACAGGTTGCCCAGAGAGAAGCTGGTGTGCCGGGGCCCTTTGGGAAGGCCTTTGGGCGGCACCGCCACATGTCTGAGAAAGCTCGTCAACTGCGGACAGCGGGATTATGAGCTGTCCAGGTTGGCAAAAGACTGCCCTGGACCGAAGGGTGGAGAGGCTAGAGGAGGCTGAAATGAAGACCCACATTTCTACAGATAATTGTAGGCAGAGTGAAATAATCCTGACTTTCCAGGCTTTTTTCTTTTTTGATGATTAAGCATGTTGGTTGATTAACTCTGTTCTTTGCTTTCAAAGGGCTGCTCAGTTTTTGCGGAAAATGGCAGACCCGCAGTCCATCCAGGAGTCGCAGAATCTGTCCATGTTCCTGGCCAACCACAACAAGATCACACAAGTAAGGCTCGAGCCCTCGCCGCTCTGGCTGGCAGGGTGCGTGGCTTGGGGGTGTGGGGCCGGGGGTCCGAGAGCGGACGGTGGCACAGGTCTCCTGCTGTGTGTGTCAGTCTCTGCAGCAACAGCTCGAAGTGATTTCTGGCTACGAAGAGCTCCTCGCCGACATCGTGAACCTGTGTGTGGATTACTATGAGAACAGGATGTACTTGACACCCAGTGAGAAACACATGCTTCTCAAAGTACGTGTGGGGTGGCTGCCCATCATACCTCGGAGGGAGGGATAGCCTTGCTCTCGTTAATAGGCTGCGCTTTGTCTAAGACCTTTTTGCCCACCTTTTCTTATTTTCACGCTTGCCCTGCATGCGTGTGTGTGTGTGCGTGTGTGTGTGTGTATGTAGCATCCTCTGCCCTGCACACAGCCTGCAGTTGCACTACAGGCTCTCGACACATTCCTGTGAATGTGTCCTGGGCTTGACCCCAGTGCCAGGTGGATCACATGCCCACCCCTAGAAAAGGTGCTTATGGGCGAGGAGCTCCTGGGTCCAGGGTTTTTCCCAGCATTAAGCTTCTAAAGTACAGGTTATACCAGATCCCACCTATCAAGGATGTGATTCCTAGGAATTAAGTATACTGTGTCACTATGATTAAAGTGGACTTGTTGTTCAAGAAACATGGCCGTTCACCATATTGTTCATTATTATTCTGTTTCACGTTGGGGAGGTTTTCAGTGACGCTCCTCGTGGGGACAGGAGAAGGCGGTTCTGCCTTTCCCTTGGCTCTGCCCTCCAACTCTGTGGAGGGCGGCCCTGGGGACCCTGTGCTGCATGTCCTGCTGCCCGAAGCCCTCCCTGCAAGAGTGGGCCAACCCCAAGACCTCCTCGTGCTGGAGAGCCCACTGGATAGCTCTGTGGTGGCTGAAACATTCTGTCGGTGCCAGCTGGTGCAGGGGCCCCTGGCTAGGGGTGCTTGTGGAAATCCGTATTTTGCACTGCATTGTGCTTGATGAGAGGGGGAGCTGGTGAGTGTGCCTGGGGAGGACACTGAAATAGCCACAAGAAATGACACACGTAAGAGAATGGCTTCTCGTGGAGGGATAGCTGTTTGTTTCAGAGGAGCTGTTAAAAGTGCTTTTTGAAAGAAGAGTGACTTGTCATTTCAAAATGAACTGTAGCAGTAAGTGCTTATGGGTCATTAAACTTGCAGAGCTGAATTTTATGTGATTTTCAGGTCATGGGCTTTGGTCTATACTTGATGGATGGGAGTGTCAGCAACATCTATAAACTAGACGCCAAGAAAAGGATAAACTTATCCAAAATCGACAAGTACTTCAAGGTGAGTTGCATTTTATTAGATAAACCTTTTTATTGACGTGTATACAGCTTGAATTTGGGGAGGTGAACCCCTGTGACTGTGACATGTATCGGGAAATGGGGGGTGCTGGTTGGCGGGGCTCACACCCCCGTCTACAGAGGCGACTGCTCACCCTCCTGCCGGGCACCAGTGTTGCCTGGGTTTGAACCTTGTAGAAAGGGAATCAAGCCGCGTGGATTCCCTTGTGTCTGGCTGCTTTCACTCACTTTGTTAGTCTTCCCTGTGGGAGCCTGCAGCTCTCGTCCTTAGGTTTATATTGTGGTGTAGCAGTCCTTGTTACGATTAGACGCAGTTCATTTATCCATTCCGTTGTGATGGACATGAGATTGTTTCTGGGTTTCGGCTGCTCTGATTTAGTGCACATCTGTGCTCGTTTCTGTTGGACGTATACCGGGCGAGGGTGGGGAGTGGTTGGGGGTCGTGGGCATATACATTTCAGTGTTAGTAGGTCCAGCCTAACGATTCTCCCACGCGGCTGTGCTGGCTTGTGTTCCCTCCAGCGATGAGTGAGCATTCCTTTTGTTCCACATCCTCGGCAACACTTGGTGCTGTCACTTTTTTGGAGAGGGGGCATCCTGAAGGCTGTGTTTCCTTGTATTTCCTTGGTAGCATGTCCTGTGGTTTAGTTGGTGTTTCCTTGGTGGCTTTTCATGCTGTTAGCCTTTTGTGTGTTCTCTCTGGTGAAGTGTCACTTCCAATCTCTTGCTCTTTTTTTCCCGTGGATTTGCAGTCTTTGTATCCTGGGTCCGTGTCCTTTGCTGGATACATGTGTTCTAAAATACATGCCTTCTACCCGTTGTGGCTCTCCTTTTCGCTTTCTTAAAGGTGTCATTTGGTAAACAGAAGTTCAGTATTTAATGTAGTCCAATATATCAATCTTAAATGTCCACTTTAAGATATCTTCGTATACAACAGGCTCATGAGAATTTTCTGCTGTGTTACCTTCTAGAAGCATCACCGTTTTCTTTTCCATCTAGATCTGTAATCCCCCTGGAACTTTCCTCTGTGTATGGTGTGAGGTAGCGGGTTGACATTTTTGGGGGTTTTTTTCCCCCATTATGGATGTCCAGATGACCCTGTACATTTATTGCCAAGACCATCTTTTCCCCCATTGCTCTGCAGTGTTGCTTGGGTCATGAAGCAGGTGTCTGCATGTGTGTGACTCTGTCTTAGCTTCTCTATTTTGCTCCACTGGTCTCCATCCATGCTACAGAGCCACACTGTCTTAGTTTTCCAATAGAATGGGCCTGCTCATCAGGAAGTCTTCAAGTTGTGTTCTTCAAGATTGTCTTGGGTGTTGTCCCTTCACCTTGCGACATACATTTTAGAATTGGCTTGCTGATTTTCACACACACAAACACATGCACCCACTACTTATAGACCAGTTTTCCTCTTGGAATATTGTTTGGAGTTCCATTGAATCTGTAGATCAGTTTAGGGAGAATGGACATTTTTAAAATACCATGTCTTCCCATACATGAACCTGATATATTTCTTCATTCACTTAGAACTTTAAAATTTTCTCTAGAATTTTTGGTAGTATTTTTGCTTAGCGGTCTTGTACATATTTTGTTTATGTATTCATACATATTTTTTATTTTTTTGATGCTATTGCAAATTGTTCCTCTTTAAATTTTCATTTTCTAATGGTTGCTAGTATATAGAAATGCAGCTGATTTTTTATAGCTATGAATCTAGCAAACGGTAGGTTAACTTTAATATTTGAATTGGTTTTATGAATGTTGGTTCTTAACTTGTGTTTTGTTCTTAAAGTGAACGTAGAAGTTATTGATTACTTTTTTTGTGTGTGTGAGGAAGATCAGCCCTGAGCTAACATCCATGCTAATCCTCCTCTTTTTGCTGAGGAAGACCGGCTCTGAGCTAACATCTATTGCCAATCCTCCTCCCTTTTTTTTCCCCAAAGCCCCAGTAGATAGTTGTATGTCATAGTTGCACATCCTTCTAGTTGCTGTATGTGGGATGCGACCTCAGCATGGCCAGAGAAGCGATGCATTGGTGTGCACCCGGGATCCGAACCCGGGCCACCAGTAGCGGAGTGTGAGCACTTAACCACCAAGCCACAGGGCCAGCCCCCGTAGAAGTTATTTACAACTTTTTTGCAGTAAGTGATTTGCAGAAATAGCATTCAACGCACAGTATTATTAGTATTACTCATTCTTCTTGTGAGTACGTATTTGGTGACTAAACATACATAATGACCCTGTTTTTGTTGTTCTTTGATTACAGCAACTGCAGGTGGTTCCACTGTTTGGGGACATGCAAATAGAACTGGCAAGATACATCAAGACCAGCGCCCACTACGAGGAAAATAAATCTCGGTAGGAGAGTGAGCTGCCCGTTAGAGCATTCTGCAGTGTTCTCATTGTCGTTTCATAACTCTAGTTGTTTGTCCGAGATAACACATTTACATTCTCAGCTATCTGTAACTAAATGCCTGATATGGTAGCCCTTGCCACATGTGACTGTTTACATTTAAATTCATTAAAAAATTGCAATTTGTTTTCTTAGTAGACTAGCCATTCAAATATATAATAGTTAGTGGCTACCGTATTGGTCAGCACAGATACAGAACTTTTCCATCATCCCAGAGAGTTCTCTTGGATAGTGCTGACACTGAAAGAAGCGTAAACAAATTCTCCGGGGCTTGTGGTGTGCTGGTAAATTGTTAACAGTCGCCCTGGTTGGGAGCGGGAAGTTTGCATGTATCTTACAGAGTTTATAAGACTGTAACCTGTGGACCAAATCCAGCCTAGGCCTGTTTTCCTAGAGTCTCCATTGCTGAGAATGGTCTTTACGTTTTAAAAGGGTTGTTTTTAAAAGAAGATGATGACGCCTATGTGACAGAGACGGTGTAGCCCACAAATCCTAGAGTATTTACTTTCTGGTCCTGTACAGAGATAGGTGGCCAACCCTGCCATATAAGATCTGTAGCTCACAGTTAAGTATACAATATTCTTTATTGTAGGTTCCGCATAGCCAGGTGAGTCTCAAGGCATGCTTTCATTGACTTTTGTCAAATGCACGCATCCATAGCCAACCTGTGGCCACAGTTCAACCATGATTTTGAAAAACACAGTTGCATCTCAATCTTTTCACTCAGAGGTTGGCAGTCTTTTTCTGTAAAGGCCAAATTGTAAACACGTTAGACTTTGAGGGCCACATGTGGTCTCTGTCACATATTCTCCTTTGTTTTTTTTCTTTTTTGTTTTATTAAACAACTTTTTTTTTTTTGGTGAGGATGTTTGGCCCTGAGCTAACATCTGTTGCCAATCTTCCTCTTTTTTGCTTGAGGAAGATTGTCGCTGAGCTAACATCTATGCCAATCTTCCTTTTGTTTTGTATGTGGGACACTGCCACAGCATGGCTTGATGAGTGGTGTAGGTTCATGCCTGGAATCTGAACCCACGAACCTGGGGCCGCCGAAGCAGAACACGTGAACTTAACCACTATGCCACTGGGCCAGTCCTAAACAACTTTTTAAAAATGTAAAAACCATTTTGTACAGCCCTAGAGCTATTCAATAGCTGACAGTATTTGGCCCGTGCTGTAGTTTGCCGACCTCTGTGCTAGCTTATTTCCTAATATATCTGCCATTAAATCTGATATGTGATCCACTCTTAGATGACTTCTCACCCTCCTCTACATTAAATTCATTAAGCTGAAACTTCTTTCTGCTTCAGCACCACCTCAAGCTCTGATTTGGAGCATGAACTGATGCCCATGGCGTGAATGTCCTGCTGTGACTGAGTTCAGGCTGACAGCGTGACGTTACACAATGCTTCTGCCCTAACAGACACGATGAGCTCTAGATCATAAGTGATGGGAAAGTCAGTAAGAGGATCAGGAAACCATGAGTTTATGTACTTATTGTCTGTTTTTAATATGATTTATTGTAAGTTAGTAGCATTTAATTGGTAATAATGGCCATGTTTCACAGCCACCTTGGGAGGTACCTGAGCATGTAGCAGTCAGCTTTGGGAACCTGGCCCAGCGGCCCTGCACCAGCATCTGGGCCCAGAAGGTGCAGGCACAGAGTGCAGGAATGCCAGCATCAGGCTCTGGGCTCTAGTGCCTTGCCTGAGGTGGAGGTGCTGTTGGGGTTCTGCAGGGGAGGCAGTTGTGTTGAGGCTAGACCCCAGTGCAGGGCCTGGGCCTTGCATGCTCATTGCAGACTTGAGGAGCTGCCTGGGATGATGCCAACATAATCATCACATCATCCTGTAGTGGAATCAGAAAGTTAGAAAGAGATACTGCTTGAGACAGCGCACTGATCGTCTCAAAAAGTGGTACCCTGCATTTCATCCCTTCACGAAAAGGAGGCCAACTTGTTAAAAACACAGCAAGAGTATTGGTGCTGCATGTGAGGGGGCAGCCGCCTGAGCCCCAAGGTCCGTGCTTTCTGCCCAAGAGCACCAACAGTTTCAGTTCTTAATAAACTTCTTTCCCAGTAAATTGTGTCTGTTTGCTGCTGAAATGGTGTGTTGTGCATGTAGGTAGTTATGGTGACACTGTCTAACTTGCAGGTAATGTCACTTTTCAACTCTCCCTGTAAGGATAACGTTTGTTCCTGGGTCTGTGGCTGACTTGTTTCCACCTCTAGCTTATGTTTTCACATGTGAGTAATAAGGAAATGTTAGTTCCTGCCAGCTCTGCAGTAATGTGTCAAGAGGTCCTCAAAAGGGTGATGCAATGTCCTAAATCCAGCAGCATCTCTTAGCGTTTTAGAAAGTAGTTTGTTGATTACAGAGAAATTATACTTCCTTTTCCAAAACACAGGTATGAGAAGGTAGGGCAGTGACCCCGACACAGGGAGAAGGGGCTGGGGCGGCTGTGTTTCCTTGCTGAGAACTCCACGTTCTTTCCTAGCCTCCATCTCCTCGCCCACAGGCAGGCCCCTGGGGACAGTGGGTGGGCTGTCCTGCGCACCTGCTGTGCTTATGTCCTTGGCCCCACAGCGTGGTGCTGCGTCAGCCTTGTGCAGTCGCCCTCAGGTGACATGGCGTTTCCCCTTCACTGCAGGTGGACGTGCACATCCTCCAGTAGCAGCCCACAGTATAACATCTGTGAGCAGATGATCCAGATCCGGGAGGACCACATGCGCTTCATCTCGGAGCTGGCACGCTACAGCAACAGTGAGGTGAGTGGGCCTTCCGTGCCCGCCTGCGCCGACACCCGAGGACAGAGGGCCCTGGAGTGTCACTTGTGTTCTCTGCACCCAAGTACTAATGTTAATTGCTTTGAGAAGCATAGTTTAGTACAAATACTTGAAAAGCACGCATTATAGTGGACTGCAGTGCAGTTAGCACTGTTTGTATCTGTTCAGCTGTACAAAAAGCACCTTCTTTTTGCAGAAAAACATAATAGGGATCCCAAAAGAAAAGATTGAGGAGAGACCATGAATTAAGTGCATTTCCTAGTCTAGTCCCGTTTCCAAGCTGCTAGAAGGGAAAGAAGGGGTGATTATGGCTTTTGGCCCTTTCGTGTCTGGAGGGAGGAAGTCCTGAGGCCAGAGGCACAGTGAGAGGACATCCTGGTGCCCAGGGGAAGGCCCGGAGTTGGGTATAGGAAGAAGCACTGTCTCCCTGGCTTCAGGCCTTGTTAATTCCTTCCAGCTTTGTAGCCAGGTTTCCTGTGTCCTTATTTGGGCCGGTCACATTCCCTCCACCTGCCAAGCGTGGCTCCAGGCTAGCCCTGCCAGCATGTGGGGTGTGCAGGAGGGGTCTGAGTGTGCAGGAGCATCAGGAGTGACACTTCTCACATCTTAGCAGACAAGGCAGCAAAGTCAGCAGTGGTCAGTGGTATAGGTTCTGCGAATAGTCAAGAAGAACCCGGGGACTTGGGGCCACATACACTGGTCTGGTTTTTGAGACTGTGGTACCTCAGGGGTCTCAGGAGGACCATTAACATTTATGGGGAACAGCTCTGTGCATTGGACCCACCCATTGCAGGACAGTGAGCGCCCCTTCCCCTACCCACCCAACACTAGTCCTTGTGTAACCAGAATGACTGCAAGACAGCCCAGATGCCTCAGGGCATGTGCTGCCTCCAGCAGATTCCTGGTGGGCATTGGAGGCCCCAGTGAGGAGGCGTTACCTACCCACTTCTCCAGCGACCAGCACAGCCCTCAGGTCATGGTATAATTGTGAACCGTGTTCACGGGAAGCTCTCAAACAACATGCAGAGCTGATTTCTACTCCAGATGAGAGCATCTGATATCATGCATGGTTCCTGTCATCTTCCTTCTGGTGTTGGCTGTAGTACCTTTAGGATAAGATGATGGTTTTAACAAGAGAAAAGAGATCCACCTTTGAATGCTTTACTCAGTTTATTTTTTAATTTTTTTGCTGAGGAAGATTGGCCCTGAGCTAATATCCGTGCCGGTCTTTCTCTATTTTTAGTATGTGGCCCGCCACCACAGCATGGCCGCTAACAGAGTGGTGTAGGTCTGCGCCCAGGAATTGAACCCAGGCCACCGAAGTGGAGAACGCCGAACTTAACCACTAGACCACCAGGGCTGGCCCTACTCAGTTTATTTTTAAATAGATTTATGGAGATATAGTCCACATATCATATAATGCACCCATTTAAATTGTACAATTCAAGGGTTTATAGTATATTCACTGAGTTGTGTAACCATCACTGCAGTCCATTTATGAACATTTCATTACTCCCAAAAGGAGCTCCACACCCGTTAGCAGTCATTTCCCATTCCCCTGCCCCCAGTTCCTAGCAGTCTACTTTCTGTCTATGCATGTCTAACTGGCTTTTTTCACATAATGTTTTCAAGGTTCATCCATGTTGTAGCATGTATCAATAATTTTGTGATAATTTTATGGCTTCTTATAACAATTGATGGCTTATTTCGTGGCTGAATACTATTCCGTTGTATGGACACACCACACTTTGTTCATTCATTCATCTGCTGATTGGTGGACGTTTGGGTTATGAATAGTGTTGCTGCGAACATCCACGTCCTAGTTTTTCCGTGGACATAAGCTTTCATTTCTCCTAGATAGAGACCTAGAAGTGGCATTGCTGAGCCATGTGGCAGCTCTCTGTTTAACACTTTGCGGAACTGCCAGGCTGTTTTCACAGTAGCTGCACCATTTTACGTTCCTGATAGCAGTGAGTGCGGTGCTGATTTCTCCACGTCCTGGCCAACACTTCTTAGTGTCTGTGTTTTGGATCTGGCCATCCTCCTGAATGTGAAGTGGTATCTGGTTGTGGTTTGCCTTTGCGTGTCCCTAATGACTAATGAAATTGAGCATCCTTTCATGTGCTTATTGGCCATTCCTATATCTTCTTTGGAGAAATGTCTATTCAGATCCTTTGCCCTTTTTTTAGTTGTGTTATTTCCTTTCTTACTATTGAATTGTATGAGTTCTTTATATAGTCTAGATACCAATCCCTTACCTGATATCTGATTTTCAAATATTTTCTCCTGTTCTATGGGTTGTCTTTTAGCTCCATTGATGGTCTCATTTGAAGGAGAATTTAAAGTTTTTGATGTAGTCCAATTTTATCTATTGTTTCTTTGGTTGTTTGTGCTTTTGGTGTCATATTGAAGAAACCATTGCCTAACCCAAGGTGAAAAAGAGTTATCCCTTGTTTTCTTCTAAGAGTTTGGTAGTTTTAGCTCTTACATTTAGGTCTACGATCCATTTTGAGTTACTTTTTTTGTATGGTATGAGGTAAGGGTCCAACTTCATTCTTTTGTATGTGGATTTCCAGTTTTCCCAGCATTATTTGTGAAAAAGACTATTCTTTCCCCACTGAAGTCACCCTCATCAAAAATCAATTGACTCTACACCCCCATATTCATTGCATCATTATTCACAATAGCCGAGACATGGAAACAACCTAAGTGTCCATTGACAGATGAATGGATAAAGAAAATATAGTATATATACACAGTGGAATATTATTCAACCATAAAAAGAAGGAAATCTTGCCATTTGCAATAACATGGATGAACCCTGAGGGCATTGCGCTAAGTGAAATAAGTGAGACAGAGAAAGACAAATACTGTATGGTCTCACTTATATGGGGAATCTAAAAAAACCTGAACTCATAGGAACAGAGAACAGATTGGTGGTTGCCAAAGGCAGGGGGTGAAGATGAGGGAAATGGGTGAAGGATATCAAAAGGTACAAACTTCCAGTTATAAAAGAAATAGGTCCTGGGGATGTAATGTACAGCACGGTGACTATAGTTCATACTGTATTGTATATTTGAAAGTTGCTAAGAGAGTAGGTCTTAAAAGTTCTCATCACAAGAAAAAAAATTTTGTAAGTATGTGAGGTGATGGATGTTAACTAGACTTATTGTGGTGATCATTTCACCGTATATACATGTATCAGATCATTGTGTTGTGCCCGTAAAAATAATATAATGTTACATGTCAATTATATCTCAATAAAACTGGGGAGAAAAAGAAAGAAAATCAATTGACGGTGATCACAGGGTTTATTTCTGGACTTTCAGTTCTGTTCTGTTGGTCTCCGTGTCTGTCCTTATGCCAGGACCACGCTGTCATGAAACGGCAGCTGTGTAGTATGGTTGAAATTGGGACATGAGAGATTTCCAGCTTTGTTTGTCTTTTTCAAGATTGTTTTGTCATCTTTGTCAAGATCGTTTGCAGATCCTTTGCATTTTCATGTGAATTTTAGGATCAATTTCTCAATTTCCGTGAAAAAAGGCAGCTGGAATTTTAATAGGGATTGGATTGAATCTGTCCGTCAGTCTGGGGAGTATTGGTTGCCAGCTTAACAATCTTGAATCTTCCAATCCATGAACACAGGATGTCTTTCCATTTATTTAGACCTTCTTTAATTTCTTTCAACAATATTTTATCATTTTCAGAGTATAAGTTTTATACTTCTTTTGTTAAATTTATTTCTAAATATTTTCTTCTTTTTGATGCTATTATAAGTGGAGTTATTTTATTAATTTCATTTTGCAGTTGTTTGGTCAGTTTCTTTTGACCAGAGGGTGAGGATTTGTTCTGAGCGGGCCCAGCAGCTGGGTTTGAGTCACTAAGAGAAGGCCAGCAGTGCAGACAGACGTACACAGGCTGCTGAGGCCTCTGAGGGCCCCATATCTGGTCACCTTCTGACAGTGACCAGCAGCATGGTCTGGGCAAAGTTGTTTTTTTTTTTTAACTTTTTCATTATGTGAATTTTCAAGCCTACAAAGGGAAAGAGACTGGTGTGGCCCGTCAGGTACCATCACTCAGTCTGTGACCATACCCTTTCATACAGTCTTCCAGCACCCTGCCTTGGCCTGGATTGGTTTGAATTGCGTCTGAGACAATACATTGCTTCCTCTGAAAAGATTTCCCATGTGTCTCTATAAGATAAGGGCTCTTTTAAAATGCAAACTTAATGTCATTATCAACCAAAAAAATCAACAAGTATTCCTTAATATTGAATAGCTAGTCATTGTGCAAATTTTCCCCTGTTGACTCATGAATGGTTTGTTTTTCCAAGTTTGTTTGCCTCAGGATCCAAATAAGTTCCATATACTGCAGTGGTTGATGTGTCTCCTTGAAGATGTGTCCCCCTCCATGTCTCTCACTCCCGGTGGCGTCATTTGCTATGACTTGTGTCCTTGTGTTTCCTATACGTTGGTAGTTAGATCTGGAGGCCTGATCAGACTCAGCTTCCGTTCTTTCAGCCCACTCAGCCCTTCGTCGGCCGTGCTGCAGACTGCTGGAGCGTCTGGCTGACTCTCTGGGATGTGGCCAGCGTTGTCCACTGCCTAGCCACATGCGTCTGTAAGGGTGATACTCTAGTTCTGTCCCTTCTCCTCAACCCGCCGTACCTGCTGTGCCTTGCTCTGTGGGATCCATCCTCCAGGAGAGACAGGATTGCGGCTGGGTTCCTTTGCTTTATGTATCAGTTGTTAAAATAATTGATCCCCTAGCATCATCTAAGGTAACAAATCAATTTTTTTGAGTACTGTTTTGAAGTCAATCTACTGCAGTTTCTTTCTGTCTTTTTCTTTTTTCTCTCATTGCGAAAATCCTGGTTCTTAGTGATTCCAGCAGATTTTTACTTGCTCTCTCAGTATACACGCAGCAATCTTAAAATAGCGATACTGGCACTGCTAATAATAATATAGTTACTAGAAACGATGTAGTTATATATTGTAACATATAACATTATTTTATATTGTAATAACAATACAATTACTAAAAGTTGTTTAAGATTTATATTATAGTGAATTTTGTCTTTAGGTTTCTTCCTCTGGGTTGTTAAATCAAATCACTGTCTTTCAAAGTCACTTGAAGTGGTTTGTTTTGTGTTGGTCTCAGCCTATTGACAGTGATGCTGAGACCCTCACCCAGAACTATACTTACTTGTGGCAACCTGCGGGGAGAGAGCATGCATGCGGGCCTGGGGTTCTGCTTTTATTGGGGTCGAGGGTAGGGGCCTAGGGTTTCACGGGCTCACTCTTTATTGGTGAATTTAAAACGCAAGAGTGGGAATTTAAAGGGTACGAAGAGAAAAAAGGAGTTTCCCAAATGGTCAGTTATGGAAACCAACCAAGATCTCTAAAGGAAAGGAGTCTCAGCGGGGGAGGTGGCTTGGCTCTTTATCTAGTTATGTAGCTGGCAATGTGTTTACTTGAGCTGGATGTCTTTGAAATGGATCCCTCGGCAATCAAAAGCTTAATGTCAGGCGCTTACATTATAATCCAAAAAGCTAGTTATCAGACACACTACATGGTCTCTCTGTGTGGCCATGATGCCAACTTAGTACACAGTTCAGTTCATTGCTTCATTTTGCTTTTGAGTTTCAGGGATCCCTTTTCCCCCCTAATTTAATGTTATATCATAGTATATAAACTGTTTATGTGGTTCCCAAGTCAGTTGTCTCAAAGGAGGCGTATTCAGAGAAGCTGCCTTACCCTCCACCCTCTGCCTCCCTGCCCTGTAGGTCACCATTCTTAAATCTGTTTTATTTGATATAGGCAAATACACATGATGTGCACGTTTTCCTTTACGGGCCAAGTGGAAACATACTGTGCACAGGCCTCTCTGAACACAGTCTACAGCATCCTTTCTCTGCTTTGCGAGCTACAGAGCACCCGTCACCGGGGGCTCTGTGGGCACAGCCTGTTGCTGCAGTGAAGGCTCATGTGCCCATATCGTTTCATATTTTAGAGGGTACCTTTGGGGTAGGTCCCTAGAGTGGGTTTGATGGGTCACGGGGTAAACGCATAGGTGGTTTTTCTGGATATGGAGTGACTTCCTGATGCTTCTGTGGTGCTCTAGGTTGTCACGGGGTCGGGCCGCCAGGAGGCTCAGAAGACAGATGCTGAGTACCGGAAGCTCTTCGACCTGGCACTGCAGGGCCTGCAGTTGCTGTCGCAGTGGAGCGCCCACGTGATGGAAGTGGTAGGCCCTCTATGCTCGCTTTTATTTGGAAATGCAGAGAACTGAAAGAACATCCACCCCCCAGCCGGTTAGAAGTGCTTTTCTTCCCAAGCTCTGAGAAATTGACTAAGGGATATTTTTTCTGCATTAACTTTGGTCTTTGGATCAAGAACAAATTGGCTTTTTATATTTGTCCCTAAAAATAAGAATATATATCAATTTAAATGTTTCTAAGATGACTCAAGGTACATTTCACGTATGTATGTTACAAATAAAGGGCCTCATCTCTTAAAACATTTGATAGAATTAAATTTAAGTACCGTTAGGATTTTTTTTTTTTTGAGGAAGATTGGCCCTGAGCTAACATCTGTTGCCAATCTTCCTCGTTGTTTCCTTTTTTCTCCCCAAAGCCCCAGTAGATAGTTGCATGTCATAGTTGTACATCCTTCTAGTTGCTCTGTGTGGGATGCTGCCTCAGCATGACTTGATGAGTGGTGAGTAGGTCTGCGCCCAGGATCTGAACCAGCGAACCCTGGGTCGCCAAAGCGGAGCGCACGAGCTTAACCGCTACACCACCAGTCTGGCCCCGTTGATTTCTAATTCTCATTTTTTTAAACAATGTTTTCTCTGTGGTGTTCTAGCCATCACTTTCTTTTGTTTAGCATTAGTAAAATGATTTCTGATGCCATGTAAAGATTTGGATACCTATAAGTCATAGAAGGTTTTCTCTTTTGCTGTTTATTTTGCTCAGACCAAAATTATTATATTGGAGGGGCCCGCCTGGTGGTGCAAGTGGTTAAGTGTGTGCGCTCTGCTTCGGTGGCCCGGGGTTTGCATCTTCGGATCCCGGGCACGCATGACGCACCGCTTGTCAAGCCATGCTGTGGTGGCGTCCCATATAGAGTAGAGGAAGATGGGCATGGATGTTAGCTCAGGGCCGATCTTCCTCACACACACACACAAAAATTATTATATTGGATGAGTATGTGATCATTTGAAAGACTAATTCTTTTTTTTAAATGATGAGAAATGCCTAGAGTCTTAGATATTTCAAATAGAATATCCAGGCCATTAACTAAGATGTATTTCTTAAATCTCTGGTATATTTCTTAAACCTGAAGTCCAATGGCCAGAACATTTGCAGTTTTATGGAGATGGACTCTGTGTGTGTGTGTGTGTGTGTGTGTGGTGTGTGCATGCATGCACGTGTAGTTTGTGTGTGTGTGTGACTTTCAGACTCAGCACATACTAGAAGGCTGACCTTTTGGTAGTTTTGACACTGGTGAGTCAGAGAAGCAGTTAAGCATTGTGCGTTCAGTGTGGATGTCTCCCTTCTTTCTGACCATACCAGTATTCGTGGAAACTTGTGCACCCGACGGACAAGTACTCCAACAAGGACTGCCCCGACAACGCCGAGGAGTACGAGCGCGCCACCCGCTACAACTACACCAGCGAGGAGAAGTTCGCCCTCGTGGAGGTGCGGTCTGTCTGCTTTCTCTTCCTCTTATGACTCTGGTCTCAAACTGTCTTCCCTTTCAAAAGCAAAGGCAAAAACATGAATAAAACTGCCCATTTCGTGTCATTGCTTTTGTGTAGGGCAGCCCTTTGCATCTATCACAGTTGTCAAAACAGAGAATAAAGTAGGTTCATGGTCTCTGCATTGACATCTCCCCTGGGCTGATCAGGGCTTCGCTCACGAGTGTCTGGGAGCGGGGAGCAGCTTTTGGTGTGGAATGCAAGAGGACACGACAGGACCCTGGCGGTCTGAGAGAGAAGCGCCCCCCACCCCTCCAGCATTTCTAGCTGTTGAGTCACCAGCTGTTTGCTCTCACAAACGTCGGCCGTGGCTCCCTCAGTTGTGCATTATCTTCACGAGCCTCTTGATGAACAGAAGCTCTTAATTTCAGTGCCACCCAGTTTCTTTTCCTTGTAGTTGTACTTTTCCTGCCTTGTTCAAGAAATTTTTGCATGCTGTAAGGTCGTGAAGACATTCTCCTCCATTGCCTTCTGGATGTTTTATTATTCTGCTTTCACATTTAGAGCTGAAATTCACCCAAAGTGAGTTTTTGAGACGCTCCCCCTGCCACCCTGCTCTGCCTTGCCGCCTTTGTTGTGAACAAGTGACCATACACATGTGGGTTTGTTTTTGCTCACTCTTCTAATCCACTGGTCAGTATGTCTGTCCTGTGCTAACACCCTTCTGTCTTAATAATAGTATCACTGGTTCCGGGTCTGGTAAAGCAAGTCTTTCTGTCTTTAAATGTTCCTCAGTTATTCTTGCCCTTTGCATTTTCATATAAATTTTAGAATCATCTGTTCATATCCCTTTGCAATTTATGAGGCTATGAATAAACCTGTAGATCATTTTTAGGGAGAATTGACAAACTCATGATATTAAGTCTTTTATAAATATGATATATCCCTCCATTTGTTTAGATTCTCTTTAATTTCTCTTTTATAATCTGTGTAAAACTCTTGCACAGCCTTTGTTAGCTTTATTTCTAGGTGTTTGATAGTAGATGGTATATTTTTAAATTTTTCTAAATGTTTGTCGCTGGTATTTAAAATATAAATTATTTTTTGTATTTTTCCTTATGTCTACCAACTTGTCTAAACTCACTTATTAGTTATAATAAAATTACCCATAGATTCTTTTGGTTTTTTAACTTATACAACCATATCGTCTAGAAATGACGACAATTTCGTTTCTCTCATCCTTCTGTGTTTTTCTTTCGAATCATGCTGGGTAGGATCCCTACTCATTAAATAGGAGGCACAAGTCATCTTTGTCTCATTTTTCATCTCAAAGGGAAAGCTTTCAGCATTTCACCATATGCTAGATTTGCTGTAGGTTTCTAGAAGCCACCCATTATCAGCTCAAGGAAGTCGCCTTCTATTTCTTGTTTGTTAAAAGTTTTTATCATAAATAGATATTGATTTTATTAAATACTTTGCATCCATTGAGGTACTCCTATGACTTTCCTGTTTTATTCTATTAATGTGGTGAATTTACATTGATAGGATTTTTTTGATCAGGTTTGAGGTTAACCTAGCCTTGCATTCCTGGTGTAAACTCAACTTGATCATGATATATTGTCCTCTTTATATATTGCTGGATATAGTTTGCTAATAGTTTGCTTAGGATTTTTTCATCAAAGTTAATGAGTGAGAGTGGCTTTTAATATTACTTTTTACTTTTAATGTTTTATTTTAGAACACTTCTAGATTTACAGAAAAATTGCAAAGATGGTGCAGTGAATTCTCATACCCCATTTTCCTTTATTGTTGGCATCTTACATTAATATTGTTACATTCTTAATAAGCCAATATTGCTGCGTTATTAGCTCAAGTCCATACTTTACAGATTTCCTAAACAGATTTCCTCGCTTTTTCCATAATGTCCTTCTGATCCAGATCCCACATTCCATTTAGTTGTCACATGTCCTTAGGATCCTCTGGGCTATGACAGTTTCTCAGACTTTCCTTGTTTGTGATAACCTTGACAGTTTTGAGGAGCACTGGTCAGGTATTTTGTAGAATGTCCCTCAATTGGGATTTATCTGATTTTTTTTTAACAATTAGACTAGGGTTCTAGGTTTTGGGAAGAGGACCACAGAGCTGAAGTGCCTTGTCATCCCATCACCTCAGAGGTACATACTGTCCACGTGACTTATCACTGCTGATGTTGAACTTGACCACTTGGTTGAGGGCGTGTCATCATGTTTCTCTATCGTGGGGTTACCTACACCTACCACCGCCCCCGCTTTCCATAGTGTACTTTTGGGAAGGAAGTCACTGTGCTCAGCCCACCACCCTAAGGAGTGGATAACATTACTTTTTTATAACCTTCTGTTCTAGTGTTTGGATGAGGCTTCATAAAACTACTCATGGGGTGCTCCTTCTTGTCTGCTGTCTGCAGCGGTTTGTGTGAGATGTTATTTCTTCCTTAAATGTTTGCTAACGTTTACTGGCAAAGCTTTCCCTTCATGGGATGGTTTTTGAAACATTCAGTTTCTTGACTATGTATAGGAGTATTCAGATTTTTCTATTTCTTCTTGTATCGCTTTTGGTAAGTTGTATCTTCAGGGATTTTCTAAGAATCTTTCTAAATTTTCTAATTTTTTGGCATAAAGTTTTTCATCATAAATTCTCATCTTATTTGGGTAACAGCTTTTTTTCCCACATGCTGTACAGTTCACCCATTTAAAGTGTAAAATGCAGTGCTATTTTGGTATATTCACAGAGTTGTGCAATCACAATCAAATTTGGAACATTTTTGGTAACTCAGAAAGAAACCACATACTCGTTAGCAGTCACTCTCATTCTCCCCTCCCTTCTACCCTGGGCAGCCACCAGTCTACTTTCTGAATCTGTAGATTTGCCTGTTCTGGACACATCATGTAAATGGAATCATGCGATACTTGGCTTTTTGTGATGGGCTGCTTTCACTTAACGTGATGTTTTCAAGGTTCACACGTGTGTCAGTATTTCGTTCTTTTCATTCCCAAATAATGTTCCATTGTGTGGATATATCACATTTTATTTATCCATTTATTAGCTGATGGACATTTGGGTTGTTTCCAGTTTTTCACTATTATGAATAATGCTGCTGTGAACTTTTGTGTACATGTTTTTGTATGGACGCACATTTTCATTCCTTTTGATGATACACTTGGAAGTAAAATTGCTGGGTCATGTGGTAGCTCTGTGTTTAACATTTTGAGAAACTACCGGGTGGTTTTGCAAAGTGGCAGCATTATTCTACGTTCCTACCAGCGGTGTATGAGGGTTCCACTTTCTCCACATCCTGGTCAATACTTGTTATTGTCTGTCTTTTTGATTCCAGCTGTCCTGCTAGATGTGAAATGGTATCTCACTGTGGTTTTTGATTTGCATTTTCCTAACAACTAATGATGTTGAGCATATTTTCATGTGCTTATTGACAGTTTGTGTATCTCTGAGAAATGTCACTTCAGATCCTTTGCCCTTTTTTGAGGAAGATTGTCTCTGGGCTAACATCTGTTGCCAGTCTTCCTTTTTGCTTGGGGAAGATTGTCCCTGAGCTAACATCTGTGCCAGTCTTCCACTGTGTTGTATATGGGATGCCACCACAGCATGGCTTGATGAGCAGTGTGTAGGTCCACACCTGGGATCCGAACCTGCGAACCCCGGGCTGGCGAAGCAGAGCGTGTGAACTTAACTACTACGCCATGGGGCCGTCTCCACTTTGCCCATTTTTTAATTGAGTTGTCTTTATATTATTGGGTTCTTTATATATTCTGTATACCAGTTCTTATCAGACATATGATTTGCAGTATTTTCCCCCATTCTGTGGGTTTTTAATTTTGATAAAGTTCAGTTTTTCTATATTTTTCCTTTTGTTGCTTGTGCTTTTGGTGTCATATCTTAAGACACCATTGCCTTACCCAGGTTACAAAGATTTACTCCTATGTTTTCTTCTAAGAGTTTTATTATGTATAAATGTATGATCCACTTTGAGATGGTTTTTTTTTATGGTGTGAGGTCGAGGTTGTGTCAGGGGGTCCCCGAGACCACCCTCACGCTAGATTTGCTTGAAAGACTCAGGACTATTAGCTGTTCTATTCAAGATTATGATTGATTGCAGCAAAAGGACACAGATTAAAATCAGCAAAGGGAAAAGGTGCATAGGTGACATCCAGGAGAAAACAGCTGTCCCCTGCTGGTGGTGTTGCCCAGGATGTGCTTACTCTCCCAGCAGTGAGGGGTGACAGCAGGTGCGGTGCTGCCAACCATGGAAGCTCACCCAAGCCTTGGTGTCCAGAGTTTTTGCATGTAGGCATGCAGCAACCATGGGACTGACCTCAGCTACTCAGACTCCAGACCCCCAGAGCAAAAACAGGTGTTCGCCATGAACCGTGTTGTTAGCATCAACTGTCTGTCAAGCTGCTTCCGCACGGGCCCAAAACCAGACACACACGCACTCTTTTCAGGCGGAATCTTCCAGTGGCTCAGAGCTCAGTTCCTAGGAGCCAGCGGAGGGCCAGACCTGAAGACAGGCCTTTCTCGGGAATTTGCGGGGTTCGATCATCCCAGGCCTGCTGGGTTAACCCTTTCCTGCACAGGACCCCACCCTCATCCTTTGGCATGTGGATATCCAGTTGTCCCGGGACTGCTTGTTGAAAAGATAATATTTCCCCATTGAATTGTTTTCACACCCTTGTTGAAAATCAGTTGACTGTAAATGCGAAGGTTTATTTCTGGAATCTTACTTCTCTCCCATTGATCTATATGTTTACCCTGTGCCAGTATACTCTCATAATCTCCCAATATCTGTCAACTGTGCGGTAATTCCCCCTTTCTATTCATAATGCTGGTAATTTACGACTTGTCTATTTTTTTCTTGATGAGTCTTGCTGGGCATTTGTCAATTTATTTGTTTTTAAAACAGCTTTTTCTTAGCTCATTACCTACCTCTATTAGAGGCTTATTTTCCGGTTCATTAATTTTTCCTTTTAGAAATTTATTTCCCCCTACTTTGGGGGGGTTTATTTTGTTTTTCCTATTATAAATTCATGATGAATATTAGTTTATTATTATCTTCAGGCTTTTTTATTTTCTAATATGTGCATCTAAAGCTCACCTTTCAGCACATCTTTTCCTATATCCCATAAGTTTGAATATGTAGTATTTTCATTTTCATTCAGATTGGTATGAATTTGAATTCAGTTCAATTTGAATTTAGAGAATGTACTTTTTTAAATAGAAGTTTTCCCTTTTTTCCCTCATTAGAAAAGCAACACAGATTCATCAAACAAATCCCCAAAGCAAACAAACAGAAAACATGGATGTGCAATGAGGTCGGTATAGCGTCCATGATGCCATCACAGAGAGGAACTTTAAGCAGTTTATGCATTTTCTTCCAGGCCTTTTTATGCATATTAATTCAGCATGCCATTATTGTTTAATAGATGATATTTGGACTACAAACTCTTATAACTTCTTTGTTCTTTTCCAGATAGTAACATATTTGCTTTCCTAAATCTTTTTTCTTCTTTTTCATTTGAAGTCCTTCACAGGGATGTGTCCTTAGCGATGTGGGAGGATTTTGAGCCAGTTACAAACGCTCCTGTTAGCAGAGCCATCCCTGCCTTCAAGGTGCTCGAGGTCTGATAGAATCAGACCCAGGTGCAGGGACGGCTGATGACACAGAGCTGCTCTGAGGAAGATGGTTACAGGACAGCAGCTGCAGAGTGGGAACGCAGGAGGCCCAGAGAGGCGCTGTGCAGAGGGAGAGGCAGCCTCCTGGGAGTGTGTCAGCCGATGGAGCTCAGACTACCTGAGAAGGAGCTGTGTCCTGTCACCCTCCAGCACACTGAAAGTCACATATGCCCCCAACAGGTTATCGCCATGATCAAGGGCTTGCAGGTGCTGATGGGCAGGATGGAGAGCGTGTTCAACCATGCCATCCGGCACACCGTCTATGCCGCGCTGCAGGACTTCTCCCAGGTCACCCTCAGAGAGCCCCTCAGGCAGGCCATCAAGAAGAAGAAGAATGTCATCCAGAGGTCAGCCTCACTGCACGCACCTCCCTGTGCTCAGCATCCGAAATTGTAGGATCATCTTAGGTTTAAACAGCTGTAGAGTTGCATTTTCATAGATACACTCAGTGCATTTGTCTTCAACCTCCAGATGCCCTTCTGGTGAATTTCCTCTAAATGTAGGGCAGTTATTAACCTGAATAGCCTACAATAAATCAAGAACAGTGTCTAAGCTGTCTGTAGACCCAGGGACAAGGGTGTGTTTATCTTGGATGACGAGTGTCTCAAAATCTGTCCAAAGATTCTGGTCACCAGGCCTGTAGGGACTCGCGGCCAATATCCCACCTCCCATCTCAGTGTGTCGTCTTCAGTATTTTTACTTCTGTTCCTTTGGGCCTGTCCTACAAGTTGGTGGAAAACTACACAAATAGTACAGAGATGCTGTAGCAACCTTGAGCTAGTTTTCTCTCAGTGTTGAGCCTTTTAGATAAAGTTGTCTTTCAGAGACATCTATGTAAAATGGAGCTTACAAGGGCTCACGGTGCATTGGTTTCATTTTGTGGCTGTATAGTTGATAGATTTGTCACCAGCGTGGTGTGATTTCTAGCATTAATAAAATTTTACACTGTGAGGCTTACCAGTTAATGTTCGCTCACCTGTAGGGCTGGGTGGAGGTTTTCATGTTTTCAGTCACGCCCTCTGTTTTTGCTCATGCTTGCCATAATGGGAGGCTCACTACGTGGGAAATGTGCAGTGTGGTCTAAGGGTAACTTAGGTTTTAGCTAAAACTCCCTACGAGGTGATCAGGATGGGTGCATGGGTTCATCTCCTACTGTGGTGTCCAGGGGGTCTCTGCATGGTGGTGCCCTGTAGGGGGTGGGACACGTTCCAGACGAGGCCAGGACACAGGCCCAGTAACCGCAGTTATGTTGGTGACTTCACAATCCTGTTAGAAAAGGGGATCAGCCGCAGGGAGGTCAAGTTTCAGCTCTCTAGGTGGATGTTTGTGGTCTGTCCTCTTGTTGCCCTTAGCATGACTCAGTGTTCAGGAAATAAGGTATCACTTCTGGACTAATTGATGCAAACTGCAACTACATCAGATCTTCTCGGGCTAGTAATGTCCCCAAGAAAATTATCTATTTTTAAAATTTCACATTGAACTGGTCTATTACCATGTCCCCCCACTGCCCCCAGGGGAATTCATGTGTGAGAGTTGGCTGTTCCGAGAGCTGTGTGCTAGGTGAGGAGATGCTGTGATTGTCAGTGTCCCTAGGGTGCCAGTGCTCTGTGCCTCGCTGATGACTTGATGGGGCTGTTTAGTGTCCTGCAGGCTATCAGGAAGACTGTATGTGACTGGGACACAGGGCATGAGCCCTTCAACGACCCAGCCCTGCGGGGTGAGAAGGACCCCAAGAGTGGCTTCGACATCAAAGTGCCCCGGCGAGCTGTGGGACCCTCCAGCACACAGGTTCTCATCCCCCCTGCTCCCCTGCCCTACCTGTTCCCCCGAGCGGGTTCACCCTGAGCTGGGGGGCGCTAAGCAAGGCCAGGAGCGAAATGACACCACAGCTGCCTGCTGAGCAGATCAAGTGTTGCCCCTATTGTTTCTGCTCCTCTGTCCCCATCCGGGCGAATCTGGAGCGTTAGCCAAGACATCCCTGTGACTCTCGGATTTGCCCATTTGCATGCAGAACTTAATTTGACTGCATCAACTCCTGTCCCAAAAATGTGAATGAAAGTCTGTGTGTCCGTATTTATGCTGTGTTTCCTGATGGGTGTTAAATGTATGGTTATAATTTTTTTGTTGGGCCTAAAACTGATCATTTCTAAAGATAAAACTTTTGGCAACTTAACAACGTAACTTTTGTGTGTCCCCAGCCTTAAGCCGCCACCGCTGTTCTCTCTCCTGGCACATTCAGCACCCCCAAGCGGCTTTCCTTGACTCTTCAGACCTGATTTAATATTCCCTCTGCTTCTCTCCTCCTCTTTTGGGACTTGGCACTTCTTACTCATCACCTCTCCCTTGGGGACTTTTATAATCTCTTCTGCCAGTCTTTCAGAGAATTACCAGCAAAGCACATTGCTGGCTCTATATGAAACCTCCAAGATATCTGGGAGGAAGGCATTGGGCCCACTCAAGAAGGATAGGTCCTGGGTCTCTCTGACGTGCACGCGCCCTCCCCGCCCTCCGTCCCCACGTGCGCCTCCCCACCCCGTGACGTGTGTGTCTGTGACTAACGGCTCTCTCCGCCTCTCCCCTGTCTGTCCGTGTCTAGCTCTACCTGGTGCGCACCATGGCCGAGTCCTTGAGCTCTGCCGAGCTGCTGAGGCAGCTCAAGTCTCTGGGCATGGAAAGGCTCTTGCATGTGGTAAACGCGTTTCTGAGGCAGTCCTACACCTATCCACCTCTTTTAACCTTTGGTGGTAAGACATCCTTTGTTCTTCTTGTTGACGTTTATGGCACAGAGGTGAACTGCTCCGCTACCAGTTCTTTCTCCCAAGCAGCAGGAACTTGGCCACTTGGATGGGCGCCCAGACCCCCTTTGAGGAGCCGGCTAGCGGCGGGCCGCCCACTCCAGCCCGCTCTGGTCAGGGCACGGCAGAGCAGTCCTTCTCTCGTGGTTTACCTGAGTTTGGCGTAACTAATGTATATTTTCTCCCCCACAAATGTTTCCTTGGATAATGCAGCTTTACATGGTGAGAACCATGCTAGAGTCCCTCATTGCAGACAAAAGTGGTTCCAAGAAAACCCTGAGAAGTAGCCTTGAGGGGCCCACCATATTGGACATAGAAAAATTTCATCGAGAGTCATTCTTCTACACTCACTTGATAAATTTCAGTGGTAAGAGATACTGCTGACCAGCGTCCGGCCCAGCATGTTCTAACACTGCTAACACCATCTAGAATGCTTCCGCCTGCCTGACCGTCCCCTGCTGTGGTCCCCTCACGCACCCAGACGGTGACGTGTCCTAACCTTTGTGCTGTCCCCTCGCCTGTCGCTTTAAATGCACGGCTGGCCAGGGGCTCCCTCCATGTGGTGTGGCCCTTAGGAGGGTGAGGGCTGTGGGGCCATGGAACTGTGGCTGGCCCTGCGACCTGAATACCAAGTCTTTGTAACCTGCACGGGGTCAGAAACACAGGCGAATGTAATCCATCTCCTGGCTCAAGACCAAGACAATGATAAATATCAAAAACAGCCCCCACGGGCAGTGACATATGGAAGGTGGTAGGTGAGCTGACGCAGGCAGCCTGTCCTGGGGTGACGCTGGTCACTGTGCCCAGGATGCCAGGTGGATGCTCTTTGTCATCATGGAATTGTCCCCGTTTATTCTTGTGCTACAGCCGCTTGCTCAGAGCGAGAGGCCTCTGTCTTGGCTGGGGATGCTGCAGGTTTGGAGTAAATTATAGTAAGGCTTTTGTTTTTCACTCTGAAAGGACAGAAATATTTTTTTAAAAAATCTGTCTCCATTTTGCATTAGATAGACTTGCACTGATTATGCATGTAATGCTGCGTCTATATCCTAAGTAAAACAAAGTAATACTGTTTTTATTTCTCCTTTTAAAAAGGACAATTTTTTTTCTCCCAATCCCACCAAGAGGCTCACAGGGCTGACAAGGTCCCATTGGTGGGTGGTAGTGTCCAGTGGGGGCGGGACGCTGACTCTTTTCATGAGCGAGGATGTGCAAGGTCCAGGGGGTCTTTGCCTGCAAAGATCCCTAGTGTGAGGCGCTCTGCGCCCCCTCCCCGCTCACGTCCACTCCCGCATGGCTCAGGGCTGAGAGCGAAGGAGTTGGCGCCTGGCATGCGGCCCCGAGATCACCCTGCTGAATCTTTTCTGCTTGCATAAGATTAACGTGGTGTTGTTTGAATCTTTTAAGAAACACTGCAGCAGTGCTGTGACCTCTCACAGCTGTGGTTCCGAGAGTTCTTCCTGGAGCTGACGATGGGCAGGAGGATCCAGTTCCCCATTGAGATGTCCATGCCCTGGATCCTGACAGACCACATCCTGGAGACCAAGGAGGCGTCGATGATGGAGTGAGTGTCCTGCGGGCCTGTCTCGGCTCTCTGTTCATGGTGACCGGGGTCCTTGGTGGCATTTGGGAGCTAGGAGGTGGAGGAAGGGGCCAGACTGTTCTTAGCACTTCATTTGAGGTGGTAATTCTTGGGGTGAGACTTCGGAGATTAATACATGTAACAGGTTTCTTGGCTTTGAACTGAAATCAGGAGCTTGGGCAGTAGAACTGATGAAGTCCCACCATGTCCAGGTGCTGGCCAGGCCCTGGGGACTCAGCCAAGGTCAGGGAGAGAAGATGTGGCCTGGCCTCTCGCTTGCTGCAGCCTCCAACCCAGATGAATTTGGGAGAAGAAGTGTTGATTGGACGGCTTTGTTTTCAGGTCCAGCCTCAGGGCTGGGGCAGGGGTCAGAGACTTTCAAAATATGAAGTCCATGGAGGGAAAGTAATAGCAAAGGGGAGTGTCTTGTGGTGACCAGATCAGGGACTGACCCAGCAGGTTCCTCTTCCGTTCACCGGGCAAATGGTTAGCACCTCGCCTTTGCCCATGCGCATCAGTTCTCCCGTGGCGGTCAGGAAGGTGGCCTTCCACTTTCTCTGGAGTGGCCGTGGCATCTGTTCTGCAGTGTCAGAGATGTTGTGAGGAGCACGGAGACCCAACATAGAGGCATTGACGTGCCTCTGTGTCGTGCTTCTGGGGTTGGTTCTGCTGCTCACGTGGCCTCCCCCTGCCAAGCAGGAGCAGTTTGGTGCCCTCAGCGGGACCTTCCTCCTGGAGACTGTTGGCCACCACCTTTTGTCTAGGCATGAGCAGGGAGAGAGGGGCTTTCGGCCGCACTGGACATGCTCGTGGTCAACTGTGGGACCCGGAACCTTTATATATTTTTCTTTTTAAGTCAGATAGTCTATTCTTAAAAATAAGAAAATAACTTATTTTTGTGGTTATAAAAAATACTACGTACTTGTGGTGAACAACTTTGAAACATGACAGGTGAGAAGCTGCAGTTACAGGAGGGCGTTGTGGACCCACCAGGTGCCGGGGCCTGAGTCAGGTGTCCCTCCCATGGAATTGGCCGGCCTGGCGGGAGCGTGCCATCAAGGCCCTCGGCAAGAACCGAGTTGGGCATTTGAAGTAAGAGATTGTTTTTCCTCACGTGAGAGGAAAACGGGGAAAGTTCAAGTTCTCGAGGTGTGCGGGGCGTGAGGGCCGAGAAGGCCCACGGGGAGACTGGCTGACGGCTCGCCCTCTGCAGGTACGTCCTCTACTCCCTGGACCTGTACAACGACAGCGCCCACTATGCCCTCACCAGGTTCAACAAGCAGTTTCTCTACGACGAGATCGAGGCGGAGGTGAGGGCCCACGCACTGCACACAAACTTGCCTTACTTTCCTTTTTCTCTGGTATTAGAGGAAGCAGACTTTCTTTATAATACAAGCAAGTTTAAACAATGGATTGAACTTTTGAAATAAACATTTTGGGGTGAACCCTACTATCTGCACTTTTCTCTGTGCATCTACACGTGTGACAAGTGGGGTCCTACAATATAAGCTGTGGGGTGACATGCTTCTTCACTTGACAGCATGTCACAAGCCCTTCCGCCTGTCTCCTGTTGTGGATGCGGTCTGACGCAGGCGCATGGTACATAGTAGACACACGGGACCAACGCCTGTTTTATTTCTTTCATTTTAGCTTTTTATTTTTCTTATTATAAATAATGCTTTGATTAACTTTTGGGCTCATAATTTTTTAGCTGTGTTGGATTATTTCTTGAGGACAAATTCCTGTAGGTGGAATGATTAAGCTGTGGATACACAATTAAGGAGATAAATCTTATTTTCTAGCTTAAGATTTAAGAGAATTTAAGCTCAACAAATTGCACCGTGCAGCTGGGTCTCCTTCTCCAGCTCCTCACAAAGACCCCCAGAAGGCACTTCTTCAGGGAGATTCTGGGTAATGCAGGGTGGGCACAGGGCAGAGACCCGCAGGTCCTGGGGCGGCTATCCTCTGTCACAGTTCCGGGGGCGGGGGGTGCTAGCCCCATTTGCAAGCGAGGATATGATTTCAAGGGTGAAGTTGCAGGGCTGTGTCCACCCTGTGTCTCCTGACTGACCTCAGTGCCCAGAGCAACTGGCCCTGCTCCAGGGGAGGCCTGGGCTATGGTTCCTGAGAAACACAGCCTGGTGGCAGAAGCCGCCCCCAGAGCGGGGACCTGAAATGCAATGCGCATTAACCTCCTGGGAACACATGATGAAGAGAGACTTTTTCATATTCCTTTGTATTGAAGAGAATAGGAGCATTTTTCTCCATCAGTAAGAAAAGGTCTGACCTAATTTTCAGTGGCTGTGTGGTGGTTACTCCTGGCTACACCACAATGTATTTAATCTGCTGTTCTTGGACAATAAGGTTGTTTCTTGTTTCTCTTTCCTGGTAAGAACCTCTGTTAGTTGCCTTAACAAAACTTTTTTTTTTTAATTTTACATCCTTAGGACTTTTTTATAACTAGAAGTTTATACCTTTTGATCCCCTTCACCCATTTTGCCCACCCCCTTCACCCCCGGCCTCTGGCAACCATCAATATGTTCGTTCTTTGTATCTATGAGCTCAGTTTTCTTTTTTCTTTTTGGTGAGGAAGATTGGTCCTGAGCTAACATCCGTTGCCAATCTTCCTCTTTTTGCTGAGGAGGATTAGCCCTGAGCTAATATCTGTGCCCATCTTCCTCTATTTTGTGTAGGGGATGCCGCCACAGCATGGCTTGATGAGCGATGCATAGGTCCGTGCCCGGGATCCTAACCCATGAACCCCAGGCCCCCAAATGAAGTGTGTGAACTTAACCACTATGCCACTGGGCCGGCCCCTCAGTTTTCTTTTATTAGATTCCACATACAAGTGAGCTCATATGGCATTTATCTTTCTCTGTCTGACGTATTGCACTTAGCATAATGCCCTCAAGGTTCATCCATGTTGTTGCAAAATGGCAAGATTTCCTTCTTTTTTATGACTGAGTAATATTCCATCGCGTTTGTGTGTGTGTGTGTGTGTGTATGTGTACTGTATCTTCTTTATCCATTGATCCATCAGTGGACACTTAAGTTGTTTCCATGTCTTGCCTTTTGTAAATAATGCTGCAGTGAACTCGGGGGTGCAGATATGTGTTTGAGATGGTGATATCATTTCCTTCAGATATATATCCAAAAGTGGAATTGCTGGATCAAAAGAGATTTTTTTGTGTTATTTGATACTGATTTAGGGAATCAAAGTCTAATGCATGCTTTCTTTTTCTTCAGGTGAATCTATGCTTTGACCAATTTGTTTACAAGCTGGCAGACCAGATATTTGCATATTATAAGGTTATGGCAGGAAGGTGAGTATGTGATTTGTGATTTGAGTACGAAATCTTGGATAACTTGATGTGACATTTCCATTAAAATTCACAGTGTGTGAGAAACGTCCTCTTTTCCTTCTATACTAGTTTGCTTCTTGATAAACGGTTACGATCAGAATGCAAGAATCAGGGGGCGACAATCCATCTCCCGCCATCTAACCGCTATGAGACGCTGCTCAAGCAGAGGCACGTGCAGGTGAGCCAAGCTTCTCCTAGTGGGGCGAGGTGTGGAGCTGGCATCGGAAGTAGTGGGTTTTTCTTAGAGCTCACTAGGTTTTAATAGATGTCATATGTTATGTGACTGTGGGAACATCCTTATGAAGTGTTAAGATTTTAAAGACAAACAGGTTCTATTGGATAACCTGAAACACAAGGGAAGACCTGCAGTGCTCTGCCCCCAGGCCTGCTTGGGCCCCCAGTGCAGGCTCGGCCCCACAGGGCTCGGCTCCTCTCGAGGAGCCCGAAAGCCCGAGTTTGTAAAGGATGAAGGTGACAAACGCTTGTCAGTGCAGAGTGTTGGAGAGGAGCTTTCCTTCGGCCGGCACAAAGAACACAGTGCTTGTTTTTTGTTTCTTTAAAAACAGGATGTATACATCACAAAAAAATTAGGAACATACAGAAAACAGTAGGGAAAATTCCATATAAGTCTGTCTATCTACAGATAACCACCATTCACATTTTGGGACATTTTTCACCAGAGTTTTGTCTGTGTTTTTATGTATTGAAATGATATTGAGGTACACATATGTCGTTAGACTCTGAAATAGAGATGGAGTAATTTTCTTACTCATCCTTATAACACTGGAGGTCAGGTGTGCACGGGCAGCTCTGTGGTGGGAGATGGTCCTGAACACTGTCATAAGGGGTGTGCTCACTGACAGACCCGATTCTCCAGGGTCGCTGGTGAGGCTTGGGGTTTCTGTCCGTGATGTAAGTGTAAATTCAATGCAAAGGGCACTGCAGAAGTCCTCTATGGCTTTGACTGGCAGCATTTCAGCTCCAGGAAGGTAGGGCATTTGATTGTGACACCTGTATATATAATTTCATCTAAAATGTTTAAGTTTTGTACATTATTTGCTTGTCTTCTCTTTTGGAATTGGTTTCTGGGGGGATATATATATATTTTCTTGCTTGTTTGTTTTTCTCGTTCTCTCTTTCCGCCCTCTTCATCCCGCAGCTCCTGGGCAGGTCCATAGACCTCAATCGTCTGATTACTCAGCGTGTCTCCGCAGCCATGTATAAGTCTCTGGAACTGGCAATTGGACGATTTGAGAGTGAGGACCTGACGTCAATAGTGGTAAGTGCTCTCCCCTTTCTCAGGCTTAGCAGATCTGGGGGAGACTGGTCGCAAGGATTGGAGCTAATTTACTTTGTCCTTATTGATAAATTGAACCAATAGTAGGTTCGGTTTTTGCACAGAAATCAAAAGGTATACACTAACTGAGCTTGGGCTATCCTCAGTATGTTTTTTAAGCATCTGCTCTTAGTAGTCACAATTCTAAATTGACTTCAAAGAACAGATAATCCCAGTCTTGAATAAATTACACCTAACTATGGCAAAAGATATGACAAAAGAATGAAAGGGGGAAAGTTTTAAGGATCAAGAAGAAATGAAGACAGAGAAAAAGGATTTGAGAGAAAAGCATATAGAAGATGGACAATGAAGATCCAACATAGATGACATAGGGGTCCCTGAAGAAGAAAACCAGAGCAATGGATGGAACAAATATTAAAAATTGTATTTCAAGAAAACATTGATAAAATAAAAAACACACTATAAATATATATTAAAAGCATACATCATGTACCTGGGAAATTGACCCAAAGTGGCAACACCGAGGAATATTGCAGTAAAAGTATTGGACTTCATAGGAAAAGAAAAAGTCCTCTGGGTATCTGAGCAGAGCAATCAGGGAAAGAACATCTGATTGTCGTCAGAACACTGCCAGCAGCTCTTCATGCCAGAAGCCAAGGAAAGGAAGTGAGCATTAAGGATTTTGTGCCAAGCCAAATCCATCTTCCAAGAATAGTGGTCACAGACAAATGGTGGTGAACGTGCCAGATCTCGAGGAAGATTGTTCATTATCAGAGAAGCAGCCTCGGGCAGGAGAGCGTCAGAAGCCTCGGAGGACTGGGGGGACATCTCCTCGGGACACGCTGCAGGATTCAGCATCTCCACATAGGGTCTGGGGCCATGGTATTTTAATTGTCATTGGCCGTATATGATTTGGATTGAAATCATTGGTTGAGGCTTTGACCTAGACCAGCACTACCCATCAGAAATATAACGCAAGCCACATAGATAATTTTAAATTTAATCATAGTCACGTTAGACAAGCAAAAAGAAATAGGTGAAATTAATTTTAATGATCTATTTTATTTAACCCAATATATCCCAAAATTAACAATTCAACATGTAATCATTATAAAAATATTATTGAGGGCCGGCCCGGTGGCGCAGGTGGTTAAGTGCGCGCGCTCTGCTGTGGCGGCCCGGGGTTCGCCGGTTCGGATCCCGGGTGTGCACCGACACACTGCTTGGCAAGCCATGCTGTGGCGGCGTCCCATGTAGAGTGGAGGAAGATGGGCACGGATGTTAGCCCAGGGCCAGTCTTCCTCAGCAAAAAAAAAAAGAGGATTGGCAGATGTTAGCACAGGGCTGATCTCCTCACACACACACAAAAAAATATATTATTGACACAGATATCTTACGTTCTTTGTTTTCATACTCGGTTTTTGAAGTCTGGTGTGTGTCTCACACAGACAGTGCACCTTAGTTTGGACCAGCCACGTTCCTGTTCCCGTACATGGCCCGTGGCTGCTGCAGGGGATAGCGCAGACCTAGGCAGGTTTTTATGAGCCATCAGTGTGAAAGCTTCTGTGAACCTGCCTGCCAGCTCTGCCACACAGCCGTGCTTATGAATAACCCCAGGCACATTGGAGAAGGTGACTCAGCCTAACACTGAGTACATAGGTGGGGGTGGACACGTCAGTAGTGTCTGCCCTGTAAGGTGGTTGGAGGCCAGTGGTGGGGTGACTGCAGAGGAGAAAAGACAATTGGCCCCGTAGGGGCGACCGTGGAAAGGAGGGGCATTTTAAGGGCCCTTGGGAGGGCACGATGAATTTAGGTGTGAGAAACCAGCTTGTGTTGCCTACCAGACCCCTGCCGTGTGTGGTCTTGGCGTAGCTCACTGGCCCCACCTTAGTGTGTCCTGCTCTGTTTTGTCCCCTTGCGCACCCCCCCCCCACTGTCCATGTGGAGAATGGAGGTCACTGCACTGGGCCCAGTTCTGTCCTCATACCCTGTCTTTGTGGTCCCTAGGAGCTGGACGGCCTCTTGGAAATCAACCGCATGACCCACAAGCTGCTGAGCAGGTACCTAACGCTGGACAGCTTTGACGCCATGTTCCGGGAGGCCAACCACAACGTGTCGGCGCCTTATGGGAGAATCACCCTCCACGTCTTCTGGGAACTCAACTATGACTTCCTGCCCAACTACTGCTACAATGGCTCTACCAACCGGTGAGCGTGCCTCCTCACGGATGGTTCCGGATGCTTCTGCGAAAGGATATCTAAACAAGATGGTCTCAGGGCCTCCACCATGTCCGCTGGGTCACTGTGCCCTCCTCTGTTCCCATCAGGATACTCAGGCCCTCCTGGTCTCCTCCATTTACAGGTGCAGCCTGGGCCAGCCCTGGGGCATGTGGTCATGGCTTTGCATGTGGAGACTGCATGGCAAGCCAGGGTTCCTGTCTAGGGCACTTGCTTGTGGCTCACGGTGGAATCTCATGCACGTGGACAGCGGCTGCTGGGTCTGCATCACCTCCACAGTTTTAAGTCTACCTGACACTGGAATGTGGTGGGCGACTCTGCTTTTCATGTTTCCCTTCTGGGATATTAGAATGTGTGAGGATCCTCGGTTTGCCACTCTCCCACCCTCCCACCATTTTACTACTATGTTGAACAACACAAAATAGCCAATTGGACAGTGGCATGGTTGATAGCAGCAGTTTCCTGTGGTCCAGGCTTACAATACGGCCCAAGTCCTGGGACGGTCCTGTCTTGGCCTCTGTGCACTGGGCTGCCATCTGTTGGAGGTTTGTTCTCTCTGCACTGAGCTTGGTTCCTGCTCCATGTCAGCCCGTGCCAGGGCCGTGTGTGTGAGAGTATGGGTGTGTGTGAGCGAGAAAATATGCATGTGAGAATGTGTGTATGTGAGAGCATATGTGTGCACGTGTGAGTGTACGAGAAAAAATGTGGGTGTTTGAGTGAGAGTATGTGCACATGTGAGTGTGTGAGAATAAACATGGATGTGTGAGTATGCATGAGAGTGTGTGAGTGTAAGACCTAGAAAGTGTGAATGTGAGAGAGTGTGTGCATTTGTGAGAGAGTGTGTGAGTGTTATGACCACTTTTTAAAAATAAGTGTCTTCTATTTTGTTTTGCTTTGCTACTGGATCTGAACATCCACGTATTGGCTGAATTGTTACTGCCTTTCAGGCCCAGAGTTCTGTGTCTCGAGACGGGGGAGCTGAGCTCTGGGCTGAGGACAGAAGGGAGGCCCCCCTGCAGTCTGATCATATCTACTGTTGCCATTGTCAGTTGGGGCCCCGGGGTTGGACTTCCTTGTGGGGAGGCAGGCGTGTCTCCTGGTGCACGGAGCTGTTCCATCGGAGCCGTCCGCCCAGCCCCAGGTGGCTGATGGCGGTCCCCAGGCAGTGGTGGTGGGGACGTGGTGAAGGCCTCCAGAGTCGTGTGTGGAGGAGCCCCAGTCGGCCTCCATTCGGGGGGCCTCCAGGCCTGGCTGGGTACGGTCCACCAGAACCAAACTTTAGAGACTATTCCTCCCTGTTTAACTTCCTTTTAAGGTGCCCAGTTTCTGAAACAGATATTTTTCAAGTTGTTATAGAGTCTGAATTAACTGAAAGTATATTTTTATTACAGAAATAATGCATCATAATTATAGAAAAGCTAGAGATCATATATATGAGGGGAAAACTGATTAAATCCCCAGAGATTTCCCTTGTAAAAAAACGTGTCTATCTTCTCGAGTTTTTGCCATACAAATATATGTAGGTACTTTTATTCTGCAGACATGGGTGTCATCAGGCGTACTGTTAGATACACATTGTTTTCTCACGTGATGTATTAGGAGGAGGGTCGTCCCATGTTAGTGAGGATACGTACGTGCTTCTTCTCCTGCTGAGCATCTGTTTAAGTGATGGCCAGTGTTCACAGGGTTCTCTGTTTTGGTTGGTCCATTGGACATTGGAACCTTTGGGATTGGTTTCTGTTACCTTTCCTTAAATCGTTAGAACTGGCGTCTGGTTAGAACTGGCGTGTCCAAAGGTGAAGTGCAACAGAACCCCGCTGTCAGTGGGCTGAGAAAAGGGCTTACAGTGGGGTGACAATTGGACAACACAGGGAGTTGTGACTTTCTGTATTATTTTAGGTTGTATCTTTGATTATCTAGCGTTTTGTCACCCTTTAAAGGGTTTGCTAGATGTCTGGCAACAGTGAAAGATGTTCCCTGAGTGCCTGTGAGCCTGCTGCACTGAGAGGCCACACAGCTGCGGCCTCTCCTGGTGATGGGCCAGTGGGTAGAGCGGAAGGACTGCAGGGAAGGGGCAGGAGCACGTGGTGATAAAATTCAGCAGGTGCCCTAAACCCTTCTGCTGAATTGTTTTCTGGAAGACGCTCCAGGCATCTGAATGAAAGTTGGGTGAGGAGTGTGGAGCTAGAGGCCCTGCCCGCCAGGTTGGCCCGTGTCAGTGTCCTCACCTTGGGTGGGGCTGATGATGGAGAACATCCCGCCATCCAAGGCTGCCTGGCCTGCCGGCAGCAGGAGTCTCCCTGTCAAAGACAGAGTTGCCAGGGCTCAGGTCAGGAAATTGGTGCTGCGTAACCCGGTGACCTGATGGAGAGTGGAAACCTCCAGGCCAGCGTCAACTGGAGGGCCTTTGTGGATCTGTCTGTGGGATGAACTTTGAGGCATCCGCCAGCTAAACAGCAGAGGCACCAAGTGGCACCTCAGCCCTCGGTTCCCTGAGTTCACACAACACAGCATCTAACATAAATGACAGCAAGCGGAAGAGACAGCACTGGGTGCCTTTGTCTCTTGTCCCCCACTGGCCCGTGAGGCACTGTGAACGTTCCTGTTTGCAGAGTGGGCACAGAGCTCTGGGAGGCTGCGTGTGGGCCCTACCTGGGCAGCAGGAGGCCGCTCTGCCCACCGCGGAGAGCCGCAGGACCTCCTTGAGCAGCTGGTTGATCACCCCTGGAGCCCAGTTTCACCTGTGTCAGGGTTGCTGCCCTTGGGGCACATCTGTTGGCAGCGGCCAGCGTGAAGTGACCTCAGCCTCCTTGGGCCCTGAGATGCCGTTTGGAGGGACCCCTGTCTGTCACAGGGCCCTCTCCTCCCTGGAGGAGCTCTGCCTTACTTGGGCGACCTCCACCCTGCATTCGTGTTGACAGATGCTATTACTTCTCATTTTTAACAGGTCTTCCAGGGCAATCGTTGTAGCTTCATAATCTTTTTCCAGATTTTAAAATAGCATTTTGTGTGTCTAAGTTATCTATGGAAGCCTGAGAAGACAGACAAAACTGTGCCACCCCGTGTTTTAATTCCACGCCTGAGGGTTTCTGAAAGCTGCTAGAGGGAAGCCAGAACTTCGCTTGTTCCTCCACATATCTGCTTAATTGCTTCTTATTTCTGATCAGTGCTTCTGCCTGGTGACTCTGGGGAGTGGCGTAGGGTGGCCTGTGACTTAAGAATAACCTGACAGCTAATAATTGTGTGACAGTGCTATAGCCTGGAAACAGGCCAGCGGTTGGGTTGGAGTCAAGCCTCTGGCCAGCAGACCACAGAGGGAGGGATGTGCTCAGTCACTTTGTCCCGTCATTGGTGGTGTTCACTTCCGCCCTTGGTTAAGGTGGTGGCTGCCAGGTTTCTCCCTGGCATGTTAAGCATTTTATATTTGAAATTTATAAGTAATTTATAGGGAGATAATTTGAAACTTTGTAAATAAACTGTTCCTTGTTAAAATTTGGCCCACTCATTTTAGCATCTGTTGACGATTCTTACCCAAATCAGTTATCACTATGATGATAGATGATAGATTTTCAAACTTCTTCATTCCATCTACATATATGAGTTAGCATTCTGCTGTGCTTGTTAGCATTTATTTCTTTGTTTCTTTATTATCAGTAAGGCCTCAGGGATTCTAACTCAGGGTTATGATCTGTTATTATCATTACTTGATTCTTGTGGCTCAAATCGGTCCAGCGTTGGCCAGCGGAAGCCCCTTCTGCCTACTTGCTGTGTCCTGTTGGCTGTCCCCGTCATCTTTAAGCACTGCCCTACTTTCTGCGCAACAAGAAGTTCCAGGTTCATCTTGTACTTCTGCTCTATCCTTGCAATCTGTTGTTTCTACAAGGATTCCTTTTAGTGGAGAGTATTTTAAAACTAAGCCTGATACTTAAAAAGTAAGTCTGGGTGTTAGGTATGCTCATTGCTACTGGGGTGTCATTGTTTCTGGACCCTTTCGGTGGTCAGAGCTAGGAAATACTTGCTCATGTACTGTATTAGGTTCCTGTGGTTGCTGTAACAAATTACCACAAACTGGGGGCCTTAAAACAGAAATTTCTTTTCTCACAGTTCTGAAGGCTAGACGTCCGAAATCAAGGTGTCAGCAGGGCTGTGCTGCTTCTAAGACTCTGAGTGGAATCTTTTCTTGACTTCCCGGCTTCTGGTGGTATCTCCCGGCCTTCCTTGCCTTGCAGCTGCCCCACTTCAGTCTCCGTCTCTGTCGTCATATGGCCTTTTCCCTGCGTGTCTCTCTTCTTGTAAGGACACGAGTCATCTTGGATTGAGGGCCCACTCTACTCCGTTGTGACCTCATCTTAACTGATTACATCTGCAACAACCCTATTTCTGAATAAGGGCACATTCTGAAGTGCTGGTAATTAAGACTTCAAATTATCATTTTAGGGGACACAATTAAACCCGTGACGTGTGCGTGCGTGTGCGTGCGCTTCTCTAAAACTGTCTATATATAGTAAAACCACGAATTCACACTGATATCTTCACTTCCAGTTCAACACCGCAGGGTTCATTCTGGTCTTCTCCCTTTATATTTTTGTAACTTCCTTCTATACCGAGAATCCTTGTTTCATTCTTCTTTTTACTCATTTTCTCAATTCTAGAAAATGCAGAAAATAGTTTCAGAATTACGAATCCTTACCACAAACACAAAACTACTAACTAGAATTCAATATTTGTTTCCAGTTTTTTTGTCTTTAGATTGAGAATATATATAGTCAAAATACGGTATTTAAAAGTTATTTGGGATAATGGAGTAACAGGGTTAGGATTTACTCTTTTGCCTTAAACAAGTGAAAAACTGGACAAAATTTATGAAACAATTGTTTCATAACAATTGGACGTTCCACTGAGGGAAAGGAAACGAAGGAGGTGAGTCCTGACTTCCCTGGCTTTCTGCCTGGAAGCACTTTCTGGGCTGCGGTGCAGAAGCGGGTAACCACGTACAGCTTGGAAGTCTTGCTTGGTAGAGGAGAGAGATTGGAAATCAAGGAATCTGAGAGAGCTGGAATTTGCAGGGCAGAGTACAGGAGAGGAGAGAGCTACGCAGAGAAACAGCTCCTGAAACCAGCTTAGGGCCGCTTTAGTCTTTGCTTGGCTATTAAACTACATGTGCATTGGGTGGAAATCCAAAAGGCTAGGCCAAGAACAGCTGCTGGGGAGCCGTAAGCTAATTCCCAGAGCTCACACAGAGCCAGGAGTCATTGGAGGCCCTGCCAGCCATAATGGGGAAGCCTCATTGACGACCTAGGCATTAGATAGAATCGCCAGAAGGGCCTGCCTTAGGGATGGTGACTGCTCTGCCACCCTAACAAACCATCAAAGGATCTAGCTGACTTGCAAGCAATTTAACGACCTGCCCCCCCCCGCTCCCCGCAAAATTCAGTGCTGTTTAAAGGATAACAGCGAAATCCAGACACTCAGCCACGTGACATTTCTGTGTAAACGCACTCAGTGCTGCAGGCTGCTGGTCTCCCCTCAGAGACACGTGTTCGTTTTATGCACTGATGGCATTTTGACGGTTACATCCTTTTTTATTTATTAAAGTGCAATACGTGTTAAGTTCTTAGAATTTAAGAATTAGCAAATCCATATATTTTTCTTTATTATGCTTCTTTGCAAAAGTTTTATATGTTTAGTTTTTTTTTTTTTTTTGGTGAGGAAGATCAGTCCTGAGCTAACAGCCATGCCAATCCTCCTCTCTTTTTTTTTTTTTTTTTTTTTGCTGAGGAAGACTGGCCCTGGGCTAACATCTGTGCCTATCTTCCTCCATTTTATATGGGACGCCGCCACAGCATGGTCTGACAAGCAGTGCATTGTGTGAGCCCGGGATCGGAACCCCAGCCGCCAGCAGCAGAGCGTGTGCACTTAACCACTACGCCATGGGTCCGGCCCCAAAAGTTTTATATGTTTAAATGAACCCTTCTGATCTGAGTGTTAGCCGAGTTTGACATTTCTGCTTTAAAATCCAAGCATTTGATTTTCAGTGGCTCCTAATCCATTTTTAAGCCACAGTCTCTTGGCTAGATGAGTGTGTTTATAAACACGTAGTTAGCTCCTTCTTCCCTTTAGCTTGGAACTGGTGATCTGAATAATTGGACATCACTGCCTGGGTCTGCCTTCCTGCCCCTGTCCTCACTGTCAGTGTGGTGTCCAGAGGCCAGCAAGGCCTGAGTGCTTGGTCACTACCCCTTGTCCAAGGACTGAATTAGTCTTGAAATGGTTCTGATGCCAACAGACCAGATTCTCCCTGAGTTTGGAGACTGTGTTTAGTGGTTTTGGAAGGACCTCTAAGTTTTCACTCTGTTCCTGAACTTGGATACATTTATCATGCTTGTGAGTATTTATATCTCATTCATACTGTGGTTTTTGATTTCCTAGAATTTTTCCTATGTGATGATTACATCAGTTAACTGGGAGGAAGATTTACTTGATGGGTAATGGAAAAGTTCTGAACTTTAAAAATATTTCTTTTAATTAAAAAATTAAATTTTTGGTTTTCTTTTTTTTTCTTTTAAATCTTTTTTGTTTAGATTTGTTCGGACAGTATTACCATTTTCTCAAGAATTTCAAAGAGATAAACAGCCTAATGCACAACCCCAGTATTTGCATGGATCTAAGGTAGGTCTTTTGTGTTTGTGTTATGATTTTTAAGTTCACAATGAAGCATGTTTTGAAGTTTAGTTTAAATCACTTTGTTGCAATTATTTAAATGTATCATGCCATATATAAAATATTATTGTTTTCTTCCATTAGCACCTTCCTGAAAAGTAACATACTGTTGGGACAGCCCTCTGGCCGTGTGGTGGGCATCAGGCTGGGCCCGGCCTCACTCCTGGTACTAAAATAAGTGAGATTGTTGACAGATTTACAGGTTTAGAAACATCAAGCCGGGAAAGTGTGTGGAAGAGGCTCGGGGCACATGCGTGGTGGAGCGGCTGGGCGGCCAGTCCAGGTGTGGCGCCATGAAGGGAAGAGCTGACGTGGGAGGGGGCATGCAGAAAAGAGTTGACATCCAGAAACCACAGGCAAGCTGGTGAAAGCCACAAAATACCTGCCGTCTAGTAAGATAAGAGAGGTGTCGAGGCTAAGAGTATTTTAATGGTTAGTGTTGTTAATACTTAAAACATTGAGTTTAATAAGAAAAAGACAGTCACTCTTGTAGTAAAAAGGAGACAGATGCAGTGAGCAGACATTTCCCTAAAATGTAGTAAAAAAATAAAAATAGATATCCAGCCTTACCAGTAATTGAGGAAAAATAAATGACAGCAGTAAGAATTATTTTACCCTTAATCGGAAAAGGTTAAGGTACCCGACTCATCCTGTAGGGGGATAAATTGTCCTGAGTGCTGCTGCAGGAGTGCACGTGGGACTGTGTGCTGCTGGGGGCCATCGGCCTACGTTTATCAATGTTTAAATGCTCTCACTTGTAGGAAACCAGACACCTAAGTAAACAAATCAGATGAGTGCAAAGTGATGTCTGTTATGGGAGTGGTCATACTACATGGTCATAAAAAATAGGGAACCAGCCAACCTGACACCAGGAATGACTTACCGTCCAGCAGAATGCAGCACAGCCATTGAAAATAATTACATAGATCTTATTAACTGTGGGGTCCTGGGGCCTGTATTTTATTAAGTGAAAAAATATCAAACTCCAAACACAATGATCCTACTTACAGAAAGATACCAGAGAAAAGAGTATTGGAATGTGAAGCAGCGGCCATCTCTGGGAGGGCTGAGTCTGACATCAACTCTGTGGTGTGTGTGCGTTGTTCTCGCTAGTTTTTTAAGCTGTTTCTGTCTGATGTCGGTGTCAGCCTCGGTCTCACACGGCCTGACCTGTAGGCTGTGTGGGGAAGTGGCTCACGGCACCCCCCCCCCCCCAATCAGGGACTCCAGCCTCCCTCGGCCTGGGAGCCTGTAGCTCTGAGCAGCTGCCACTTCATGCTGATCTGAAGCTCTGAGGGCCCGAAATTTGGCAACATCTTCTCCGTATTTCTGCACGTTCTCTCGCAGATGCAGAAATGAGTCTATTAACACAATGGCATGAAAGGACCACTCTTCAGGCCCCCAGCTGTGGCTCAGAAGGTGCTCAGCTCATCAGTCTTTCCTTTCTGACTAGTCTTTGGAGAGAGACATCTCAGCCTGCCCTGCCTTCCTCTCCCTCCAGCTTCTCCAAGCTCACAGTGTTGTCATGGCGCGTCTTGTAAATGGGCCCTTCGGCTGCCCACTTCTGTCTTAATCACAGCATCACAACACTGTGAGCTAGTGTGTCCATTTAAAGTTTTCAACCTGTTAGCCAAGAAGGAAATGACAGATGTATTGGTGGGACGAACCAGAGTGTTTAGCAGAGGATACATTTGGGAGGAAAAGAAAGGGAAAGCAATGTTGGTAAAAATAGAAACTGCCTGTGTTTTACAAGAATACGTGGAATTTCAAGGTGAAAGTGGTGCTGTTTCTGTTTGCTGCGCTTGGGAGGCCACGTGTGCTCTGTGTGGTGGGGGGGGTGGGCATCGCCCCTCTAAGAAGCTGTGCTTCTAGGAATGCTGTGAAAGGGACCAGTGTGACAGCCTTGGGTGGTTGGGGAGTGATGTTGCTCCAGCAAGATCTGGATGCTGAGAAGGAACCAGCCTGCAGAGGGGCCTGGAGGCCAAGGCTGTGGGGATGGCAGGCAGCGTGGGGCATGAGGCCGAGGCCTGAGGGGTGTCAGGGAGCAGGCAGAGAATGATGCCCAGTGGAAAGATGTTACCCTAGGCCAGGCAAGAGATGGTGGCCTGGACCATGTGGTGTTGACAGAAATGGAGAGGAGTAGATGGATTCAGGGTGTATTTTAGAGGTGGACTTGACTGGGCTTGCTGGTGAACTGGAGATAGAGGGTGAGGGAGAAGGAAGACCCAGCAGTATTTCCTAGGTTCTTGGTGGTTGGGAAGGAAGTGCGACTTTTTTAAGTAAGAGGGGGCTAGATTTGGGGAGGATAAAGGGAAGAGGCCTTCATCTCAGGGCCTGTGTCCACTCCCCTTCCCGGGGCTGCCCGCCCTGCTGTGAGCTGGGAGGACACTGCCCTGCTGGGCATCCACTGAGCCACAGCCAGGCTGGCCTTGCGCCACTCCCCATTGGCTGAGGTCGGGGTCGGGTTGCTGGAAGGGCGTGGGGTGGGTTGGAGGGTCATGCTGCTCCCCTGGGTTGGCATCAGGGTTTGGGCGGCTGTTTTAAGCCTCATGATGACGACCAAGAGAGAAGAAAGCCAGGCGTCCTTGACCCGTCTGCTGTGTTCTGGACTGAGTGTCATTTTTTTTTTTTTTAAGATTTTATTTATTTATTTCCCCCCCAAAGTCCCAGTAGGTAGTTGTATGTCATAGCTGCACATCCTTCTAGTTGCTGTATGCGGGATGCGGCCTCAGCATGGCCGGAGAAGCAGTGCCTCGGTGCACGCCCGGGATCCAAACCCGGGTCACCAGCAGCCGAGCGTGCGCACTTAACTGCTAAGCCACGGGGCCAGCCCCTGAGTGTCATTTTATTTTTTTTTTTTTTTTTTTTTTTTTTTTTTGTGAGAAGGACCAGCCCTGAGCTAACATCCAATGCCAATCCTCCTCTTTTTTGCTGAGGAAGACTGGCCCTGGGCTAACATCCATGCCCATCTTCCTCCACTTTATATGGGACGCCGCCACAGCATGGCCTAACAAGCGGTGCGTCGGTGCGCACCCGGGATCCGAACCGGCGAACCCCGGGCCGCCGCAGCGGAACGTGCGCACTTAACCACCTGCGCCACCAAGTAGTGGTCTTCTTTGTACAGATATCAAGTTGCAGTCACAGTTTCAGGGCGCACTCAGCAAGCATGTCCTGAGCGTGTGCTGTGTTGAGGGCTGTGCTGGCCTCGGGTCGGGGAACAGGGTTCTTGGCACAGCAGGGGCTGGGTGCAGGCTTGCTCTGGAGAGGCCCGAAGCATTGGCCAGGGACCCCAGCGGGTTTGGGCGTGTGACCATGGAGGCCTGGAGGGCAGGAAGGAGGCTGAAGCTGGTGACATGCAGGCGAGGGCCTCACTCCTCCACCATCCTCCTTCCTCCCTCTCAGCCGAAGATGTCTCACCTACAGAGGGTTCCCCAGCGGCTCCTGCCTCAGAGCAGGGAGGTGGGAGATGAAAGCACCTGACTCAGGGCTGCTGCTGGGAGGACCCTTGCGTCGGACACTCGGGAGGTGACATTCACTGGTGGTGGGACACCAGGTCCAGGCAGTTACCAGACTGCCTCTTCCCCACCCCTAGGTGACACCCGCACTCTGGACCCCATTCTCACGCTCTCTGAGCTGCCGGTTGAGTGAGGCTGGCGGCAGGGATAGACCCGGGGGCGCCCAGCCCGCCTTTTATTTTTATTTTTATTTTTTAACTTTATTTATTTATTTTTCCCCCCAAAACCCCAGTAGATAGTTGTATGTCGTAGTTGCACATCCTTCTAGTTGCTGTATGTGGGACTCGGCCTCAGCATGGCCGGAGAAGCAGTGCATCGGTGCGCGCCCGGGATCCGAACCGGGGCCGCCAGCAGCGGAGCGCGCGCACTTAACCGCTAAGCCACGGGGCCGGCCCCCAGCCCGCCTTTTAGACTCGGGACGATAGAGGCCAGGATGTAGCTAGGGAGCAGAGGGGCTGCCCCCCCACACACACAACCTGCACCAGGACACTTTCTAAGGCGCCAGCTGGATCTGAGAAGTAGAAAAGATGTTTCTAGCCCATTCTTTCCTACTTCTCTGTTCCTTAGAGTGTGAACCTTTCATTTCCATCCTCTGAGTTGCCTGCTTTCCTCACTAGAGATGGCAGCTTGAACTTGGCCGTGCTGGGAGCATTTGCACCTGGAAATGGGCAAGCACTACAGTCCAGGCTGGTGTATTGGTGCATGCTGCCCACATCCTGCGCCCCGAAAGGGTGTGAGTTAGATAATTTTTAAAAGGATTAGAATAAGTGCTCTAATGCCCCTTTTCTGAAATTAAAATGTAGTGTTTCAGAACTAAAAGAAGTTTTATGTAATTTTAGAAGGTAGGACTAGAAAGTTTGGCAAGTAAGATAGAAATTTCTTGGGTTTCTATTAACTAAAAGATTTGCTATGAAGTTGGCTTGGTTCTGAAGTTTTTAATCCCGCTTTTAGGCATGACCACAAAATAAGTTTTTATTACGTTCTGACAAACAGAGAAGTGTCCATGGGAAAGAGGAACCAAGAAATGAGGTGGTTCTTTCGTTCTCTGTCCTCCAGTTCCTCCCCTGCCCCAGCGTTTGGAGAGGATGACAAGGAGTGAGGGAAGGTGGACGCTGGCGATTCCCCCCCTGATCTGCACAGCATCTGGCCATGGGGGTGTCAGGCCGGCCTCCCTCTCGGCCTCTGGAGGGATGGATTCCTGGGGAGAGGGCTTGCGGAGCTGGTTCTGAAAGAGGTTCCCCACTAGGACTGTTGTGTCCATCCTGCTGCCCAGATGTGTCCATCTGTCCATCATGGTGTTAAAGGCTCAGGAGACACGTTTTTATTCTGCAGGATTTTCCTCCAGGAACGCAGGGAGGCAGCAGTGTTTTCTGCTTCCCATACAACACAGCTGTGAGCCCACAGTTTCTGAGGGGCCCAGGGTCTGCATTCACACGTGTGTCCACAGGGAAACAGGCACTTTACGGGCAAAGTAGGTGGCCATTTAGGGGGAAAGAAGGATTAGATGAATTGGATTTGATTGTTCTTTTTAAAGCAACCAGATGTGACTGAACTTGATCTTAACTGATTTCAGCCTCAGTTTGAGAAATTACGTTTGTGTAATTTTTATTCTTACAACATAAACCAGTGTTTTTGTTAGCTTATTTGGACTCTAACAAAAGTTTGGATGTGTGACATTGATGTTGACTGTTCATCTTATATGATACTTTTGAGGATCAAAAAAAGGCAGAATGCCAAAACATCATGATATCACAGTTGAATATTGTATTCAAAAGACAGTCGTTTTACTTGAAGCTGCATGTCATTTTGCTGCAATGCAATTTGTAGTGTTTGTACCTGTGAGATTATGGAATACACAGGAATCCAATCAAAAATCCAGTTAGTTCTTTTTTTTATGAATGATGAACTAGGCCTAGTGTCTTATGGGAATAGAATTGACTTAGATGAATGGTCTGTGTATGGCGTTGTCTTTTTGGTTCTTGGTAATATCGCCACTCTGAGTGAACTCTCTTCAGCACATCACTGATGTTCTTTCCTATAAGGTAAGTAAGGTGGTCCCTGATTCACAGTTGAAGTTACACAGCATCGAGGGTGGTAAAGAACCCAGGGCACACGACCAGTGAGCCTGGAGCCCACATCGTCTGGTTTCCAGGCAAGGCCCACGTCTCTGCTGCAGGCACGGCCAGCACAGTGTTTCTTGAATTGAGCTGTGAGGCTGGATGTCGAGTGCTTCCCTCCTCTGAGTATTTTACCATGTAGTATCTGTAGGTAGTACCTCCTCCCCTCCCTCTGAGTAATTACATTACTCTACTTGCGTTGTCCCTGGGATGTGCCCTCTTTGGGGTGAGTGTAGTCCACAGGGAAGCCAGACACTGGCCAATGGGCCAGGGACCAGGTATTATTGAGAGGGGCCCCAAGCAAGTCAGGGTGACTTTCGGAGTAAATTTTCTCACCTGTAACATGAGGCCGTTAGATTTCACTAATGATTTTCATGTTTTTCTTTTCAAACGTTAGAATTTATTATCAAGCAAAGACCTCACATAATCCCAGCATTTAAAGCACAGTGTGGTGCTTTGAGGAGGCAGTGGGAGGAGGATGTGTCAGAGCCGATGATTGAGATATGGCCCTTTCAAGTCTTATAGGGTCATGGGGTGGGCGTGGGACAGGCACTTGGCAGAGCTTCCAACTTGGTCAGTGTGGTACCTAATAATTGGTTTAGACTTAGACTTTCTGTTTTGGGGGGTCACAGGACCACCCACGCATTTGGTGGTTCTCCAGGAGGACTCACAAACTCAGTTGTACTCAAAGTTGCAGTTTATTACAGCAAAAGGCTACAAAACATGATCACTGAGGGAAAAAGATGCATCAGATGGTGATGCAACCAGGCGCAGGCTACCAAAGTCAGCCTCCTGGGGATCACATGGGACATGCAGAGTGTTTAGAGAAGCCCACATGAACGCCTAGGTCCAAGGCTTTCACTAGAGCTGGGCACATAGGCACATGCCACCCGTGTGACTGGCCACAGCTACTGAAACCCCAGAAGGAAAGGAGGAGCTTGCCATAAATCACTGTACAAACAACCTAGACAAGCTTATATAGCATGGTTAAGTGTCCCAGGTGTAGAAGACAACTTTATCAATTGGTTATATGGGCAACATTCCAAGGACTGAGCTCCCAGAAATTGCAGGCAGGCCTCCTGGAGATGCTTAAGAGCTGAGCAACCAGGCCTGCTCTGCTGATTCTTTAGAATCCTTGCTGTGCTAATGTGGTTCTCAGTGTATGCAGAGGAAATAGCTAAGACAATTATAAAAGGGGGCGTGGAGAATACAGAGACCTAAATGGAGGTAAGGTTGGTACACTTCACTTAGAAAGTGGTAACATGTTGATAACAGTAGATTGTGATAACTTATGTAATGCATAATGTTAACACCTAGAACAACCACTAAAAGAAGTGTGCAAAGAGACACTGTCAAAAATACTTTATCACAATGGAATAAAATCACAATGTAATTCTAAAACATGTTTAAGTGACCCACGGGAAGACAGGAAAATGAAACAGAGCTTACTTAAATATTAATAATTATATTATATGTAAATGTATTTAATGTAAATTATCTAAATACAGTGAAAAGACAGAGATTGGCAGAGAGAATTAAAAAACATGACTATACACAAAACTCACCTCAAATTAATGATATGTAGGTCAAAAGTGAAAGAATGGAAAAAGATATACCATGCAAACATTAATCAGAAGAAAGCAGGAGTGACTATATTAATATAAGATAAGGTAAATTTCAGAGCCAAGACTGTTACCAGGGACAAAGAGGGACATTACATAATGATAGGATGGTCAAGCCACCGAGAAATATAGCAGTCCTAAATATTTATGCACCAAACAGCAGAGCTTTAAAATACTTGAAGCAGGGGGCCGGCCCGCTGGTGCAAGCAGTTAAGTGTGTGCTGCTGCGGCCTGGAGTTCACCGGTTCAGATCCTGGGTGCGCACCGACGCACTGCTTGTTGAGCCATGCTGTGGTGGCGTCCCATATAAATTAGAGGAAGATGGGCACAGATGTTAGCTCAGGGCCAAGCTTCCTCAGAAAAAAGAGGGGGATGGGTATCAGATGTTAGCTCAGGGCTGATCTTCCTCACAGAAATAAATAAATAAAATAAAATACTTGAAGCAAAAACTAACATAAGTGAAAGGAGAAATGAACAACTCCACATAATAGTGGGGGAATTCAACATTATTCTCTCTTAGTAATTGATAGAATAGATAGACAGAAAATCAGCAACAATAAAGAACTGAACACCATCAACCAACAGGATATTACTGACATTTTTAGAACACTCCACCCAACAACATCAGAACACATTCTTTTCAAGTACCCATGGACCGTTCCCCAAGATAGACCATATCCTGGGCCATAAAACAAACCTAAACAAAATTAAAAGAATTGAAATCATACAGAGTATGTTCTCTCCACATGAGCTCAAACTAGAAAACAGTAACAAAAAGATGACAAGAAAAACTCCACACACATGGAAATTAACACATTTCTAAAATGATCCATGGGACAAGAGGAAGTATCAAGGGAAATTAAAAAAAAAAAGGCATTGAACTGAATGAAATGCAAATATATTAAAATTTGTGGGATGCAGCTAAGGAAGTTCTGAGAGGGAAGTCCATAGCACTGAATGCATATATTAGCAGTCTCCCTGCTGAATGTGCGCCTGTGTCCTTAGATGAGCTTGGAGGTCCCCTCCTACAGGATACCATCCTGACTACCTTTCTCAGTTGCCCACCCTGCAGGGACTGCTGTCTCCAGCTCCCTGTGACTCCCTCAGAAGGCAGTTCCCACTGCCCATCAGGGTCTGTCCTCAGCTTGTCTCCTCCGGGAGACTGGAACAACTCCATGGAGGCAGCAGTGAGGCTCTAAGATGTATTCATTTCTCATTCCAGGACCTCAAAATGGCTTCTGTAGAATTGGCAGTTTAATAAATGCTGAAAAATCAAATGGTTTTGTTTTCTTTTCTCTGTTTTAGCAGCTTGCTTTTCGTTGTCATCAGTTTGAAGACATAAACACCAGAAAAGGCAGTCTAACACATTCTCTGGATCTCTCCACCTAAGGGTGCTGTGTGTTGAATGCATCTTTGCACAGCAATTCTTCATTTTCATGTGTGTATAGGGACATGTTGAAGACTCTGGAGATTTCATCAGACACTTATGTTCTCTACCCCCAGGCTTTGAACCTGGCCTACTCTAGCATTTACGGCAGCTACCGGAACTTCGTGGGGCCTCCGCACTTCCAGGTCATCTGCCGGCTGCTTGGGTACCAGGGCATCGCGGTGGTCATGGAGGAGCTGCTGAAGGTCGTCAAGAGCCTGGTATGTTTCCCTCTGATGTGCTTCCTTCACACAGTGAAGGGTACTGCACCCAATTCCAATATAGAGAGGGAGTTTTTCCACTCCAAGCAATTCTCAGACACCAGCTGCGTGTCCTACAATTCAACTCAATTCTGACACTATCTACCTGCAGATAGCATCAGATCCCACAGGTTAAGGCTCAGTCCTACAAGATTGCCCCCCTCCCCCTAGGTGCCAGTTGACACCTCCAGGTTGTCACCTCTGCCTCTGACCAACTTGGCTATAAATCAGAGATTTCTACCCCTTCTTGGGTTCAGTTAATTTGCTAGAGTGGCTCACATGACTCAGGAAACTAGTTCACTCGCTAGATAACCAGTTTATTACAAAGGATGTTAAAGGATATGAATCAACAGCCAGATGAAGAGATACAGAGGCGAGGTCCCAAACAAAAGAGCTTCTGTCCTCATGGAGTTTGGGGCCTGGGACAGTGGCACGTGGAAGCCTTCTGGTTCCCCGACCTAGAAGCTTTCTTTTTATTTATTTATTTATTTAAATGGAACACTTTCCTTTTTATTTATTTATTTATTTTCCCCCCAAAGCCCCCGTAAATAGTTGTATGTCATAGTTGCACATCCTTCTAGTTGCTGTACGTGGGACACGGCCTCAGCATGACCAGAGAAGCGGTGTGTCGGTGCACGCCCGGGATCTGAACCTGGGCCGCCAGCAGCGGAGCGCATGCACTTAACCGCTAAGCCACGGGGCCAGCCCCCTAGAAGCTTTCTGAACCCCGTCCTTTTGGGTGTTTTGGAGGCTGCGGTACACAGGCATGCTTGGTTAAATCATTGGCCATTGGTGATTGATTCAACTTCCAGTCCCTCTCCCCGCTCCCCTCCCCGGAGGCCTGGGGGTGGGACTGAAAGTTCCAATCTCTAATCAGGGAGTTCTCCTGGCAACCAGCCCCCATCCTTAGGTGCTTCCCAAAAGTCACCTAATTAACATAACAAAAGACACCTTTAAGGCTCTCTTAATTTGGGAAAGTCCAAGGGTTTTAGGAGCTCTATGCCAGGAAAGGGGCACAAAGACCAAAATATGTTTCTTATTATAAATCACACACGGCTTTGAATTCACTGCGCTGAATTCAAAGCCAGGGGGTCTTTCTCTGTGTTTGGACTATTCAGTTTAGCTCCAAACACTTCTCACCCTATTTAGTTTGATTTCTCCCCCATCTTTCTGAATTCAAGAGAATAGATCTGTGTTATTTTAACTAAGTCATAGAAAAAGTTAAGTACCAAAATGTAGCCTTCCTTCTAAGAGAATATTGTCCTTTAGATGCAGAACTAATCTCCCCCCCAACCCCTTTTGTAAAGGACCACCGCTGTTGCCCAAGACTTATAGGAAAAAACAGTGCTCTGGAGATGGAAGACAAAACGGAAACCAGGAGGGCATTATAGAAAGACCATGTTTCAGTTGGTGAGCGTCTGGGAGGAGACAGTCCTGTGAGGACCCCCATTTTCATTTGTGAAATACGAGTTTTCTTAAAACACAAGATTCAAAGAAACACTTATGCTGGGGAAGGTGGAGTTGAGCGTGTTGGCTACGAGGAGCTCTGCGCTATTGATGGGGGAGGGCTGAGCTAGAGCAGAGGGGGCTCAGCTGTGAGGAGTGGTGCAGGCAGGATACCATTGCTGCGCGAAGGCTCCACTCACCTTGAGAGAGCTGATTCCCACTTGTGGAGTGGACGGCCTGTGCCCCTTTCCTGGGAGCCAGTGTTAAGTCGTAATGAAGGACTCAGACACGCGTCTGTCTAACCTCATATTTGAGGTCATAAGTTAATGCACAAAAGTCTTTTATTTAAATCTTTTTGAAAAGGGAAAGAGACAGAATATTTGTAGGCTATCCTGGATTTAGTTTTCTATACATAATTTATTTCTGTTTTTAACTGAGAGAGAACTTTATAAAATCTTAATCTTTAATCTTTTTGCCTTATTTTAATCATCTTTCTGTGAGCCCATTTCTTTAACGTTCTTCATTGCCAAATATAGATTTTCGTGTCTTTTCCATGATTCACACACTAGTCAGGAGGAAGCTTGAAGCTGAATTTATGGCCACATAAGTAAAGTAGTAATCCATCAGGAAAATGATACGATCATTAACAGTGCAAAGCAAAAGCTGACAAAATTCTGAAAAGTTGACAGAATCTACGGCTGTGTAGGTCAGGATCAAAAATCCATTAGAATATAGTCATATGTTGCTTAACGATGTATCACTCTGAGAAATGTGTCATTAAGCGAATTTGTCATGTGAACGTCATAGAGTGTGCTTACACAAACCTACGTGGTATAGCCTACTACACCCCGAGGGTATGGTGCTAATCTTATGGGACCACCGTTGTAAATTCGGTCCGTCATTGACGGACAAGTCCTTATGCAGTGCATGACTGTATAGGAGTTGGGTAGTTTGGCACAGCCATGACCCTGTGACCCACCCAGGCCCTGCCAGGACCCACAGCTGGAGCCTCTTCCCCAAAACACGTGGTAACTTGGAAGGTGTTACCACGAGGCACACAAGGTGACATGGCCCAGTTTTGGAGCTGCGCCTAATCTGTGGGAGAAATGCAGAACCACTGTGCTTCCTAGTGTTGGAGATGAGTGTGACCAGACCTTTCTGCCCACTCGGTGTCACACCTCAGGCCACTTGCCTCCTGAAAGGGGAGTTGTGTTTCAGAACAACATTTAGTCAGTTGTGTCAAGTCACCCTGGTGGAGGCTGCTTTCTTTCTGTGGATGGGATTTCCTTTCTCAGCCGAAGTGATTCTCAGTCCTGGTCATAACCGGAGGTTTTACTAACAGATTCTTTCTCAGAAGTCCCCGTGCCCTGCCCACAGCCTCCAGGACAGTGGCAGCCGGAGGCTGACGCAGCCTGTCTCTCCCACAGCTGCAAGGCACGATCCTGCAGTATGTGAAGACACTGATGGAGGTGATGCCCAAGATCTGCCGCCTGCCCCGGCACGAGTACGGCTCTCCCGGTAAACACGGTGCCTCTCTGGGGGCGGTGGGGAGGATAGCATCAGTCCTCGGGCCGCGGTAAAGGACATTACTGACAGGGATCCCATCTGCGTTCCCTGGGTGGGAGGAGGTAGGAGCCCATCTAGAGCCTGATTGTTTCTAGTAGAACAAACAAACCAGCCTGTCAGCTGGAGCAGGGGTGCGGAAGGTGTGTTGGAGTCGTCGTTTTGGGTGAGGAAGCTGTAGGAGAGGCCAGTGCCCCTTAGTCATCGAGGGGTGACACGGCTCCGAACCGTGTGCCCCTCAGCTCCCCTACAACACCAGGACCTTGAGGATCACCAACCAGGGAGGGGCAGGGAGCTGACTGCCCAGTCCAGCTGCTCTGCTGGGCTTGACGGGACCAGGCCTCAGGGCGCCCCTTGAAGGCACTGCTCCCCCACAGTGCAGTCTGTCCCTCTGTCTGGCAGGCTTCCTCTCTGGGGCTGTGGGGCCCTCGGGCAGATGGGCCCTTCAGCGTGCCAGGCCCACGTGCCTGACGGAAGTTGATTTGGAGCTATCCAGATAAATAGCCTAATGATCCCAGGAAGTGTTGTTCATGATAAAATTGGACTACGACGGGAGCCCTTGTCTCAGCAAAACTGCCTTTTGTCTCTTATCTGATAACACTTTCCTGAAAGCTGGATAGCTGTCTTGTTAAGTGACTTGGGCCCACCTGTGGTCACTGATGAGCGACATTCTGATGAGCAGTCGCCGGTGTGGCTGAGCCCCCAGGCACTACCCGGCACCGCCCAGGGCTGTTAACTGGTGTTTGAGGAGATGGTGAGGTGACCCGTTCAGCTGAAGGGAAATAACCATCGACGTGACCTTGCTTAGGAGAACCTAGTTTCAATTCACTGTCAGAAAGTAGATGAGTAATGTTGGGAAAATAAAACTAGCGCTCATATCCTGACTAGAGATGGAAATTTCAAATGTTGAAGACGAAGTCATTTAGGCCAAATTCAGAGCTGGTCTAGGGCAGAGCTGTGGACTGCGGGGCTGCTCGTCACATCTCTTGCCCACTGCCACCCCATGTCAGCGCAGAGGCTGGCGTCGCCCAGGTCCGTGGGCACCACCGTGTGAGTAAAGCCGTGCTGCTTGTAGCTCCAGCCCATGTGTGCCTGTTAGGGGATGATGCACGTGAAGAAGTGTTGCCTCCCCTAGAGGGTCTGAGTTCACACCAAGGAATGTTGAGAACTGAGGGGTGAACGTGGTGGGTAGAGCAGGGATGCGGACGATGGTGAGGAAGGAACAGCCTCCCGGGCAGGCAGGGCTATGGCGATCCTTGCGAAACAGCATTTGGGGCCTGACCTGTTGGGATGAGGGGTTTGAAACCTGTTAAGTCTCCCACTTTATTCTTCTCAGGGTTGTTCTGTCTATTCTGGGTCTTCTACATGACCATATAAATTCTGGAGTCAGCTTGTGGGTTTTTGAGTGGGTCAGCATTGAAAGTATAGATCAAGTTAGAAAATATTGACTTTCTTTCCAGTCTTTATGCCTTGTGTCCTTTCATGCCTTATTGCAATGTCCAGGGCCTCCAGGACAATGGTGAAGAGGCGTAGTCTTGCTCTGGAGCTCAGGGAGAAAGCGTGCAGGTTTCACTACTGAATATGACATTAGCTGCGGGTTTTTTGTAGATGTCCTTGATCAGATTGAGTACATTCCCTTCTGTGCCTGTGAAGGGATATTGAATTTTATCGAATATCTTTTCTGCTTCTGCTGGAGATGACGATGTGGTCTTTCTCATTTATGCTTGTAATGTGGTCCCTCCTTGGAAGATAACAGCTAGACCAAGAAAGAAGCTTTGGAGCCGAGGCCCAGGGCCCAGGTGGTGGACAAACTACTGTTGCAGGGAAGATGTTGGGGTGAGGGGACATGTGGCCATCTCCATAGCGGGCATGGTAGCAGTGTCAGAGAATGTTTTGTGGCCAGCACAGGTGCTCCTGGCTGTGGACCCCAGGCTGCACCCTGTGCCCTGCTGAGGTTTGGCCCCCCAACCTCCCCAACCCCACCACTCACTCTGCCGCCACAGGCATCCTGGAGTTCTTCCACCACCAGTTGAAGGACATCGTTGAGTATGCGGAGCTGAAGACGGTGTGCTTCCAGAACCTGCGGGAGGTGGGCAACGCTGTCCTCTTCTGCCTGCTCATCGAGCAGAGCCTGGTGAGTGGTCAGCCCAACCCCACCCCAGGCCGTGTTGAGTCACTCCCCACAGGTGACAGAAGAAGACGTTTTTTAGAGGCTTGATTCATTGGGGTTATTTCATGGGGGTAAGAGGAGTAAGTGTTCTAAAGCTCCATTCTTTCATGACTATTTAGACTTTAATTTGAATTTGTTTCCTACAATTAAAAAACAAAAATGCCATGTAGTTCATCATTTAAGAATGTTTTACCATGAGCGTTGCAAGAGTGTTTTTATTGTGTAGTATTTGCAACATGGAAGGTATAAAGCACGGCTGTCATGAGAACTGTCTGCAGTGATGGAAAGTTCCACATCTGAGGCTGTGTGTGAAGTGTGGCTCAGTGTGACTGAAGAACTGATTTTTAAATTGTATTGAATTTTAATTATTTTACTTGTAAGTAGCTACACATGCCCCATGACTACTGTGGTGGACAGCATAAGAAAGTAAACGCTGGCAGCCCACCACCACTAAGGAATCCCATGGTGGGACAGCGGCTTTCTCCACTGATTGCCTCCTTGTGGTGTCATTTATGTGTCCATCTGTCCCTTGTATGTCATGTCAACCGGCAGTTCTGAATTGCAAAGCCTAGCGAGTATAACACAGAATCTCATAAGCCTTCTCTGCCTTTCCCTCGTGACCAAGGGGGTGGGCATCTTGGTTTGTTGCTTGGCTCTCCCTGTTTTGTTAAATGCTCCGTTTGTGTCTTTTGCTCATTTGTCTACAGCTTGTTTATAGAAGTTCGTTGTATATCCTTTATGTGTTACACATATTGCAAATATGTGTGGCTTGTTTGTGGTTTATCTTTTCATTCCCATAGCGGTCATTTTTGATAAACTGATACTCTTATTTTGAATATAGTCTCTTTTTATTATGGTTAGCACTTGTATCTTTTTAAAGAAGTTCTTCCCTACCTAGAGCTCATAAAGATATTCTTTTATATTTTTATCTAAAGGTTTTAAGTTTTGCTTTCTACATTTAATTTTATAATCCTTCTGGAACTGGTTTTGTGTGTGATGTGAGATGTGGGTGAAGTTTCTTTTTTTCTCTTTGGGATAACCCGTTGTTCCTCCTCCAGTGGCTGAAGGACTCCTTCTTTCCTGCTGATCTGCAGTGTCACTCTGTTGCCTGCCTGCTTTCTGTGGATGCGCTGGTCTGTCTCTTGGCTTTCTGCCATGTCCCATTCATCATCATGTCTGTCCGTGGCATAATAACATGTTGTCTTACTCATGATAGCTCTAACTTAAGTCTTGATACCTGCCAAGGCATGTTTTCTTACCTTCTTCCTCTTCAAGTGTGTGTTGCCTCTTCATGGATCTCTGCTCTGCTCTGCTCTGCTCTGCTCTGCTCTGCTCTGCAAGTATGAGAACCAGCCTGCCAACTGTGTTGAAGAAGCACATTGGCATTGTGATGGGAATTGCATTGCGTTCTAGACCTGTTTGGGGAGATCTTTGCTATGTTGCTTCTTAAAGCAGTGTCTTGTCTTCAGGGCCCTGGGTCGTGGCAGAGCCAGGGTCTTGCTTTGCAGTGACCAGGGCCAGGGTGCCTAGTACACAGTTCAGGGCATGGCAGTCAGACTGCCAGGCCTCCAGGGGCTGAGCCACTGGACTGGCCACCTTACACCCGCGTACACAAAAAAAGAAAACATGTTGGCTCATTTGACAGGGAGTCCAAGGTCGGATATGGACACATTCAGGAGCTGATCGCCTCCTGTCAGGACCTGGGTCTTTTGGCTTCTCCCTATGTTGTTGCGTTCCTAGGCAGACCCTTTCCATGTGGTGACAAAGAGGGGGGACTCCCAGGCCCTCATATCCCCACCACCCGAGACTCAGCATGGACCCCGAGTGAGCAGCCCCTCACGTGCTGCCCGCTCCCACAGCAGGAGTGATGGCGGGAGCTGGAGAACCTGCCAGAGTCGCAGGGCAGGCCTGCGGTTCCCAAGGAGCAGGCAGCTGACTGTGGACCAGTAAGCAGCCAACATTTAGGGCAGCCTCCTCCAGGAACACGTTAGGGAGGACTGAATCTTTTACCTAAATACATGTAAATTTTTAACAACCAGATAAGTTAGGAAGAATTCTTTTAAATAGTAATCTCTCATCATGAATTTTAGATATTTAATGTAGGAATATTTCCTTCATGTGACTTTTCCTGAACCTACAACATAAAGTGCAGTCTCTCTCATCTACGTGTATCTAAGCCTGAAGATGCCTTTTAGTCACTTGCTTCGGTCAGGGTGGGGGAGCCTCAAGTTTTACTGAAGAGGGGACTGCCTTATGGAATTGATTTAGTCAGTGCCAGGGAACCATTAGAGGGCTAGTTTCTCTTCTGGTCTAGCTTCCCCTTTAGGAAATAAGATAAACTGTCAAAAGCTCTTCTTCACCAAAATAGATGTCAAGAAGGCCTTGTATAAACATAAAATAATTACAGAACCACGGGGGTTTGAAGCTGAAGGGACAGTACCTTCTCTCATCAGCTCAAAGGAACAGTCTGTACTCACCGTCAGGGCAATGACTGGACGTTTGTTGGCTTCTGGAAGGAGTGTGATGCTCTATTAGAAACTTAGGGAAAGAGAAATCTGGAACCGATGCCATCCTTGCCCACCCAGATCCTTAAATGATACCTGTTGCCTCTCACGCAAAATCCCTCTGCGAGTCGTCCAACACTCCGAAAGGCTCACTGCAGTCCCTTGGGGATGGTGCCTCAGTGAGGGATCTTCTAGGTCTTGGGAGCCTGGTGAGTGCCAGGTCTCCAGCGCCCAGCTAATGTGGATCCCCGGTGTCTTCTCCCTTCTGAGACCAAGGCCTGTGTCTCAAGTCTGTGCCTAGCTCCCTTGAGTGACGAGCATAGTGCTGGCCACCTGGGAAAGATACTATAAATTGTTGTCAGTTGATCTTAAAGCAAACTTTGGCTAATGAGTGGATGGATATTTCTGAAACGATGAATAAAAAGAGCAACCTACAATTCAGTTGAGTGCAATTTTGTTTTCACTGCAGATTCCGTGGCCCACGCTTGAGGGCTCTTGTGAGCACCATGCGTGGCTTTTGTGGACGCTGTGGCCCTGCCCTGCAGGGATGTCTGTCGCCACTGCTCCTCCCACCCTCTGCTCCGTCACCCCTTCGCCTCTCCCTTCTCTGGCACCTCCTGTCAGTGCACTTTGTGGAGGTGGCGAGAAACCACGCCTTCTGTGTTGGGCAGGTCTGCTCCCAGGCCCAGCCCCAGATTAGAGTTCTGTGGTGTTGCTTTTGTCCTTTTGGGAATAAGGGGTGATGTTTTCCAGTAGGTTTGCCAGGGTGGGGCTCTCCAAGGTAGAAGATGACATGGCTCCTCTCACTCCATCTCGGAGGGTTACACCCAAGTCCCGTCAAACCCAGGGGTGGATCTCTTCTTGGTGGTTATTTGGGGCTCTCCAAGGAAGGTGGTAATAAAGTATGTTTTGGCATCTGCATAGGCTCCCACTATTGTAAATGAAGATATTAAGGGTAAATGTGTCCTTCAACTTGTCACAACATTAGAAAAGTGGGGTAACCGTCACCCAGTTGCTGAGGGCACCAAGCGTGTGGGTGGGGCCCCTGGGGGCCTGTCCAGTGAGGCCATGCAGTGGTGGCCCCCGCTGGCTCCAGGATTTGGTTCAGTAACCAAAAATGTTGATCTTATTCTGAATCTGTGCACTGAGGAGATATATCTTCTAGCTTTTTGAAGGACTCCCTAAACCCAACCTGAAAATTTTGGTAGTGTAGTTTTTTTTAGCTTGTGTGTGTGTGTGTTTAATCAACTTTTTGTTTTAGAGTAGTTTTAGATTGTTTGTTTGTTTTTAATGCTGGTTTTTATAGCTGTTCTCACTCTTTTTCTGGTTTGATTTGGGGGCAAAGATTTGAGCTCATTGACAGGAGTGCCTGGAAGCAGCACAGATGGCTGATCAGCCCCTTTGGGGTGGTGTTGCCGGCTGGCAGGCACCTTTACCACCCGCAGCGTCCTCCCTCTGTGTGGCTCTGCCCCAGCCTTCTCACCCAGCAGCTCTCTTCCCTTATCAAAGTCTCCCTTCTTCCGTCCATTGGCCTGGCCATTTTTTGTGGTCAGTCACCTTCCAGCTGCCCTCCTACCCTCTGTGGGTGCAGGCAGGCCAATCGCCCTTCTCTACCTTGCTTTTTTCACTTGATAGTAAATACATCCTAGAGATCACTGCACATTGGTAAGTGGTGACATTCCTCATCATTTTTATAGCTGTGTAGTATTCTGCTAATGTCACATCCTCTTATGTGTTATACATAGCGAGTGTCACCATCTGATCCTTTGCACTGTTTTAGCTTGTCCCTTTCTCCTTCCCCTACACCTCCTTCACCTAGAATAGAAGGCCTAGGGGAGAAGGTCCTCCTGTTTGCACTGGCCCAGAGGTGGCTCCCATTACATATATTCTGCATGAAGGGCTCAAGCATTGCTGCTGGCCTCAGGAACGGAAGACAGGGTGTGGAGGGGTCAGTCTCCTTCTGTAGTGTCCTGGTGGAGCAGGTGGCGGCTGACTGGCTGCTTCACTACGTTTACGTTAGGTGACAATGGGACACTCACTTGATGAGTGCGAAGTCTTCTCTTCCTCCTCTTGATCTTAGCTTTGGCATCATCTTCGGGGAGATCCTCAGGAGGGAAAATCGCATCAGTCAGTATATGTCTTGTCATTTTGATAACCAGTTCTTTGTTTAATAATTTGCTTTATGACAATGGAATTATAAGATTTCAGGCTGGGTGTAGAGTAGGGGGCACAAGAACCCATTCTCATCTCCTGCGTCTCTCTCGTGGATGTACCGCAGTCCAAGGGGCCTTCACTGGGGAGTAGGAGCCCTCAGACTCTGGAGTGATACCCAGTTCTAGACCATCTTTGGGCTCATGGTGGGTTCTTAGGAGTTCTGCAACCCTTGTGATGTTGGAGGTAAATTTTCTCTCCACATTATGTTATTCTGGAGAACAAGCCTTGTACAGTGTAGGGTTTTATTACCTCTTTAAAGGAGTTTGTGATCCAACAACAGATTCAGAGCAACTGCCCAGAACTTTGGGGTTCTGTGGGGAATGAGTTGATGCTGCATACAAGGGCGATGCTGCCCCTTTGCTTCTGCCGCCTGCACTGTTTGCAGAGGAAGCGCCCTTCTTTTGTCTCTGCTGTGGTGTCTTGTTATAAACTCTGGTTCTCAAGAGGCTGGTAGCAAACTCGTGGGGAGGGCTGCCAGACTGGTAAATCCTAGAAAACAAAGGCCACATTCAGTGTTGGGTTTTTACTCATGTTTATATTTAAATTAACTAAAAGTAAATAAAATTAAAAATGCAGTTTTTCAGGTGCATTCCAAGTACTTAATAGCCACATGTGGCTGGCAGCTGCCTTAATGGACAGCACGGATGTAGAACATTTCCATCAGCCCAGAGAGTTCTATTGTACAGTGCTGCTTAGACTGTTTCTCTTAGACTAAATGGCAAAGATATATCTTGTTTTCAGCACCACATTTTATCTCTCCAACTTCACTGTGAGATAAACTTCCTAATGCAACCTTCTCTTTCTTCGTTCTAGTCTTTAGAAGAAGTATGTGACCTGTTGCACGCAGCCCCTTTTCAGAACATCCTGCCGAGAGTCCACGTGAAAGGTGAGCCTGTGTCCCTCTGACCAGGGACTCCAAACTGTTCTTTGCAGTGGTGACGCACGGTCTGTGTGGCCAAAGAACTAAAGGCCAGTTTTGTTTGAGTTTGGCACCTGTTCAGTCATAACCGGGGGTAATTGGTAATGTAACATAGTTAAATGAGTATTGAGTAACTGAAATATTTAGGGTTGAAACGATATGACATCTTGGATGTACTTCCAGAACTGGGGTGTTGAGAGGAAATGAGCGGCATGAGTTGATAATCATTGCAACAGGTGGCACAGAGGGTTCATTCTACTAGTCTTTGCTTTTGATGACATTTGTAATTTCCAGTAAGTTTTAAAAAGTGGATATTGAACAGAAAAGCAATTCTGTCCGTTTGAACTAAAATTCAAATGAGCCAGTTCTCTAAAAGAATTTTCAAAGAGAATCTTTGTGTATGATGCTAACTTAAAAATCTGTCATTTATTTTTCTGACAAAATTAACCTTTTGCAATTGTTTTTCATAGAAAAGAACAGAGTATAATATATTTTTTCCACTGCAGAGGGGGAGAGACTTGATGCCAAAATGAAAAGACTAGAATCAAAGTATGCCCCGCTGCATCTCGTCCCTCTGATTGAGAGACTGGGGACCCCTCAGGTAACTCATGCAGTGACAGCTGTCGCTGTTGCAAGCTGAGCATCCATACCAGGCCATCGGCAGGGTTGGGCCTGGAGAGCACAGGCTCTGGATGAGACACAGACTGAAGTCACCATGAGGTTGATGGGTCCACTCAGGCCTCAGTGTCTCAGGGGTGTTCCTAACAGGAGCTCGGCACAGGGTGGTTGGGAAGTTTGAATGAGCTAACACATCCATGAAAGGGCTTAGAACATCACCTGGCACATAAGACTACACAGTAAATGTCACTGGTTTTTGTTGTCCCTCCCTTCCTGAAGAAGGCTTTTCATAGGTTTTTAAGAACAGAAGAGAGTGGGAGTCTCTGAGATGGGAGGCAAGGAGTCAGGGTAGAGTTCCACGATTCTGTATCAGTTTAAGCAGATCAGGGTTTCTCAGTCTCGGCACAGTCGCCATTTTGGACCACATAATTCCTTGTTGTGGAGGTTGTCCTATGAACTACAGGATGTTTAGCGGTATCCCTAGCCTCTACCCACTAGATGCCACTCGCCCCACCCTAAGTTGTGACAACCAAAAATGTCTCCACACATTGCCAAATGTCCTCTGGAGGGAAAACCACTCCGGTTAAGAACAGCTGCACTCGACAGTTCTCCTTGACTCTAACATATGTTTAATCAGACATATAGGTAAGAGCTGACATTTTTACGTTGTTGGTGCTTATTTCTAAAAATCCTCTTCTGCGGGCTAAGATAGTTTCCAGTAAGTGAGACCAAAACAGGAGTAGTCTGGTTTCAACTCTCCACCTCCTGTCGTGGCCTCAACGTTCTGTCCTTCCTACAGCAAATTGCAATCGCGAGAGAGGGGGACTTGCTGACAAAGGAGCGTCTCTGCTGTGGCCTGTCTATGTTTGAAGTCATCCTGACTCGCATCCGGACTTTTCTGGACGACCCCATCTGGCGTGGGCCTCTGCCCAGCAATGGAGTCATGCATGTGGACGAGTGTGTCGAGTTTCACAGACTGTGGAGCGCCATGCAGTTTGTCTACTGCATTCCTGTGGGAACACACGAGTTTACGGTCGAGTAAGTGTGTGCTCAGTGGACAGGGAGGTGGGAAGAGCAGAAGCTGGCACTGGGCTAACACAGAAGACCGCATTCCTCTAGAAATGGACTAGAAATGTGCTTGAGCTGCTGTAAAGCCCCTTACATGGAGGTTCTTACTTGATGCCCAGGAGGTGACTCAGGGCTAGGCTTTTGGGAGTCTCTGAACCCATGGAAACATATGCAAGTCAGGTGGGCATTTTTCTAGGTTGGAGGTCCACAGTTTCATGAAGTCATTCTTCATGGAGGGTCCATGATCTAAAAAAAGTTAGGAAAGAGTGTGCCAGAGGAACCCAAAAGAGGTGTTTACCAAAAGCAGGGGCATACCACCTGCTGCTCAGCATTCCCTTCCTGGCCCGTTCCCAGCAGATGGCTTGGTCATTGACATCTGGGGACAGACTCATGAAAGACGTCATACTTGTTTATTGATCACCCATTCTACTTACTGCTTCTTGTTTCCAGGCAGTGTTTTGGCGATGGGCTCCACTGGGCTGGCTGTATGATCATTGTACTTCTTGGGCAACAGCGGCGCTTTGCTGTACTGGATTTCTGCTACCATCTACTTAAAGTCCAGAAACATGATGGCAAAGATGAGATTATCAAAAACGTGGTATGTGGAAGAAAATCTTCCACCATATGTGGAAGTTTCACAAAAAAACATACTTTCTGCTTATTCAAATTTCTTTTTCTGGGAGTGTTCTTTATCCCAGTTCGTAAGTTTTCTTTTCATTTCTAAAATAAATCTAAATATAATTGCTAAGTAAAGTAGTTTAGAAGATGGGGTGGGGGGCCGGCCCAGTGGCGCAAGCGGTTAAGTGTGCGCGCTCCACTGTGGCGGCCCAGGGTTCGCCGGTTCGGATCCAGGGCGCGCGCTGACACACCGCTTGGCAAGCCATGCTGTGGAGGCGTCCCATATAAAGTAGAGGAAGATGGGTGTGGATGTTAGCCCAGGGCCAGTCCTCCTCAGCAAAAAAAGAGGATTGGCAGATGTTAGCACAGGGCTGATCTTCCTCACAAAAATAAAAAATTGAAAAAAAATTTTTAAAAAAAGAAGATGGGGCCGGCCCAGTGGTATAAGCGGTTAAGTGTGGACACTCCACTGCGGCAGCCTGGGGCTCGCCGGTTCAGATCCTGGGCGTGCACCGACACACCGCTTGTCAAGCCATGCTGTGGCGGCGTCCCATATAAAGTGGAGGAAGATGGGCACGGATGTTAGCCCAGGGCCAGTCTTCCTTAGGAAAAAAAAAGAAGAGGATTGGCAGATGTTAGCTCAGGGCTGATCTTCCTTACCAAAAAAAAGGTTAAAATACTAATGTTCCATTTTCCTTCTCTTTTCAAGGTACTTAGATCTACTTCATATTATAGAGCCTTATAGGATCTGCATTTTCAGATTATTGGCATACTATTCCAGTCATCTGGCTTCCTTTGTCATAGTCAAAGTGTGTTTTTTATAATATACTATTATATTAGTTTTTCTATTGTCCTCGTAACAAATTACCACAGACATGGTGGTTTAAAACAACATCCATTATTATCTCACAGTTCTCTACGTCAGAAGTCTGCGTACAGCGTGGGTTAGCTGGGTCCTCTGTGTACAGTCTAACAAGGCCCAAATCAGTGTGTCTGTAGGGCAGTGTTCCCTCTTGGAGCCTCTGGGGATGAATCTGCTTCCAGGCTCATTCGGGTGGTGGGCTGGATTCAGTTCTTTGCAGTTGGAGGACTGAGGTGCCCGTCTCCTTGCTAGCTATTTAGCCCACATCCCTTCTCATGCTTTCTACGTGGCCCCCTCTTGACACAGTAGGTCAAGTCCCTCTCACACTTCTCATCTTTCAACTTTCCTTTCCACCACATCCTCTCTCCTGCCTCCAGCTAGAGGAAGTTCTCTGCTCATGTGATTAGATTGCGTCCCCCTGGATCATCCAGGGTCCTCTCTCTGTGACCTTAACTACATGGCAGAGTCCCTTTTGTCAGGGAAGGTAACACGTTCACAAGTTCCAAGTATTGGGGCATCGACATCTCTGAGGGGCCACTCTAACATACACCTCCATTTCCTTGGCTCCCTGGGGTGTGTACCCAGAGTACTTTCTTCAGTTAACTAATTCACTTCAGCTTTGTTTACTGTGTTTACTGTGTTTTTACTTTGGAAAATCATTAGTTTACATTTAGAAGTTCGATTTGGTTCTTCTTCAAATCTTGCTGGTAATTGATCATTTTATCTTCATTGAATTTTTTTCCATTTTTTATTTCTTTACACATTTCATGTATTTTATATTCTATATCTTTTAATTCTAGTATCTGAGGCCTTGAGAGGTATCTAAAACTCTGAAATGTTTCCTTGTGTGTTGGATTTTTTATTTGCCAGCTCTTGTTTGAACTTAATTTGGATTGATTTTCTTCCAAGATTTTCATTTGCTTCTCACCTCCAGGGGCTGTTACCAACTTGAGACCACTTTAGCCTAATTTAGAGGGTCCTGGCTTCATGGGGAGTCTCTAGGTGTAGTCTGGCTTGCTTACAGCCCAGGCTTGTCCCCTCACCCCACTGCTACTGGTGGCATCTGTCCCTGAGGAAATCCTGGCTTCTGCTTTACCTCCTGCATAGGCAGAACCAGCCATGCTTTTTAAAAGTTTTTTCTTTTTTCCTGTGTGTGTGTGTGTTCATCTGTTCTTTATGCAGTTTGGTTATAGCAGAAGGGTCCGTCAAAGCATCCTATCCACAATAACTGGAAATCTAATACTTGTATTATATTGGATTACTGGTCTTGCCCCACTGACCATATTATCTTCATCTTTATATTCACGGCTTTTAGCACACAGTAGGTTCTTAATACCTGTTTGTTGAATGAATAGGTCTGTCAGTTGTAGAAATGAGAGAATCTACAGTTAGTAGCACGAAACCAACAGAGAAATGTGTTTAAATTCAAAATATATTCATTGTTCCTATAGTTGCATTAAAGAGGTGGGGTGTGTCAATAGTGTGTCATAATTTTTCTGAGAAAATATGAAAATCCTGATGTTTTAAAACATGAAAAATATGTAAGTTTTAATAGTAAAACATCCTAATTTTAACTGTTGTAGCCTTTAAAGAAGATGGTGGAGAGAATTCGCAAGTTCCAGATTCTAAATGATGAGATAATCACTATCTTGGACAAGTACTTGAAGTCAGGCGATGGAGAGAGCACGCCTGTGGAGCATGTTCGCTGCTTTCAGCCACCTATCCACCAGTCGCTGGCCAGCAGCTGAGCGCATGTGTATCACCTGTTTTTGAAGCGTCTCAGTACGGACTGACTGCATTTAATAACTACAAGGGCATGTTTTTCTTTCCATACACTATTTAGTGAGATTTTTTAGGGACTATTTTTCAGTATCTCTGTGCCTGTTAAAGGGGGTGCTTTTCAATCCAAAAGGTTAATTTTATAAAATTGACTTATTTTTCTAGACTAAAATTGTATATGCTTTTGGTAATTAGAAAGTCTGAGAATATTGGCTGCTGATTGTTGCCATCATGTTCTTACAAAATTATTTTCCACTTTTCTATGGAATGTTCCACAGCTAGCTACATCATAAAGGGCTGCTGAGTTCATCCATTTATCCCTTAGCAAAGGATCAGTAATGTTTAGGGAAAGATTTATGGACTTAAGCAAGAAACTTAATACCAGCTAATTCTAATAAAATCCGTTACCAATTAGAATTAAACTTAATAATTATTTAGCTTTTGTTTAGGGATTTTTCTTATGGTCTTTTATGAATAACCTTTTCTAAGTCATTGTTCCCTGCCCTTTTTTGTGTCAGTGTTTCAGAAAATAGTGAACTTGAGTTGAGTCCTCTGCTTCTAAATCCAGTTGTGACAAAATCTAATTTGTGAGGTATGATTTAAAGTTTACAGAAATAAAACTAATGAAACCTATTTGTGTTCATTCATTTATTGTGACCATGTGTGCCCTGGCCTTGGGAAGGTCCTTCCTCTGCTTAGCCGCGTGCACAGACAAGGCCAGGAGGTCTGAGTCTGGGTCACCAGCAGCCTTGCGAGAAGGGACGAGATCATGATGGGGAGTAACTTCCATATGGCTTTGGAAACGTTAACACCAAAGTCCAGAAGCATCATCTGTGCAACTGGAAATAAAGGCTGTGAACTATTCCATTGTACTGTTTAATCTCGAGTGACATAAAACAGGACTGGTTGTTTTCTTTACAAAAAGTTACCTAAAAATGTTCCTTTTGGTAATGTGAACTATAACCAGCATTCTGCTACAGATTGATTAAGAGGTAGTCTCTGTGCTCACCCTATACTAAAAGTATAGAATATGATGAGAAATTACTTTAAGATAAATGACTAAATTTAAATAATTCATATTACTGAGTTTTATAAGACTTAATTATAAACCAAACACAATGTGGTAAACACAAGACTATTTCAAGTGCTGCAGGATGTTAAATAATTACTAAGATGTATTATTACTAACCTATGCATTCTCACTGAGGGCAATATCACACCCAAGGGGGTGAAAACTAGTTCTCACTCTATTTTGTATGACGCACAGATAGAAACAGCACATAAACAAATATATAGTCTATCTGTGGTATTAAAATTAATTACATGGGGGGCCAGCCCGGTGGCTCAAGCGGTTAAGTGTGCGCGCTCCGCTGCGGCAGCCCGGGGTTCCCTGGTTCGGATCCCGGGCGCGCACCGACGCACTGCTTGGTAAGCCATGCTGTGGCGGCGTCCCATATAAAGTGGAGGAAGATGGGCACCGATGTTAGCCCAGGGCTGTCTTCCTCAGCAAAAAAAAAAAAAAAGAGGAGGATTGGCGGATGTTAGCTCAGGGCTGATCTCCTCACAAAAAAAAAAAAAAAAAAAATACATGGGCAGAGGCAGTTACAAAAAATGTCTAAAACAGCTCCTTACAGGGTCAATAATAAATGCTGGGAAAAGGGGTATTTATTTCATGAGACTTAGACACTGTCAACTCTGCCCTGATAAAGCCAGTGGAGAGCTGTGTGGGCTGTCGGCACCATCACCAAGGGAGGCTCTTGCACCCTCCAAGCAAGGACAGCGAGGTGCGCGTGGTGGCTGGTTACACTACGGGGTCAAGCTGCGTGACTGTGGGCAGGAGCAGCAGAGTAGGAAGAAGCCCATTTTCTTCCTACTACCCAGGTGGAAACTGTCAACTTTTTTCCTAAGACCAATTAATTGCTACCAATTAATTGCTATGATGATAGGTTTCAAAGCTGGACAGAGTTCATTATACTAGTCTACCTTTTTTGCATACATTGGAAATTTTCTATAAACATTTTTCTTCACGGACGTTTTTAAAAGGCCAAAATATATAGTGGTCCAAATGACCTCCTAAGCTAAGTAAAATACTTGGTACAAAGAAACCATATTCTACAAACATCTTAAGTTTGTTCTAAGCATTCAGACTTAGAAAAGAACTTTGTTTCAATTTGTCTTTTTATTATAACATGAGCTAAATTTAAGAAATTACCCTAGTCTTCTGACTTTACTTCCCAGAGTTGTTAGAAGATCTAAATGACATAACTCATTATGAAAATATATTGAAAAGTACAAGAGCTGATGTAACATGGTTAATCAAGTTTCCAGGTACCAGGGGATTACAGTAACTAAGAATAAAACCAGCTGGGCTGCAGCACTGGTTTAACAAGGTGTTGTCTAGGAAGGCCACTGAATGTGTGTGGTGACAAGTCACAGCCTGAGAAATATTTCTGTGGGGTGATTTCTTACCCTTGTTTTGTAAATGAGTTTCCTTCATTTGATAACTTCAGATTCTCTCAAGCTAACATTTCAAAATTAAAATAATTCATCAAACAGGAGTCATTTTTATAGGCAAGGTAAATTATAGGATAATATATTGGGATAATTTTGTTCTTTTTTAAATCAAAAAGCCTTAAAATGGTCAGAGTTTGATAGAGTAGGGATCACAGATGTACATTCCAGACTTTCATCACCAATGAAAAAATAAAGCATTTTTATAGACTTAAAACTGTCATTAGTAGTGCTTTTAGATTTTGGTGAAGGAAAATTTAAAATACCTCTACAATAATACAATGTTAATAGAAATTGGCCACATACGGAGGTCATTTTAGTGAGCCACCATCATTTAAATAAAAGAGAAGTAATTTCTTGGTCCAAATTAGTGAAATATTAAAAAAGATTGTCTCTAGAGAATATTAATTTGAGAACAATGCTTTTTTCAGACACATTCTGATATTCAGATTCGCTTTATAACACAATTATAGATGAACCTTTTAATTACATCTTTCTTAAAAAGCTGTCAAATTTCCATTTCTTCGGGAAATATTTTCACCAGTGTGTTGTTCAATTCCACAGGTTAAGCTTTCTTCATTATTAAGAACTTCATACATATTAGAGAGATTGCCATTCATTGCTTTTTCATCTTTTCGAAAAGACACGGGCAGACTTGCTAGACTAAAGCTGACGTCTTTAAAGGCATGCAACAAGAATATTCCCACAATGATTGTAAAGAAGCCACTCAAAGTACCAATGACATCATCAACAGGCATATCTTGCCACTCCTTAAAAAGAATAGCTGAACAAGTTAAAACGGATGTTGTAAAGAACACATAATATATTGGAGTCACGATGGAAGTGTTGAATATGTCCAGGGCCCTGTTCAGGTAATTAATCTGTGTGCTCACACAGACTATGAGGCTCAGCAGCAGAATCCAGGCCAGGGGATGTCGCAGCACAGGCTTTCCAGCAAACAGCTCTTTGATAGCAATGCCCAGGCCCTTAACACAGGAGACTGAAAATGCACCAATGACCGAGCAGATTGTTATGTACACAAGAATGTTTGTCTGTCCATGGCGAGGTCCCACCACGAAGATTAATATCAAGGACACAATGACCACAAGTGTTGCAAAGACCACAAAACCTGGAGGAGGCAAAGTAAAGTTATATTTAGTCAAATGTTTAAGTACTAAAAGAAAACTGAGAATCCAAAACAAAATATTAACTCAATAGGAAGGAGAAAACGTGTGTCCCTAAGATAAAAATCAGCTTTCTTTTGCTGCCCCAGCAAAAGTACACTCATAAAAATTTAGTTAGATGTACACACTGGAAGACTAAACTATCCTTCACATTCACAAATTGTTATACCACTAACATTTTTAAAATAGCATTTTAGGCCTCATGATAATTCTATCAAAGAAAATGGAATCAGGCTGATTCAGAGCCGTCTATCCTAGAACATCTCACTACTCCCCACCCACTGGAGTGCTCTAACTCCAAGGACAGATACACAGAACAATCAGAAACTAGTGGAGAGAAATCATGAGATGAACTTGAATGCTCAACAATTTATAGCCACTAAAAAAGAACAGGAGTTACAAATCAAATTTGTCCTAAAACAAGTAAATTTTTAAAATTTAAATCTAGGGACAACCTCTGGGGTAAAAAGCAAATCAATAAAAGAACTTGAATACTGTCGGAGTTCTGGTTGAACATGGAGAACTGAACCCAGCATGATAACGGCTGATAACTGGGTAGCACTGTGGACTGGGCACTTCTCTCAGCAATTTGCACTGATTAACTCATTTAATCCTCACAACTATCCTGTAAGACACATACTATCATCTGCATTTTAAGATGAGGGAACAGGCACAGAAGTCACATGCATTTACTCTGTTCACTCCTCAAACTCTGCTAAAAAAATAGTAATAGGAGTTTTAAAGAAGCAAACACACAAAAACAAGAACAGGTAAGGCAATGATAGCAACAATGTATGGAAGACAGAAAGCAGAAGATAACTAATAACTAACTGATAAAGCAGATCCAAGAAAGGTGACTCCCACATCAGCAGTGATTAAAGATTAGCAAGTGACCCAGTTTATAGCACAGAATGCTCTCAAGATACAAAGTACCTCTGGAAGCAGAGTGAAGGGGAGACTGAAGACAAGGCCTGGCTGAAAGTCCATTCAAGAAGCAATGAACAACTAGGATATACAACTATGTACTGGGGGCTTTGGGGAGAAAAAAGAAAAAAAAAAAAGAAGCAATGAGACCCCAGATCCCTGCCCAGTTCCGGACATCTGAGTGACTGTTTCCCCTGCCACAGTGAACTGGAGGAGTCTGGGCCAGCTGAGTGTGTGGGTAGCACACAAAAATAGGGGGCTGGGGTAAGGCATACGTCTATGACATTAACTCCCTCTTCCCCACTCAACTCCCAGGATGCTGGCAGCCAGGCAAGAGACCTTGCTGGGGATCTGACCACCCTGCTTTTCAGAAGGCAGCCAGGGATCACTAGGAGAGGTACCAAAACAAACATAGAAAAGGAAAGCCTTTGTTTGCTCCACAGAGACAGAGGAAAACTTCAAAACAGATAAATCACCATCCCACAAAAACAATGAAAACCACCATTAATATACTCAGAGAGACAATGATAAAATACCAGAGCAATCAAAGCAGCCAGAACTTGAGGGGCCAAAACCTGGAGAAAACTGAAGCACCTTGAAATTAGGCCAACAATCACCTCTGCTTCTTCCCTTGAGACAACTGCCAATTCCAGAGCAGAGAGTAAGGATGGGCATAAAAGCCAGCAGAAAGGGGTGACGTGAGGCTTGTGGAAGTTTCAGTAGACTAGGTAAAAAAAAAAAAAAAAAAAAAAAAAAAGTTGGAATTTTGGGCTGCCTAAGCAGCTGGGACATAATGGGTCAGGATTCCAGAAAGGATGGAACTGAAGGGAAGTAAGCCCAAATTTCTGTGTGCAGTTCCCCTTAAGGTGTTTGCAGGCGCACAGAAGCCACACATGTCTAGGTCAGAGGAGCCAAGCGGAAGGCCTGGTAAGGAGGCCAGAGGGCTGAGCAAGAGACCCACAGTCTTGGGGTGCTGAGACAGACACTGGTGTTCACAGCTCACTGAAGTGGAGGGGTCCAAATAAACATCCCAGGCTATCAGCTGATAGCCAGAAGGGCTATGACCAAGAATAAAGGAAACTGGCAAGAAACTGGCCCCAACAAAGCTTGAAACAATGCTTCAGGTTGAAGGGGAGCTGCTGTACTCTTATCTGCCAAAAGAAATTTAAGATCTCTCTGAAGGAAAAAAACATCACTTAGAGCCTTTACACTTTTTAATATACTATGTCCAGCATTCAATCAAAACTGCCAAAATACAAAACTAAAGGACTGAAAACAAAAGAAAAAACAGATCATAGAAACAGGCCCACAAATAATCCTGATATTGACGTTTGCAGACAAAGAATTTAAAACAAGACTCTCCAGGGACCTGCTGCACAACACCATGCATGTGGCTGACAATACTGTACTGCACATCTCAAAACTGTTGGGAGGGTGAACTTCATGTTACATGTTTTTTGCTACAATAAAAAAATAAAATAACAATAAAGAACAAAAGCAAGCATTTGGAAATTAAAAATATAATAGCAGAAATAAAAACTCAAAGGCTGGAAGATGACACTGAGGAAATCTCCCAGAAGACAGAACAAAAAGGCAAAATGGTAAAAATATGAGGAAAAAATACATAAGAAAATTAAAGGTCTAGGGCCAGCCCGGTGGCTTAGCGGTTAAGTGCGCGTGCTCCGCTGTTGGTGGCCCGGGTTCGGATCCCAGGCGCGCACCAACGCACTGCTTCTCCGGCCATGCTGAGGCCGCGTCCCACATACAGCAACTAGAAGGATGTGCAACTATGACATACAGCTATCTACTGGGGCTTTGGGGGAAAAATAAATAAATAAATAAATAAAATTATAAAACAAAAAAAAAAATTAAAGGTCTAGTTCAGGAGGTCCAATCAATAGAAGAAGAATTTTACAAAAAGAAAACAGAGAAGAATATCAAAGGAGTAATTCAATTCCCCAGAGTAAGGCATGGATTTTCAAATTAAAACGATCCATCAAGTACCTAGCACAATGGATAAAAATTGACCCATATCTAGGCATGTCAGTGGGAAATGTCAGACAATGAGGGCAAAGAGGATATCCTAAAGGTTTCCAAAGACAAAAGATCAGTCACATGTAAAAGATAAAGAATCAGCTGTTGTTTGATTTCTCAGCAGCAACACTGCAAGTAAGAAGACAATGTGGTCACAGTAGATTAAAGGCATTTTGATATATACAAGGTCTCAAACAGTCTCATCTTTTCTGTGCCTTTCTTGTCTCTTATAAGAGTGGCTCCACCAAAATGAAGGAGCCAACCCAGGATTCAGGAGACAAGAGATCCAAGAAAAAACAAAGTGAAGGGATCCCCCAGGATGCTGATGAAGGAAAATCCAGGATACCTGTGATGGCAGCCTCAAGACATCAGTCTAGACTAAGGCCTCACAAGGCTCTGGGAGAGAGATTTCCAAAAGAGATGAGACTGCAAGAACACCTAAGCTGTGTGAAATTACTGAGGGCAGAATTAGACCACTGGGGAAGAGCTTCAAGATGGACTGATAAATCCACAGAAAACTAAGCAAACAAGATAATTAGTAGTTTATGAAAAATATAAGTCAAACAAGAAGGAAAAAGTAATCATAATGTATTATATGTCTAAGCTGAGAATAAAAGTTAAGTAGTGATGATAATGTAAACAAATCATTTAAACAAAACTAAATAGATACAACAAGTAATAGATATAACAGATAATGCCTAAAGCCAAAGAAACAAGGGGTTAGGGGTTGGCGGGGGAGAACAACTTCTATTTTTCATAATAAGCCACGTAGAACAATTTGCCTCTTTACATGCACATAAAATTTTTATTAAAATAAAAACTAAATTAAAAAGTAAAATATAGTAAGACTAATAATAAAGCTTTTCTTTTTTTCTTACCTGGGTCCCTTAGCTTGTGAGACATTTCATTTAAAGTCTCAATCTCCTCTTCTTTTGGAGCATGAATGACCATAACTGTAGATCCCAGAATACTTAGCAAACATCCAATTTTCCCATGAAGATTAAGTCTTTCATTTAGAAAGTATGAAGAAAGAATGGCACTAAAATGGGGGGAAGGTGAAGAACATTAAAATAATCAGCTATTTCTCTCATTTTTAAATATCAACACAACTCAGAATTTAAATTACTGAACTCAAACTAAAACACTGAGTTTATAAAGATTCTGGCTTTCAGACAAGGTAAACAAAATGCACAATCATAAGATGGAAGTTTCTAGGGAACATCTGCTTCATCCCACAATAACCAGCATAGTTACCATCTCTCTACTGTAGGAAATCAATATGAAATTTACAATAAGTGGAGCTATGGTACAAATTTATATTCTAATTCAGAATCTACATCCAGTCCAATGCTTAAAATTTGCTCAAATTTAATTTATCCCCACTGGTTGATGTATCCTTCTTACATGTTCATTTAATTCTATATAATTTGCCTATTAATTAAATTATCGTTTTAATACTTATAGTTTTATCCAAATCTAAAAAAAAATACTGTATAAACCTATAAATATAATAATGGCATAATATACAGAAAATTAAAGGTAAAAGACATGTACCATAATATATCTTTATACAGTATATATAATATACATAATCTTGAAAAATTATAATTTACATATAACATTGTTTTATGCTATCTTGAAAAAAAAATAAAAATACGTATCTGCAATCAACTTTGGGAGTAGCAACTAAAATCAACTTTAGTATGGGCTTAGCTGTTTGGGCTAATCATTGAAATACCAGAAATAGGGTAAGTCTTGGACTGCTCCTTCCAAATGAGGACCCCAGGCCAGTCTTCAGGGGTACATAACCTTGCCCCAATCAATAATTTTCTGTAGTAGGTATAGAAATCTGCTCAGCACCAACCACCACTTACCAAAGTGTACATGTCTCAAATGATAAATGTTCTGAGAGGTGGAACTTGGAATTTCTAAAAAAATTGAAATCAAAGTAGGTCTAGTGCTGGCTCTAAATACAAGCAAGACAAAGCATAAGTGCATTGTCCACACAAACTGATAGCTTGTCTATGCACAGAAGATAACTTTTTAAAAGCAAATTACTACACAGTAATTAAAAAAAGTTCTCAAGGTTGTTTAAATGTCAATGATGCTGAACATGTGTAATCAGATGGTACTGAACACTTCAGGGACTAAAACACTGCCCGCTGTTTCTACACGTGAAGCGCAGTCCCTTACCTTACTAGTACGCTGAGAGCTCCTAACGGAGTCACTAGGGTGGCTGGTGCAAAGGCATACGCAGCAAAGTTGGCCACCTCGCCTGCTCCCACTGGGAGAGGGACAACAAAAGAAAACTCTCAGATAGGAAGATATCTACTCAAAATGGAAATGCTTGCATTTTATTTACATATTTTTTATATACTATTTCAATTGTATTTAGTAATCTCCACATTTTCTCCATTCATAAGGCTTCTCCTGTAAATTATCAATAGAGTCCAAACCAATTAAAAATAATACAAATCTAGGGGCTGGCCCGGTGGCGCAAGCGGTTAAGTGTGCGCGCTCCGCTGCAGCGGCCAGGGTTCACCAGTTCAGATCCCAGGCGCGCACCGACGCACCGCTTGTCAAGCCATGCTGTGGCGGCATCCCCTATAAAGTGGAGGAAGATGGGCATGGAATGTTAGCCCAGGGCCAGTATTCCTCAGCAAAAAAAGAGGAAGATTGGCAGATGTTAGCTCAGGGCCGATCTTCCTCACAAAAAAAAAAATAATACAAATCTATAATTTTAATTGATCTAATTTATGCTTCCATATTGGTTTTTTTAAATAAAAAACTTTAATAGGTATTTATTTATACTTATTTATTTCCTAAAACTTACATTTTAGTGGGGGAAAACATACATGTCTAGTGGGTAAACATGTTTTGTAGAAAAACAAAGCGAGGGAAAAGAACAGAGTGCTTGCTGGTGAGGGCAGGATCGTGGTGCCAGGCAAGGGTATCTGATGGAAACTGACCAGCCTGACATGAAGTGAAGGATTTACCTGCAGCTATGTGGGGGGAAAGCATCCCAAGCAGGGAGAACAGCAAGTACAAAACCCTGACTCAAGACAATGGTTGGCACATCAGAGCCAAGGAAGCTAGGATGGCTCCAGCAGAGCAATTAACATGGAGAGTGGCCGGGGAGTCAGAGGCAGCCAGGGCCTCATGGTACAGGACCTTTTTGAGCCCTGATAAGGATTTCATCTGAATTTAAAAGCCACTGGGGAATCTTATGCAGGGGAGGGAGGTGATCTCATACAAGGATCACTCTCTGCTACTGTTTTCCAAAATGGTTATGTCCAATTTCACTCAGCAGTGTGTGGAGAGCTCCCTTTGTCCCACTCTCCCCAACACTCCGTACTGTTAGATTTAAAAGTTTGCTAATGTGTTAATGGGGCATTGGATTACTTTATTATGCTTTCAATTTGCATTTCTGTGTGTGTGTGGGGGGGGGGAGAGGGGGAGAGGGAGAGGGGGAGAGGGAGAGGGGGAGAGGGAGAGGGAGAGGGAGAGGGAGACGGAGGGGGGAGGGGGGGGAGGGGGAGAGGGGGAGGGAGATCAGCCCTGAGCTAACATCCATGCTAATCCTCCTCTTGGGCCGGCCCCGTGGCTTGGCGGTTGAGGCTTGGCGGTTGAGTGCGTGCGCTCCACTGCTGGCGGCCCGGGTTCGGATCCCGGGCGTGCACCGACGCACGGCTTCTCCGGCCATGCTGAGGCCGCGTCCCACATACAGCAACTAGAAGGATGTGCAACTACGACATACAACTATCTACTGGGGCTTTGGGGAAAAAGAAATAAATAAATAAAATTATAATCCTCCTCTTTTTGCTGAGGAAGACCGGCTCTGAGCTAACATCTATTGCCAATCCTCCTCCTTCCCCCCGCCAAAGCCCCAGTAGATAGTTGTATGTCATAGTTGCACATCCTTCTAGTTGCTGTATGTGGGACGCGGCCTCAGCATGGCCAGAGAAGCGGTACATCGGTGCGCGCCCGGGATCCGAACCTGGGCTGCCAGTAGCGGAGCGCGCGCACTTAACTGCTAAGCCACGGGGCCCACCCGCATTTCCCCTTTTCATGTGTTTATTGGCTAAGTGAAATCTTTCAGTGAAGTAGCTGTTCAAGTTTTCCCCCTTTCTATTAGGCTGTTTTCTCTTACTGATTTCAGGTAATTCTATATTTTGGACATGAATCTTTTGTAGCTTAAAAACATTGTCATTATTTTTTTTACACTCTGTGATTTGCCTTTTCATTCTCTTAAACTCTTTTGATCAAAGGTTCTTAATTTTGATGTCAAGTTTTAAAATATTTTCCTCTAACAAAATTGTCCCATTTGCAACAACATGGATGGGCCTGGAGGGTATTATGTTAACTGAAATAAGCCAGAAAGAGAAAGACAAACACTGTATGATCTCACGCATATGTGGAATATAAACCAACACATGGACAGAGAAAACTGTATTGTGGTTACCAGGGGCAATGGGGGTAGGGGGTGGGCACAAGGGATGAAAGGAGACATATATATGGTGATGGACAAACAAAAATGTACAACCCAAAATTTCACAATGTTATAAACCATTAAAACATCAATTAAAAAAAATTTTTTAAATTTCCTTTATGGTTAGTGCTTCATACAACTTGTATAAGAAATCTTTCTTGATGGGCCGGCCCTGTGGCTTAGCGGTTAAGTGCGCACACTCTGCTGCTGGCGGTCTGGGTTCGGATCCCGGGCGCGCACCAACGCACCGCTTCTCCCGCTATGCTGAGGCCGCGTCCCACGTACAGCAACTAGAAGGATGTTAAACTATGATGTACAACTACCTACTGGGGCTTTGGGGGAAAATAAATAAATAAATAAAAATTATAATTTAAAAAAAAAAAAAAGCTTTCTTGAAATTCTTTATCCTCTAAATCTTTTAGTGTTCTGGCTTTCACATTTAAGCTTATGAACAATCTGGAGTTGATATTAATGGAGTGAGGTAAGAATCCAACTTTATTCTTTTCCATATGGACTATTACAGCAATATTTACTAAAAAGCACATTTCCCTACCTCAGTGCCACCTGTCTCATAAATATTCTGTCCATGGGTCTGTTTCAGGGTTCCCCACTCTATTCTATCGGTCTGTGTATCTATCTTGGCACAATACCATACTGACTTAATCAGTGTAACTTCATAATAAGTCATGATATCCAGTAGAGCAAGTCTTTTCACCTCTGCTTCTTAAAGAGTATCTTTGCTTTTCTTGGACTTCTGTATTTCCATATAAATTTTAAAATCAACTTATCATGTACCACATAACCACCTAGGGTTTTAAATGGAATAGCATTTAACTTGGAAGTCAGAATGGAGAGAAATGACAACTTGGCAATAATGAATCTTTCAATCCATGAAAATCATATATCCCTCTATTTTTCTTCTTTTTCTCAGAAATATTTTCATTTTGTGGGAATCTTTCCTATCATTTGTTAGATTTAAAACTAAGTAATTCCAGTTTTTAAAACTTATATGTAGATCATAACATCTTAACATTTCCTATTGTTTGTTGCTGATATATAGAAACACCGCTAAGTTTTGTATGTTGACTTTGTATCCAACAACCTTGCTAAATTTTAATTTTATAATTTATCTGTATATTCTCACAATCATACAACCAGCAAATAACAAATTTATATATTCCTTTCTAATCCTCTATTTTCCTCCCTTGCACTATTGTATTGGCTAGAAATTCCAGTAATGTATTGAAAGAGTGATGAGAGGTCATTTGCTTGTTTCCAGTTTCAAAAAGAAAGCCTTCAATATTTCCCCATTTTGGTGTTTACTGTGTGATTGTCTGAACTTTTTTTTTCTTAGAAATCCTTTATCATATTAAGGAAATTCACTTAAATTACTTACCTGAAATGGTTTCTTTTTAGTCACGAATAGTTGCTGAATTTCACTGAAATTATATAATTTGCATGGCAGATTATGGTGATTGGTTTCCCAAGTTATGCCAACTTTGCATCCCTAGAATAAATCTAACTTGCTCATGATTTATTATTTTGTTTAGGATTTTTACATATACATTCATGAATGAGACTAGACTGTATTTTTCCTTTCTTATTCTGTCCCAGTCAGGTTTTGGTATTAGGATTACGCTAGCCTGTTTAAGAAGAATGGGGAACGTATATCCCTTTTTCTATTATTAGGAAATTTCTTAAGATTGCAATTATTTCTTCTTTAAATGACTGCAGAACTTGCCAATGAATCCATCTGGGCCCAGGGTTTAACATATGCAAAGGTTTTAAAACTACAGATTCAACTGTATTAAGTTAGAGGAGTATTCTAGTTTTCTATTTCCCCCCAAAAATTTGTCTATTTTTTCTAAGTTTTATAGTTACTGGAATAAAAATGTTTATAACATCCTGTTAATATCTACAAAACCCGAGTTACATCACTTAGCTATTCCACCTTCTCTTTTTCTCGATCAATTTCAACAAAAGGTTTATCAATTTCATTATTCTGACCACAGAGCTAAACGTTGGCTTTAATGCCCTTTGTTTTCTATTTAATAATTCTAGCTCTTCTCTTTATTTGCTTCCTTCTACATTTTTGGTTTTATTTTGCCACTCTTCTCCTATTTTCTTGAATTAGATGCCTCGTTTTTCTTATTTTCAATTATATTTATTTGAAACCATAAATTTTACTCTAATTACTCCAATTGTATTCCACAAGTTATGATATTTTGTATTTGGCATCAACATATTAAAGTATTTTCTAATTTAAGCCTATTTTAAAAATATTTTCTAATTTCCATTCTGACTTCTTTGAACCATGGGTTACATAAAAGTGTATTTCTATATTTCCACACACGAGATTTTCATGTTATATTTTTGTTATTGATTTCTAATGTAATTATAATCTGTGAAAATACTTCATTAAATCCTTTGAAAAATTTAAGACTGGCTTTATGGTCCAGCAAATAGCCAATCTGTATAAATATTCCATATGCACTTGAAAAGAATGTAAATCTGAAGTTGAGTTCAGTGACGTATGTCCACTAAGTTTGTTAAATTTGCTGTTCAAATTTTCATAGCCTTAATGGTTTTACTCTGCTTGCCCTATCAACTGCTAAGAATGTTAGAATAAAATCTCACCACAAGATTTTGGATTTGTTTACTACCCCTTGCTGTTCTGTCAACTGCTGCTTTGCATATTTCAAGGCCATATTATTAAATAAAGTTAGAACTGTTAAAGCTTCCTGATGAGTTGAACCTTTGATCTATAAGAAATAATCCTCTATCTCCAGTACTGTTTGTTGCCTTGAAGTATATTTTGTCTAATATCAATAACAAAAATCTCACCTTTCTTCAGGAGTGTTTTTCCATCTTTCTCTTTCAGCCATTCTACATCTTTTTTGTGTGTATGTGTGTGTGTGTGTGAAGATTAGCCCAGAGCTAACATCCATGCCAATCCTCCTCTTTTGCTGAGGAAGACTGGCCCTGGGCTAACATCTGTGCCCCTCTTCCTCTACTTTATATAGGACGCCGCCACAGCATGGTCTGACAAGCAGTGCATCGGTGCTTGCCCGGGATCCTAACCCGGGTCGCCAGCAGTGCAGCGCGCGTGCACCTAACCACTACGCCACGGGGCCGGCCCCCCACTCTACATCCTTATGTTTTATGTGTGCATCTTGTAAATGGCACGTAGTTGGTTTCTGTTATTTCTTTTTATAATTGCAGTACAATACTCTTTGCCTTTTAACTAGGGCATTTCGTGTAAGGTAGTTACTGATATATCTGGATTTAAATGTATCATTCATTTTTAAAGGTTTTTATTTCAAACTTTTTAAAGACCAGTAATGAAACACTTCAAATATTCAGAAAAACAAAATATAAATGACAGCTATATATCCACAACCCAGACTTAGATGTAACCATTTTCCCAAATGTGTTTTTGATCTTCCCTTTTTAAAATAAACGTGTTTTCTTTTTGCTAATATTTTAACAAATTACAAGTGTCATGACATCTCACTCCACATACATGGAAATATGTATATCTTGAAAAAGATACTTCCAACTTAAGCTCAAAACCATTATCACATCTAATAAAATTAACAATAAACCTCTAATACCATCTAATATATTCTAATAAGCAATTCATATTCAAATTTCCCCTATAATCGTCAAAATGTCTTTTACAGATGGTCTGTTCCTTCTAGAATTCATCAAGGAATTTATCTGCAATGTCTCAAGTACCTTTTTATCTAGGATAGTCTCCCACTCCTATTTATCCATGACATTGACTTCTTAAAAAAAAAAAAAACTGGAAGAAAGTCTCACTTTCTGGATTTTGGTTACTTTCATTTTCTTATGTGCTATCTGTCCTGCATATTCTATGTTTTTCCTCATCTTTCTTGCTTTAAAATTTTTTATTATTCTATTCTTTCCTCCATTAATTATGAAGTTATATGCTCCTTCTCTCTTTTTACTGAATACTCTTACAACATGTATCCTTAACCTGCAACTCTAATGTTAATGTTTTTGCTTTATTCTCCTTCCAGACAATGCCAGAACCAAAGAACACTTTAATCCATTTTCTCCCTTCCAACTTATTATTTTTGTGTATTTTAATTTTATGTGTGGATATTTTAAGTCCATGAACCACTTTATTTTTTTTATTAACATTCACTCCGATGTACTCTATACAATGTACTCACCACTTTCTCTTCCTGCATCTCTAACATTTGGATAGATTTCTTTGTGGACAGATTTCTGGATAGATTTCTTGGTGCTAACAGAACACCTTTTTAAATTTGCACAGTAGTTATAGCATCGGTTTGTCCAAAACATCTTTAGTTTTATTCTTAAAGGATATTTTCACTGAATATTCTTCTGCCAGCTACTTTTTTCAGCACTTTGAAGATACATTTCCACTGTATATTCCACTACATATTCTACTGTTTAATAGCGTTGAAATGTTGAAAACTCAGCCATCAATCTGTCACTCCTTTGATGGTACTCTTTTTTTTCCCTCTGACTGCTTTTAAGATGTTCTGTCTTTGGTTTTCATCAGTTTTACTACGATGTGTCTAGGTCCAGTTTTCTTTTTACAGATTCTGAGTAGGTCTTGTTAGACTTCTTGAATCTGTGATTTGATAACTTTGGACAGTTTTGGAAAATTCTCAGCCATCTTCTCTTCGAATATCACTTCTCCTCCATTCCCTTTGTCCCTTCTTATTCTAAGACTGCAATTATTCACTGAATCCTCTACATTCCATAACACTCTTATCTATATTTTCCATCCTTTTGTCTCTGCTTCATTTTCGATAATTTCTTCCAAACTGTCATCAGTTCACTAAGTCTCTTTTCAGCCATGCCTAATCTACTGTTAAACTAATTCATCCCATTTTTGTTAGTCCATTTTTCAATTTCATAATTTCTTTTTAGTTCTTCTCCAAATCTGCAATGCCATTATAGTTCCCAGTTTATTGCTAGAACTACAGTTCTTTGTAGTAAGCACAGTGGTTTTATGGTCATGATACTTCCAATATCTGGAGAGGCTGTGGGTCAGTTTCTACCTGTTGTTTTTGCTAAATTTTCTTAATCTCGTTTTTTTCTTTTCCTGGACATTTTAAAATTACTTAAATAAACAGTTTAAGGTCAGGATAGTATATCTTCACGAGAAAACTTTTGCTTTCTTCTGCCAAGTGCAGAGAGCACTAGCAGTTCACGACCAGGGTTAGAGATGATATAGTCTTCAGGAATGACCAGATATTGCACAGTCTTCACCTCAATCCCAAGGTACAGCCTTTCCTGAGTACCAGCTCAGAGCACGTCGTGGTTCCCATTCTGGGCAGCACTTGACTCTCACCCTTATTAACCTAGTTTAAAGGTTCAGTTTCTCTCTCAGCTTCCTGCTCTGGAGTCTGCAATTACCTTTAGGGCAGAAGTGTCTCGAGCTTACCCTTCTGAGCTCTACACCTTTTCCTGATCTTGGCTTGGTAATTCTTCACTATTTTGTTGGCTCTTTGATGCTTTTAAGAGGATGCTTTTTATATGCTGTCCAGCCTTTTAACTTGTTTTCAGCAAATCTTATCAGTTCTACCTTCAAAACATATCCAGAATTCTACCACGTCTCACCACACCCACGGCAACCATCCTGGTCCATGTCACTACCTTTTGCCTGATTACTGCAATAGCCTCCTACCTGGTTTCTCTGATTCTGCCCCTATGCAGTCTTTATGCCTCAACATAGAGTCTGAGAGATCCTATTAAAACTTAAGTTAGATCATGTCACCCCTTTGCTCAAGTCTCCAATGAGAGGGCCGGCCCAGTGGTGTAGTGGTTAAGTTCACATGCTCCACTCCCACGGCCCAAAGTTCGCAGGTTCAAATCCTGGGGGCGGACCTACGCACCACTCATCAAGCCATGCTGTGGCTGGCATCCCACATACAGAGGAAGATGGGCACGGATGTTACCCTAGGGCTGATCTTCCTCAGCAAAAAGAGGAGGACTGGCAACAGATGTTAGCCCAGGGCTAATCTTCCTCACCAAAAAAAAAAAAAAAAAGTCTTCAATGACTTCCCATCAAACACAAAAATCAAAGGCCTTTCTATGACCTACAGAGCCCCACATGATCTAGGCCCTCATTACTTCTCTGAAATTATCCCCTGCTACTTCACCCCACATTCACTCCCTTACTATTCTTGCCTCTTTAATGTTTCCTGACATTTTAGTAATCCAGTGCTGCACAACAAAGCACTCCAAAATGTGACAGCTGAAAACAGCAAAAGCCATGTTTTCTGTTGGTCAAGACTTCATGATTTCTCATAGTTTCTGTTGGTCAAGACTTCAGAAAGGGACAGGTAGGTACTTCTCATTCAGAGTTCTTCAAGAGGTTGCAGTCAAGATATAATCTGGGCTGCAGTCATCTGAAGGCTGGACTGGAGCTGGAGGAGGCACATTCAAGGTGGCTCACTCACATGACTGGCAAGTCAGTACTGGCTGTAGCCTGGGGGTCTCTCTTCAGGCTGCCTGAGTGTCCTCACAGCACAGTAGTTGGCTTCCCTCAGAGTGAGTAATCCAAGCAATCAAGGCAAAACCACAATGCCTCTGATGACTTAGCCTCAGAGTCACACATCATCACTTCTGCTGTATTCTTTGGTCACACTGGACCAGCCATAATTCAGCGTGAGGGGGAATTATACAAAGGTGTGAATACCAGAGGGAAAGAATCTTTGTGGCCTATCTTGGAGGCTGCCTATCACACTTTAAAAGGCCAGGCATGGTCCTGCCTCATGGCCTTCACATTTACTGTTTCCTCCTGCTTAAAAGGTTCTTCCCCCAAATATCCATATGGTCAGCTCCCTCACTTCCTTTACATTTTCTACTCAAATATTATCTTTTCAGTGAGGCCTGCCCTGTCCCCCCATCTAAAATTGAAACCTATCTATTCTTCGTTTTATTACATACCCTTCCTACTTTACTCCTAGCAAACGTTAGCATTTATCACTAACACACGCACATTCTAATGTATTTATCTTATTTATTGTTTGTCTTCCATCTAGAATAAGTCTCATGTGGGTGAGGATTTTCCTGTTTATTTATTTGACTAGTGTATCTCCAGCACCAAGAACAACACCTGGCATACCAGAAATGACCAATAAATATTTGTTGAATGAACAGTCAAATCAGTCTCTCTGTTATTTCAACTGTTTTTAAGCTCAGAAAAAATATTTCCATAATTTAATTCTGAATACTTTGAAGGCTCAGTGTCTTTTTTTTTTTTATGAAGAAAGTCAGCCCTGAGCTAACATCCATGCCAATCCTCCTTTTTGCTGAGGAAGACGGGCCCTGAGCTAACATCTATTGCCAATCTTCCTCCTTTTTTTTTTTTCCCCCTTTTCTTCCCAAAGCCCCAGTAGATAGTTGTACATCATAGTTACACATCCTTCTAGGTGTTCTTATGCAGGACGCTGCCTCAGCACGGCCCCACAAGTGGTGCGTCAGTGCGCAGCTGGGATCCGAACACAGGCTGCCAGTAGCGGAGCACGTGCACTTAACCGCTAAGGCTCAGTGTGTTAAGGATCATTTTTTCTATGTACTTTTTTAAAAGTAATCATCAAAACAAGCATGGATAGTCTTATCAAATGCACACCTCCTTTCCAATTTGGAATGAAAATCAATGGAGGGGCAGAAATTAAAAACAGGATGTTTTCTATGATCATTCACTTTCAAAATTACCTTCTTAAACTGAGCAGAATTTTAAAAAACACAGAGGTATACCAGACATTTCAATCAGATAGGTAAAACAAAGTCTTCTCATTCTAATTAAATGAGCTATTAAACTGCTAAATGACTTTTACCAGGCTTAAATTTTACATATTTTGAGTTTTGTTCATTAAAAAAGCCTTTTAAAATTTTTTAGTTATTTATTTAATTTTATTTATGTTTTATTATTTATTATTATATAATAAATAACTTTTATTTATTTAAAGGGTTTATTTAAAGTTTTAAAATTTGCTAGCATATGCAAATATTTCAATATACAGCTATATTTTCTTCAAATGTTTTCTATACATACTTGATAGCAGTCCAGCCCACCACAACCATTCTTTAAGATACGCATGGCCACCTTGACCTGTGAATGAAAAAATATTTCACTTGTTTGGAAGATTATTAGACTCCTGTAAATTTATGACAACTATTAGTAATGACAGATTTCAAAATATCTCATTTGTTGACTATTACTACTTTGAACAAAGGTTTCATCATGACTGTATAAGGGAATTTCTTAGATAAAATTTTTATGATTATCTTAGAAAAGGGATGTGAGGACCATGAGAATGTCAAAAATATTTAGGTTTGTACTATACTGTTGAGTGAAGGAATTAAATTAATCCTTATATTCAGATCATACTTCATTCTTTTGTTTTGCGAACTCAGCTTCAATAAACAAAGCAAAGAAAATAAACCAATAAGAAGTAGCCCAACTTCAAATGAACTAGTCTGAAAGTGAATAAGCCATTTAGGTGTGGGTTAGCCCTACTTATGAGGTAGTAACTTTGGAGAAAGGGGTCCTATACTGAACAGACATACAAAGACTGCGCACTGCTCACAGTCTGGGGCTGCTAGGATGCTCATCCTGCTTTTTCACTTGACATTCCTCCCAACCAAACTGATAAAATCAGGAAGCAGTCGGTACTTAAGCTATTGTCCGAAAAAAAAAGCCACTGCAAAAGAACACTTCGACAAGTATATCCACCACAAACAATGAGAATACCTACCTTAGGACCAAGAATGAGAAATATACTTGTTCAAGCAGTATACATCAATACTTTCTCCTCTGTCCACTAAACTCCAATAGAGGCTATTGTTTAAAGATTGCTCGATTAGGTTTGACCATAGAGATGGCACAGGAAAGAAAAAGAGGGTGGTATTTTTCACTGCCAAAGCAGGTCTTCCTATGAGAAGCAGGTCTAGAAGTGAAGCAGAGGCTTGAATGATGGAACATGACCCAAATGCAACATAATGCTGGGAAGTCACACGAAGTCAGAGTGGGGTTCAATCACATACGATAGTATCCCCCAGGGTCTCAAGACTTGTCAGCAGTTTCTGGGGAAACAAGCTACACCACCCTTCAGAAGTTCACTGAACTGAGTACTCTTCAACCCAGGGAAGCCCTCTCTTTCCTTCCTGCCAATTTGAGATCATCAAGAAAAATGTCTAAGGCAAACGTCAAACTTCCACTATCGTAGACAAAAGATCCTAACCTTCAATAAGATTCTGCTTCTATTGATACACCCTTATTTCCTTCTCTGCAGACATATCAAAATTTAAAGAAATGGCTGGATGCTAATTGGGCATTGGTCCCTATTCCCACTTTGATAATAACTGCAGGAGTGATTTATTTACTAACTAACTTATTTTGACATCTCACTTTTTATTTTTCTCATTACAAAACTGATGACTGATTCTCTATAAACATTCACAACTCTTGCACAGTTCAAACTTGTGAATAAACTCACTAGGAACGAAGATGTGATCTCCTACAGGCGAAGAATTTGAGTACATAAGCACACAATGATGTCATTTCAAAGTCACATAGGACATAACCTACCTGCTCTCATGGAGCCTTTTCTGGCAAGTCGCAGAAGGCCTTTTTTTTTCAAAATGAAACTCCCTCCAATGAAAATGCTGGAGCTCATAGCCAATCCCAGACCAATATAAAAGTCATATTTTCCATGCCCCTGGCTCATTTCGTTTGTTACTTAAGAAGTTCTTGTGAATCACATTGATCACAGAACAGAGAAACTGCTGGTACTGGATGCAGGATGATGCAGTCTTCAAATCTAAACAATGCAAAAAACAAAATGAGATTTTCATAGAATGATCATGACAGCTCATATGCAGTTCAAAATCATGACAGCTCATATGCAGTTCAAAATTTTACTCCAATTCTCTTCTCATAAAGGAATAATACTTCGTTTATTACTACTATTGATAATAAATATATTTACTATTTATATTTAACACTAATTCTATTTCTTCCAATTACGGTAAAAGATGGGATCACGATATAAAACTATACTTAAAAACTGAACTCATAGAAACAGAGAACAGATTGGTGGCTTACCAGAGGCAGGGGGATGGGGAGGGGTGGTGGAAATGGGTGAAGGTGGTCAAAAGGTACAAAATTCCAATTATAAAATAAATAAGTTCTGGGGATGTAACGTACAGCACGGTGACTATAGTTAGCAATACTATATTGTATATTTGAAAGTGGCTAAGAGAGTACATCTTAAAAGTTCTCATCACAAGAAAAAAAATTTGTAACTATGTGAGTGATGGATGTTAACTAAACTTATTGTGGTAATCATTTCATAATATATACACAAATCTAGTTTAAAAATACAATTACCAATTTCAGAAATATGGCCTTTTTTTTGGTTAGGAAGATTGTTCCTGAGCTAACATCTGCACCAATCTTCCTCTATTTTGTATGTGGGATGCCGCCACAGCATGCCTTAATGAGCCACGGGTGTGTAGGTCCATGCCGGGGATGCGAACTCGCTAACCCCAGGGCCGCCAAAGCGGCACACGTGAACTTAACCACTGTGCCACCAGGCCAGCACCCAAACATGTCCTTTTTAAATAACCTATACAGAAAAACTCAAAATTTTCTCATCCATACATTTTCTTCTCAGAAATCTATGTAGATATAAGCATATAGTAATTTATTTCCTATTTGGGGGTGTGTAGGGAGATTCCACATTATTTTGTTAGCAGAGGATGATGATTCTAGCAGCCAGATATTTGCCAGGGTACAGGTGTGGCACTGATGTACTTTTTAGAGAACATGAGGGCCACAGACCTAGAGGGCTCAAGCCATGAGACTAGACAGGAAGCAGAGGCTTACCAGACTGCAAATTTTTTTCCAAATGGCCAACTCATGTACTCTGCTGAGGGAAAAACATTCAGCAACAAGATTTATGATTGATTATAACTAACTGCCAGCCCAACTATCTGGTATGTCTTGAGATTTTAGTCCCACAATTTAGCTACTGAGTCCCAGAACTAATCTGCAATTCAGTCAGGATCCTCGCTCATTCATTAATCCTCACTGACTAGACAAGTTTTTCCTTTCTCCAGGTTACAAGACTCTGGCCTTTAACAAAAGCAACTTAATTTCCTATCCACCTAGCCCCTCAATTACTTTATCCATGCACTCAAACAGCATTTACCGAACCTATGCTGTGTTCACTAAGCATTATGCTAAGCTCTCTGGACAGAATGGTGATAGCTTTTAGTCTTCACTGGGGAGACAGACAAGAGACAGTTAAATAAGGGGTGATAATGTACTGTAATAATGGTAAACAGTATGTTCACACTTAGCTGACATTCCAAATAAAGGGAAAGGGCCACTGTTTTGATTTGCCTATTGAGTTACATTATGGTTCCCGGAACACTTCCACGAGAATAGTCTTCCCCACCCCGCTAATTTGGGGCATGGCCATGTGGCTTGTTTTCAACAGGAAGTGAGTATAAGTGACAGAGTGCCAGTTCCAAGTCTAGACCTAAGAGGACCCCCATACTTCTGCTTGCCCCTTTGCACCCTGCCATTGCTGTGTGAAGAGCAAAAACACACAGACCAGAGCCATCCCCGCTGACCCACAGACCTGTGAGCATGATCATAAAATAATCATAGCTTATTGCTACATGCCACTGAGACAGCTAAGTTATACACCTGAACAGGCTTACTACAGGTAACTATAAAATTCCCATCAGATTTTTTAAAAACCAAAACATGTCTGCAGAAAATGGGGATCACTGTTAAAGATGAGTGCTGGGTACACAAGGGTTCACTGTATTATTCTCTCTACTTTTGTGTATGTTTGGACATTTCCATATTAAGGTTTTTACAACACATCCTGCAGTGCTCCAAGAGCTGCAGGGATCCCAGGATAGAAACCACTAGCAAGTCCCCAAAGCAAGGTAACCCCATAATCCAGGACAAGATAATACTGCAACATGGAAAGAAGATAAGACACTAAAGTCGGGAAGGTGCTCTGAATTTTTGTAAGTATCCCCAGTTACATTCAATACACATAAGATTAGCTATCAACTTGAAACCTTTTCAGAACTGATCTCTCTCATAAGGGATTTGGAAAAGTACCCCCAGTCCTCCCAATGCCACTCCTAAAGTAAGTTATGTGTTGAGAAAAGTCCTAGGTGGGGAATCTGGAGATAGTTCTGCCTCTAGCTGGGTGCACGACCTTGGATGAGTCACAACCTTAACAGATACACACAAAAAAAGAAAGCAGCTAAACAATCTATAAGATCATTGCTGATTTTTAAATTAAAATAAAACAAGCTATTGCCCTCTTTATATGCCAAACACTGGTCACCTCAATCCTCAACTTAACTGCAGCTTGCCTGTGGAATAATTTGATAGGAGAGCCTCGTTGACTGTGACAATCAGTTTGTTCAGAGATGCAGACATATGCAGGGAGAGGGGGAGGCAGAGAATTCAGGATCAAAATGGTTAGGGGCAAGCATTATTTCTCTACATTATGTAATTAAAAAAGTGTGCTAACAGTGTCCTCACTACACCTTAAACGACTGTTTAGCCCTATTTACAACCCAGTGTCCCTCAGCAGACTGCTAGCTCCTCGGCTCCTGCACAAGTCACCTTTTTTATCCTGTGCACCTAGCTATCTCACAATCTCAAAATATGTCTTAATGTATATTTTCTGGGTGACTACAGATGAATGGAATCATATGTAACTGGCCCTAAAAAAACAAAGTTGGCTATTCTTGAGTGGTCATTACTAGATAGAAAACCACTGCATCATTTAGATCAGCATCCTAAAATGTAACCAGTTTTATAGCCTATAAACTTAAGAACTGTAAAAAGCTGCCAAAGTATGCTGGGAAGTGATAGTATCACATACAAGTGAAAATGCAAAGATAATAGTAATAAAGTCTGGAAATCTGGGAGTAAAGAAACCTAGCTACCAAACACTTCAGCCCACTTGGCAGGTATATCCTTCTAACAAGCAAGGGTCACCTAACTTTAATGAAATCATCCTCCTCTTTTAACCATCATCTTCGTGGAGCAATGTTCTTAATTACCACACAAGTTCTACTAAGAAAGTGACTACTTAAAGTTCCCTGGTTCATAAATCTCCCTTTTGAAGGTCTAAACAGAATAAGCCAACTTACAGTTCTAGAATCAATAAAATGGAACTTTGCTATCTGCAAGAATGATACCCAGAAACAAGTCAAGTTTATCTATAATTCCAATCCCAGGATAATGATAGCCTCACAAATCTAAATTCAGACTTTACTTACATAAACCTGACTTGCAAATACCAAATGTGTAACTATTAATTTACTAATATTTACCAATAATGTTAAGTTTCACTAAATGCAAGTTACATACAATGTGGTGTAAGGTCTAAAATTAAGACTCAATATTATGTGCTGCCTTGACAGCTGGTAAAACCGGAAGGCTTTTCAATGGCCTAACCACAAGTTCTCCTCCCTACTCTGCTCCTGTGGATAGGTCCTGAGGCCAATCAACCCTACTTATCATGGGGGCTGGGCAGAGTTCCTGCTTATCCAAGAGCAGTGGGCTTCACTGCCCTGCCAGACTGCAGAATTATTAAAGCAAGCCAAACACATCCTCTTGCAAGAACCAAGGGGCACCTCAACCTCTCGTTATTACAAAGCCTGCCTCCCACAGCCCCTGGTTCTTCACTCTGCAGCCCCCGTGTGGCCCTGTGTGGTGTTCGGTGTCCTCCTTCCCAGACCAAGTATAACTGCCTAATAAACTGCGGACGCTCTCATCTACCCAGTGTCAGGTACCGTGGGGAAAGAATCCCTCCCCTACCAACAAGGTGAAGAAGAGGTGATTAGAACAATGCATTATAATAGAATCTTATTCATTTTATCCTTAGGTCACTGAAAGTTCATTGCTCCTAATTTTACTATACCTATATACAAATTTTCTCCACATTTATTTTACGTAAAGTTTCACAATACCATTTAAAAGCTATTTCCCTCTTTCTTTTTTATTTTTATCTATTTATTATGGAAAATTTCAAACACACAAAAGTAGAGAGAAGGCCTTTTTTGACCACTTTGGTCCATCTTATGCATGTGGCTGGAGAGCTACATCCCTCCTGCCCACTTCATTTCCCAATACAGGATCGTGGCTCCTTTAAGACAAGTGTCATCACTGCCCAGACGCACCATGGCCTTCCTGTCCTCCTACCCACTACTTATAGCCTGCTCTTCACACAAGGCCAGGTCATGCTTCAAGCTGTGCTACAAAGACTTCTCCAACAGCGCCAGTCCACAGGCATTTTTCTCTCCTTTGCACTTATTTTATTTATAGTTGGCCTCATAAAATTTAATTCTCAATTACTGTTCTATCTTTGAAGATACACTCTAAGGTCCTTAAAGACAATGACTTTGGATCTTTGTGGTGGTTTCCAAACAAAAGGCACTCATTTATAGTGGTGAATTTGATTTATAAGCCTTTCTAGAATTAAGGTTATTTGCTTTGTTTGTTCACTCATGGAACTATGGGGGGGAGGCAGGGAGGGAAGGATGACAAGCAACATAAAATTGTTGTCAATTATAAAGCAGGCTTCAGCCACTAAGTAAATGAATTATCTCATTTGACTTACAGTTTGAAAATAGGACATCAATGTGAATGTCCTGAAAGGAATGAGCTGCTCTGCTATTCTCAGACCTGATAATGCTCTGCTCCCACTCTTTGTAACCGAAGGTCAATCACACGTGGGAGAGCCTGAAACAGAGATTATTTTTTATGTCTTAAGGATTAGCTATGAGGCAGGGCCAGGTTTAAAGACAGCTAAACAAGAAAACTTGCTAAGTTTCACTTCAACTAGGTTTTCAAACCAGAGACAACAAGCTCCAAGTAGTAACCTGTCCATCTTACCTCTCAGAGGAAATCAGGTGGAAGGTTCCACTTTCCCACCCCATGGCTATTACTGTTATTTATATGTAGCCATCTGTTCAATAAACATATACTGAGTAGCTATTATGTGCCAGGTACTGGAGTTCTAAAGATGATCAAAAGTCCCCGTCCTCAAGGATTCCACAGCTGAGGAAACTGAAAATTCTGAAAATATCTATTCAAATTTTAAACACACTTTTAAAGACTTCTAGAATTTCCAGGGGCCGGCCCAGTGGCAAAGTGGTTAAGTTTGCATGCTCCGCTTCGGTGGCCCGCGGTTCTCGGGTTCAGATCCCGGGCGCAGACCTACACACTGCTCATCAAGTCATGCTGTGGCAGGTGTCCCACATATCTAATAGAGAAAGATAGGCAGATGTTAGCGTAGGGCCAATTTTCCCCAGCAAAAAGAGGAGGATTGGCAACAGATGTTAGTTCAGGGCTAATCTTCCTCCCAAAAAAAATAAATAAATAAAAATTTAAAAAAAATTTTTTAAAGAATTTCCAGTTTGTCCTTTCTATATTTTAACATAATTTTCACAACTGATTTTACTAATATTTACAAATACTTATAATGTTAACTTTCATTAACTGCAAGTATGTCAAAATGAAAGGAATACATCTCAAAGAAAATAAAATTGGTCCACCTTCTAAAATGTGGAAAACACGTAATTTAAGGAACAGGAAAACATGAACTAACATTCTAATATCTATAAGGAAAGCCTAAACTAAGATTTGCTTTGCAAAATGGCTAACAGTAGGCAACACCATCACCAAAGTTAGCTAACTTCAAAAATTATACCAACTAAGGTACATTTACTGCTTTAAAACTTGTCACAGCACTTCTGACATTTCATTTTCACAAAAGCTTGAAAAGATATGTGGAAAGGCCGCACGATGAGAAAAGAGGCACAGATATGTTAAGTAAGTTGTTTTGCAGCTGGTGGGTAGCAGAACCAGGACTAGAACCCAGGTCTCCTCATTCTCAGCCTTTTCCCTCTCCCACTGAAGTCTCCCTTTAGTCCCAGAGGTGGAACACGAACAAGTGGCAGCTCAAACCAGGCTCTCAGTCTAGGTCATCGTCTTCTTACCCAATCTGCTCCACCCTGTGTTCTGACCGTGGCTTCACCATCCTCATCACCCCACCTGGATACAAGCGCCAAGGGTGGCAGACGGAGTCTACAGTGAAATACGGCCTCACGCCTCCATGTCTCTCCTTACCCTAATCCAGTTTAAACACATGATGCTGTCACACTGCTCTATAATACACGTCTTTGCCATCTCATTCAGCTTTTAAAAACTTAGAATGGCTACCCACTGTTTACAGGAAGACCAAATTTTGTAAGCCAGTAACTAAGACCTTTCACCATTTGTTCCAAACTTATCTTTTAAATCTTATTTCCCAATACAGTATTTCACATACCCTGTGTTCTACCAGAGATCAACACACTGCTGCCATTCTTACCTATTGCTTTTCCTCCTCCATATCTTTGTTTACATTATCTGTTTTGTCTTTAAGGACCCAGTTCAGAAAGCACCTCCACAATGAAGCCCTGCTTGACTTCCATAAGCCAGAGTAATCAGTCTTTTCTGAATTCCCTAGCCTTTGACCTGTACCTCTCTTTGGACTCTTTACTAGCCTTTATTATGATTACTTATGTACATGACTCATATCAGCTTCACTGCGGCTCCCTGTGGACAGGTGGTATACTTATTTACTCAACCAACAAATATTTACATGAATACACTCTATGTTCTAGAAACAGGGATACAGCAGTGAATAAAACAGACCAAAACTCTGCCCTCATGGAGTTTACCTTCTGTTGGAGGTAGGCAAGACAATAGAAAAATAAATAAAGACATTATAATAGAAGGTGGTGAATGCTATGGTGAAAAGTAAAGCCTATTAAGGGCAATGGGGAGTTGGGTTGCGAGACTTCTATTTTAACTCGGTTGGTCAGGAGGCCTAGTGGAGAAGGTAACATTGAGCAAAGGCTTAAGAGAGACAGGAAAAGAACAAAGGAGAGAAGCAGCAAGTGCAAAGGCACGGAGGTATGAGCAGGTATGCAGTTTTCTAGGAAAAGAAAGGCCACTGTGGCTGACACTGAGTGAGCAAGGGTAGGTAGGTTACCACCGCAGAGTATTTCTATACACTAGAAATATCCTGAAAACTAGTGTAGTTCTTTCTTTGTTATTTCTCTCTAATAGTAACAGCTACCACTTACTGAACACCTATGGAGGCACTGTTCTAGGTGATTGTATACATTATTTCTAATCCACACAATAATGAGAAGAAAGTATCGTTACCCCCACCTTACAGCTAAAGAAACTAAATCTCCCAGAGCTTAAATCACATGCAGAGGACCACACAGAAAGTTAGCCTGAAATGGAACCTAAGTGTTCACTGGACTTTACTTCTATATGGGCTGCCCACATCATATTAAAACTTCAGAGTTCTTAGTCTTTACTTCCACCTGGTTTCCACTGCTTTCATTTTTTTCTGACCTCTCATTTGACTAATTATTTTTAAAAGCAGTACTTATAAATACTGCAGAACCTAAATCTCCAACCCTAATTTAGCAACATTAATTATAAACTAAAAATTTAACTTACATGTGAGTTTAATATGTTCTCTCTTATGAAAAAAAAAGGCTGGAAGAGGTTAGAGATGACTTATTCACTCTCATTTCCCAGTAAATAATACTCTTTATTCTCATTTAAAGTGTTAAACCCTAGCAGAGTGACTCCGGCCCGGAAAGAAGAAAATACAGAAGTAGGCAAAAGGACTGAACAGTTACTAAGTACTTTTTAAAATGTGGTTATTAGCCGCCATACTCGTTGTACGTAGCAAGTAACATGAAACCTACTCAACCGTGCATAACATACCGCTTCAACAGACAGCCTACTGGAATGAAACAAAGATCTCTATCCTCTCATATTCTTATTACTTTAAAAAAAGAAGTACTAACTGGGCATATGGTATTTAGAGACTTTCTAGAAACAAAACTAAGACGTAGTCCTGTATTAAATGAATTGAAAAATCTAGTAAAGAGATTAAAGACACACAAACACAAAATTAGACGTATACTGAGTTTTGTACAGTTGTACAGAGAGGGAGCCCGGATTCGGTGACTTTATAAAAGTTAGAAAATTAAAACAGCCCGGTTCAAACGTTACAGCAGACTTCTAAAGCTTATTCCATTGTCAGTTACTATCTCTGAGCAGCAGAAACAATCTTCTAAAACTCACGACAGAGGAAAAACTATTTTAATGACCTTAATGAACACGCGCCCCCGACAGGGCCAAGCCAGGTTTCCGTGGTACTTAATGGCAATTCAACTCACGATGGGATTCCCCGATGCAGGGTACGAGGAAAACCGCGTCCATCTCAGCAGGCGCGGGGCTCAGTCCCCAGGGAAAAGAAAGGCGACTCAAGCCGGGCAGGCCCGCCCAGAGTTAGCCCCTTAGCCCCTGCCGGAAAGGGAAAAAGAGCGGCGGCCTCACCCCAGCCGGCGGGCCGGCGGCGCCGCTTCCCCTCCGCTCTCCGCTCCGGTCACCTCCGCTCACACTCCCACACAGGCCGCATGGGCCGCCCTCTCTTGCGCTCGCGAGGCCACCCGCTTCTTCGCCGTCCAGTGGGAAGTTTGGGCATTCGGGGCTGCAGCCGTGCGCTTCGCCTCCTCCATGGGGGAGCGCCGAGGGGAACCCGCCCCCAACAACCGCAGGCCTCGCCGACGCCGCCGCCGCCGCCGCCGCCGCCACTGCCGGGACCAAGAGACACCGCCGAGGAAAAGCTGGGCGCGACAGAGTGACGCAAGAGGCGGCGCGCGCACGCGCAGTGCGGCGCGGCGCGGCGAAGGCCCCACCCGTGGCGCGCTGTCTGGTCGGGTGCGGGTTCCCTCGCAGGTCTTGAGGGCGGAGGGCGAAGTGTTGGATGCAATGTTTTGCAAGGTAGCGTTTGCCGACCAAGTGATCAAAATTGAAGTACCGTGTGCTGTTTACTTAAAATGAGAATTCCCACGCGCGGTCAGCGTGTGAAGCTGCATTTAAGCGGAGTTCCTAGCGGTGCCCTAGGGAAACGGTGCTCTGAGAAGGTAAGGGGCGGGGCCAGCAGCCCGGGGGCGGGGCCAAGTGCGGGGGCGGGGCGGGGCTAAGGGTAGGGCCCCTGCTTCCCAAACGTTAACCAACCGAAGATGCACTCTTTGGGCGAGTTTGTGGTTTGGTGAAAGCCCGTCTTCGACACTTGGAGCAGAGGTTTATTTTTCATGAGATAGGAAAAATAGGAAACCTACTATTAGGCTATCTCGCCTTGGCTCCTCGTGGAATGGAGAAATTCCCTGGGACCCACCGTCACGGTTTTCTCTAAAGGGGTCATTTATAAGAAGCAGAAAAGTAGCTAGATCGTGAATGAGACCTCTTAATAAATGAATATTACAGGTTACAGGTGCGTAGGTCCTTTGGGGATGTTGTTCAGTTTTTGACTAGATACAAAAACACTAGTATACGAAATTTAAATCATTTTGGGTGGGAATCTTTATAAAATGAATTATGTGCTTATTGAACCAGAAAATGGCAAATATAATTTGCTCTTTTCAGACTGTAATCCCATTGGACTGTTATGTTCTTGCCTACACAGCCCCTGACCACTCTGGTTTTGGTGTAGGTAACTATGCAACTTCTAATTTAAAAGCTTTTAATTTTCTGTGAGCTTGGCATCCAGACAACCACGCATTTTAGAACTGGCTCAGAGAACCTTTTTTCCTTACTTTGGTCTCAGCCAGATTCTAGCTAGATGACATCGTCAAATAAGGAATTACATTGAACATTGGAACATGGTTGGCAGGCTGGTCTGCAATGATGTGGTAGATTGATGAAAAATGGCCCTGATTTTCTACCTATCCATGTGCCCACACATTTTGCAGAGTGGCTTTGCAGCTCCACTCCATCCCCTGACTCTGCCTTGGCCTTGGGACTGCCTTTGGCCAAGAAAATGTGGTGGTTCCCAACCTAAATCATGATGAGAAGAAGCCTGGACTAGTTTGAGTTTGCAGGAGTAGGACATGATGTGGAGCAGAGCAACTTGCAAAGCCACCCAGCTGACCCTTGATTGAGACCAGAGATTAAGCCAAGTTGGTTGAGGTCCACAGGACTGCACTGTTGACCCATAGACATATGAGAAAGAATAAAGGATTCTCGTTTTAAGCCACTCATTTTGACATGGATTGGTATGTAGCAATAACTAATAAACCCCAACAGATACCTCTAGGAGGCAGATGACTGTAATGAAAGTAGTGGTTGGTTCCTACGAACAAGAATACTTACAAATTATGTTAATTTAACCTAACAAATGAATTTGCTTGCAGCTCTTTTCTGCCAGTATTCTAGTCATCCCAAATAAGCCCTAACATCTAATCAGTTTTCTCTCATCATTGTAGCCCACAGACTCCTCTCATATTCATTATCTGGACCTCCCCCCTGACACTTAACTGTCACATTGCACAGTGCATTGTTTTTATAAGTGTATATACCTTACTAATATGATGCAGGCTCCTTAAATGCCAAATCATTTCTCCAGCACATGATGTTGCACATCTTGCATACTGCCAGTGCTCAAGCACTGGTCATGAGATATTTTTAAACTTTTAAAAATCTGACTCCTTTTCCATACACTGCTGGTGGGATTGTAAAATGGTACAACTTCCTTGGAAAACAGTTTGGCAGTTTCTTAAAAAGTTAAACCCATACCAATCATATAACTCAGATGTTTTACTCCTACGTATTTACCCAAGAGAAATGAAAGCACATATCCATTAAAAGACTTGTAAATGAACATTTAATAGTAGCTTTATTTATAATAGTCAAAAAAATGGAAACAACCCAAATGTCCATCAACAAATGAATGGGTAAACAACTGTGGTATATCCATATAATGGAATACTACAAAGCAATAAAAGGGAATGAACTATTGATATATGCTGTAACATGGCTGAATCTCAAAATAATTATGATAAGTGAAAGAAGCCAGACCAAAATGAGTATATACTAAACGATTACATTTATATAAAATTCTAGGAAATGGAGGGTAATAAATAGCAACAGAAAGCAGATGAATGGTTGACTGGGAGTGGAGGGGACCAGGAGAGCAGAGAGATGATAATGGGGCAAAAAGAAACCTTGGAGTGATGGATATGTTCACTGTTTTGCCCGTGGTGATGCTTTCATCATATGACATCCATCAAAACTTACCAAATTGTTTATTTTATATATGTGCAGTTTATTGTATGTCAATTATACATTTAATAAAGCTGTTAAAATCTACTTGTTTATCATTGTTGTAGAAGTATGGGCAAGACTTCTTATTAAAACAGTATTTTTTAAAATCATGTATTAGTAAATCAAATAGTTTTCTAATGTATAAATTATTCTGCAATTACTCCCCTATGTTTTGGTTTTGTTACCACAAATACCAGCTAGAATGAGAACAGCATAACAGATGATCATTTTTTCTTGAGCTCAACCCACTATTACTAGTTACATTTGCCCTGTCCTTCCAAAGTGAATAGTGGCATTCTCCAGCATGTTAAAAGGTATTATATACATGTTGTTCAATTAGTTTATTCAAGGCCATAGATGACCTACAAATGTAGTGGGGCATTTTCCAAAACATTTGTTGGAGTGAGAGGGGAGAGCTCTCTGAAAAAGATAGTAATAACTTGAAGTGAATTTTGGTAGAACACTAGGCGCTAGGATATTCATTAAAAGCTAGGAGTTGGGTTTTAATAATTGCCTCACTTGATGAAATGGTGAGTAGATGTGGTAGGCAGAATAATGCCCCCCACCCCCACCCCAGCAAGATGTCCACAGTCCTAATCCTTAGAACCGGTAATATTACCTTACAGGCACAAAGGATTCTGCAGGTGTGATTAAGTTAAGGATCCAGAGATGGGGAGATGATCCTGGATTGTCCAAGTGGGTCCAAAATAAACACAAAGGTCCTTGTAAGAGGGAAGCAGGAGTGTCAGAGTCAGAGAACGAGATATGACAATGGAAGAAGGGTCAGAGAGATGCAACATTGCTGGCTGTGAAGATGGAGAAAGGAGAACGAGCCAAAGAATGTGCAAGGCCTCTACCAGCTGAAAAAGACAGAGAACAGATTGTCCCCTAGAGCCTCCAGAAGGAATGTAATCCTGCCGACACCTTGATTTTAGCCCAGTTAAACTTGTGTTGGACTTCTGACCTCTAGAACTGTAAGATAATAAATTTGTGTTGTAAGCCACAGAGTTTGTGGTAATTTGTTAGAGCAGCAATAGAAACCCAATACAATGAATAGGCACACCAAATTAGGGGAAGGAGGACACTGAGGTCCCCCAAACATCTTCACCAAAAATAAAAAGATTCCATGTTATAGACAGACAACCTACTTTGACCTTTCTTCCATCTTCCAGCCCATTATCACAGTTATTTTATATGGATTGATTGTGTTTGTTACTTGATTGGCATCTCTCCTATCCTGCTTGCCATAGTGCAATTCCAATCTCGACTCTTCCAAACTTCCTCAACTGGAATTAATCCCTCTCTTCTCCGAACTGCTAATACAAATAGAGGTATCTTTTAATTTCTATTTGTTTCCTGACTTTGCCTCAGCTTTTTGAAACTATCACATGAGGTTCAAAATATGGTATACAAGTGTGATTAACATTACACCAAAGATGATCACAATGTCATGCCTGCAGGTCATCAGGCAGGGATGTGACTCAGCAACAGAGGAACTAGGGCATGAGCTCCTGGAGGGCAGAGAGCACACCTGATTCTACAGACACCTCAGAACTAGGAGTGGAGCCTGGGTTCAACAACCACTGTGCTCTGCTGGCAGCCAGAATTAACAGTTCTGTAATAGTAACCAACCAGGGTAAGTTTTTGTAGAATTTGGCACTTAAATTTTCACAACTCCAAAAACTTGTGTGGAAAGAGTTATCCATAGAAACATTTGGTGGTTTCTTAAAATGTTTGTTCCTGATTTCTGTATAGGTATACTTTAATCAAAATGTGAGTAATTCAATCCTGTTGGATAGAGCCTAAGAAAAAATATTTTTGCTCAAATAAAATATTTTTTCATTTAATAAAATGACTTACAGGACACTAATAGAGATTAATGACAACATTTCTGATGACACTTGGTGTATTAAAATGTGTTATGATTCTCTAATTTTCTATGTGCTTAAAATATAATCACATGTTATGTTATATACCTCAAAAACATGGAAATGGTATTAACATATTAAAATATAGCTGGTTTTCTTTAATACCATCATTTCATTGTATCAGAAAGTAATCACTGGATGGTGAATTCCTTCAAGTATCATGGGTTTGCTCCCTAAGATATGCACAGGTGGACATTTTCTACATCATGATGGAGACCTGGGCTATTCATTTCTACAAAGAAAATGGGAAATATTTGACTGAAGAATAAAGATGATATTGAACCTGAGACTATACAAACATTTCAAGTAAAGGGTAAAAAAACAAGTGTTCAGTTAGAAATAAGTTATTTTATTTTAAAACACATACAGATTAATAAATATTATTGGAAAACTTAATAAATAGCCATTTTTATTTACATAAGGCAATTACAACATGCTATGACTACTTCTATAAAGCAAAATATAAGCAAGTCTTAGCCATCAACAAATGTGTGTATGTATGCTAATTGGAAGCTCCCCTGATACATTTACATGAAAAAACTTTTATGCAACCAATCAACATTTTACATTTTTTATCTAGTCTTCCTCCTCTCTTTCATGATTATATTCCATTTTACAAGAAAGTAATAGTTATCGCTTAAAAAGGCAAAAACATTCAGGAATGCTACTGAAAAATAGTACCCTTAAATTTTTCCAAGGTGCAAAAACACTGACATGGAGGTGTGGGGCAAATTATTATATTCTGACAAATAAAAGATATATTCTGAACTTTTCAACGTGACCCTTTGGCACTAGTGGTTTGGGAGCTCCTGACATTCACCTGGTGGCTCATCAGGTAGTTCATGGTCAGGGTTGAGCTGCTTGGAAGCAGGAAGTTCAGCATCACTCATTACAAATTCAACACAACAGAATCAACCTGGTTCCCAGGTCAGTGAATCTTCTGCAGAACAAAAACCTATGCAGAATGTCAGAGAAGCTCATCACACCATCAGAATGTGATCTTTCAGTGCAGCTTTTTTAAGTCCCTGTTTAGTTTCTATATTTTACAATGGAATATATAAAACCCTTCCTTTTAAAACAAAAAAAGGAAAATTAAAGCTTCATGGAATCGTGCAAACATTACACCCAGTGCTTCCTTTGCTTACTCAGTGCTTAAAGCTGCATGTCTGTAGCACAGTCCTGAGTAGACAGGATGCCCAGTTGAGCTGAGTTTCCACTGCTCGCTCCAGAGCAGTCCTGCACAGGATGCTGTCGCCTGAGACTACAACACACACTAAAGGTGCGAGCGCTCTAAACTAGTTGACTTGGAGAACCATCCCACCCCTTTAGAGGTAGAGAAACTGAGGCACAGAAAGGTTAAGTGACTCACCCATAGTTGCACAATTCAAGAAAAAATAGAGAAAAGAACAAACAAACCCTTCTACCCGGCTCATGCTCTGGGCCCTAGACTACGCTTTTTATTACATTGGGTACATTTGAAATAGATGTTTATTTACATGATCATTGTTCTACTAAGTATTAACTTTTTTACTCAACGTTTTTTTTGATGTAACATAAAGTTACATTTTCTTAAAATATAATTCTTGTTGTATTTAATAGCATGTGAGAAATATGTACGAAAACAAAGTAGTAGTGATATTGGGCCAAATTCTCATTTCCATTCCTATAATTCTTCATCTTTTCAAGTATATGATGGAGGTATAAGAATCTGGCCAGATGTGAAAAATCACCTATAAGCTAAAGGACAGACCCTTAAAATTCATCACCAGTACAAGTGTGAGGCGGAAGTGAGGAATACAGAAAATTGAGGTATTTTATATGATAAACTGTTTTATGGTGTGACTGGTGTGCAAACTGATTCTTTTCTCTTTCCAACTCAAGTTAACAGACCTCTAGCTATGAATACAAGTAAAACATACAAAAAACTAACACGGACATGTCCTTGGGAGGAAGGTCGATGCTAAGGAGTTAATGTTACATTTTTGGTCCCTGAGAAGGCAGAACACCAAGATTCCATCTAATCCTGCTTGATGGGCGAACTACTTCCTTGGTGTCAGACACAGTGAGGACAACTCCTTCTGACCACTGGAGCCAATTAGACAGTCATGAACAGATCTAAACTGAAGCGTTCTTCTCTTTCAAGGTTCCTACTCAGTCAGCCTAAGTCAGGATCAAGGAGGCATCGGAGAAGAGCAGCGGGCGCAGCTCTGTAGACCACTGGAGCACTTTCGCCACTCTTCTAGATCAGCTGAGTGGCTCGGAAAAGAGAAGTAACATCTCCCAACAAGAATTAGGCAGCACGGCAGTGGCCTGTGCTCACCAACACCTCGGTCTCCGTGGACTGGTGCTCGTCCATGCCTGGAGACACTGCATCTCAAGCACTTTACAGATGTCTAGGAACTGGCCTCTAGAAGTGAGCACAGTATTTATAAAGAGCTGAGCTGTCAAGGAATAAGAAAGATGAGAGGTGACTGCACATTTTAATAGTGGTCTCTTCTACTAGACATGAAACCCAAAGATAAAGAACAAAAACCAACCTACTACTGGTGGAATCAACTTCTGGAAATAAAACTGAGTATAACAAATTGGCTTGAAAAGTAGGAATTGAAAGAATATTTCTTATTGCTGAACCAAGAGCAGTGAAGTATATTTCACTAACGTTCTAATGTGAAAAGACCATAATACGTCTGAGTGATGAGTCCTCCCTGAAGTCCCAGCTGTGGGCAGTTCTGGCTCCACGTGTGGCAGGGAGCAGACTGCCCTTCCTCTCCAGAACCTCCTCCACAGAGATGGAGTGGTTCTGTACAATAGCAAAATGCCCAGGGCTGTCTCGGTGCTGGTTTTGGGTTAGAATCCTTAATAGGCCCTACACTTGACAAATGAGCAGAATAGGAAGCAATCTTGTTAAGTGCAAAGATTCAGATGAGAAGACAAGGCATTGTCCAAGTAGGAGAGGACAGAAATGGCCTATTTAAGTATCTATCCAGAGTAGATCTGCAAATTGTGATCAGAAACATGATTTTAGAGGAGGCTCAAAAACTAGTAGACAGCAGGCATATTTTTCTCAATTTTGTAGGAGATAGAACCCAAAGAACAGTATAATAATGAAATGTTTCACATGTATTTACTTTTGGAAAGACCAATACAAGACCCATCCCCGTTCTGGGGGCTCTCCCCTAAAACTCTCACTTTAAGGCCTTTATTTTCTTTTTCCTTTGCAATTCCAAATGAATTATGAAAACATGAATTTGTAAAATAAATACTATTAAATCAGAAATTATATGCTTGATGTCAAACTTGAAAATCAGGCTGTTAGATTGCTGGTCACATCAATTACTTTGAGGCTCGAGTCACACACTTGAAATACAACGAATGATGTGAACTTCATTCCACGGGAAGGAACATCCTACCAAAGCCATCTGTGAACAGGTATAAACCTGGAACAGGCTAACTGTTCCAGGACCTTCAAATGGAGACAAGCTATTAATACTTTGAGATTTTGTTTTCCTCTAAAAAAATCATAGGAAGATCATTCAGAAAATATCACCGAGTATCCGTGGTATAATTGTGGATTAGCTGTAATAAGGAACACCAACAGATGCATTTAAACTTAGCTTCACATGTAACAAAATAAACATGATAATTTCCATATGACACATGAACTTCCTCATTAGACTTGTATGGCCACACGTATTCTTTGACTATCTCAAACTCCTTACCTAGGAGACTATTTTTATGCCTAAAAGTATATGGACACTGCTACATTAAATTTTCAGAAAGTTCAGTTCAATAAATAAAGGCCTGCATTCCTAAAAATACTGATGATAAAAAAACAAACTTTCAAGAGCTGATAAAAAGAGGAATGGACTTTTTGAGCATTTATTAACCATCAGTTAACGTAAGATTTTTTTTAAATTTTAAATAATCTTGTTGCTGCTCTTAGTTCACAAATCACTGACAACCCAGGATCATCACGTGCACTTTTAACTCATTAAAGCCATTCTTTCTTCTATGTTAAACTATCCTATTTTTATTTAGCCTCTTTGTTCAATACTTTAGGGAACTATCTCTTAGATCTTTAGAAATGTTCTTTTTGTCTGGAAAAACACATTTTTTTCCTTAGTGACTAACTTTAATTGGGTATTATTAAATTTCATGTTCTACTTCACTGAATCCACTTTACCTTATCCCATCTTTCCAGTTGGCAGAGGTCCCTATTTAGATAAAACATTGCACACGAAGTACATGATATGAACTATTGATGAAATATTTGCATCACTTTGTGCTTTGTTCCCATTTAATACACATGGAAGGTTACTATAGACAAATGATCTCTTTGATCCGGATACTGGCATAATTAATGGCTATTTTGCATTTCAGAAGTTTAATGAGAGGTTAGGTGAGAAATTGTAGGGTGCTCTGCCATCTCAAACAACAGGGAGATGGCTAAGTTGTTTTCATTTTTGCTAGAAATTCTTTTGAAAACTCACTGTGTGTGCGCCAATTTGTAGAAACTAGCCTAAGCTTAATTGCGTCCTTTAACTTGTTCCTGTATTACAGCGAACTCAATATATGTGCTGTTGAACAGTTACCCCCTCATCTAACAGCCTTTTTTCTTCTCAGTGGCCACAGTGCTTGCTGGAAGAGAACATGGATATATCCAATACTGGATCCCAGTTATAGAGACTGAATGCAAAAAAAATATCTCATGCTACTGAAGTCAATTATCTTTAACTGGACAATAACTACATGCTAAAAGGGTCAACTTGCTCTAATGTGTCTTCAGTCTTGACTCTCTTCCAACAAATGAATATACTATTATTTCTAACTGCTTTAAACGTTTACATTTTGAATAGTGAAATATTAAAGTATAATCAAGGAGGTGGCATTATTCTAACCTAAGAGAACATACACACAGTAATAGTCAAATTAAGTGAATACTTCAAGTGATAAAGGCACTGAAATTGATTTGAACTATTGAAAGTCATCTTGTAAATGGAACACTACATCATGTCCATTCACTCTTCTCTATTTGCAATTAAAATGTCTTGGAGTGGGGGCTGGGAGGGTCAGCTCATTAAAGGATTAAAAACAATTACATGTATACACCTCCTGTTTGGATGAGATACCTGAATGTTATACATGCTTAATGCAAAATAGTACAACTACACACGCATTTACAGAGTTGGAGCTCAAGACAACAATTTCTCCCATTTCCAAAGTAATCTTTTAAGTAAGAATATCTGCTCCCCTGCAAAAACTAACCAGAAAGAGCTCATCTTTATTTCCTATTCAAATAATGTTAAAATGTTTTAAAGGGAAAGAGTATTCATGAAAGCTTCCAGGTTAATGACAATGAACATGAGATTCCTCTCATCAGACAAAGCTGACACCCAGGCAACCATCTAGCAACCTCAGACTACAGAGGACTGGGCCCCACCCTGGTGCTGAGCAACGCTCCCCACTGTCCACCAGACCACCCATTAATACACAGACAACTCTAATACCCGCAATTTAGGGACTCTTCTATTTCACATCAAATTAGGACCAGAAACCACAACCATTTCCTGTTCCTCGAGCCACCCAACCCCCTGTTATCTCCTAGTCTGTTTTCATATTGGATTTGTTCATCTCCCCAAGGTTGAAATTGAACTCTTTGAACACCTGTATAAGGACAATCCCGACAGAGACAGTGGTGAACCCACAGGCCATCCCCAAGAAGTCCACCAGGCCCACGTTGCTCCACTCCCGGAAGAGAATGGCCGAGGCCAGCAGGACCAGTGTAGTGAACACGACATAGTAAATGGCCCCAAACACGGAGGAGTCGAAGCATTCGAGCGCCTTGTTGATGTACCTGAACTGGACGATGATGCTGCAGCCGAGCACGGCCAGGAGCACCAGGCACAGGCAGAGGGCCCGCTGACTGGACGGGTTGTTGTGGAAGATGTCTTGGGCTGCCAGCCCAATGCCCTTGGTGGAAGGCACAGTGAAACTCCCCAGCAAGGAGCAGATGCTGATATAGACCATGATGTTGGTGGGCCCATGGGCTGGCGCAATCCAGAAGATGAGCAGCAGTAGCATGAGGAGCACGATGCACAGATAGCCCACAAACACTGGAAAACAGATGGCAAATGGTGACCCAGAGGGCACAGCAGAAGCAGCATCCCTCATATGCCCCCACACCTGCCCCTGCCGTTATAGTGGTGACGGTGGCGTTCCACCAGGCAGATGGGCACACTACTGCTCCGGGCTGAGTTTACCAGATTCACTGAGTTCATTCCACATAAATTATTTCCATCATTATTTTTACCATTAAAACATTCGTAGCTCCTAAGTGTTTACATGTCAATAAATAAGTCCTCTCTCTATCAGTAATATTTTCATAACAACAAAAGTCAATGTAGATGCTTTGAGGTTAAAAATAAAAGAGTCATCCACAAGATGGATTTTCTCACTTTAGAGTCAATTCAACAAACCCTAGGCAGACAGTGTTCCTGTTGCGGGGGCTGGGGGCCGGACAGGAGGTCTGAAGAAATATGTGGGAAAGTTGTGGAAGTATTTGTGGCTGTTGCAGTGATGGGGGCTGCATACAGTAGACAGAGGCCAGAGGCCTTGGGATGTGCAGGCAATTCCACATAATCAAAAATTATCCTATTCTCACAACTTCTGAATGCTTAAAACATGCTTATAATAATCAGAGCCTAGAATCTGTTCTGTGTATAAAACAAAGTAATATTTGCATAGATTTAATATACACTCAATTTTTTGGAACTTCATCAAGAGTTATTCTCCATTTCAGAGGATCCCACTGCTGATGGCAACACCCCCTGTTTGAGTCAACAGCATGACACCCTCACATCAGTCTGTGTTTGCAGCTGCCAGATTCTCAGCAACTCCACACATGGTGTGGAGTCTGCTGGCTTCACTATGTCTTCTCCTGTAGTTGTACCTGAGCATTCTATTTTATTATGAAGTACTGTCCTGCTATTTCTCCTTCATGTTACAGTTAAGGCATTATATTGAAAATCTGCTTTGAAATTATGTGTACAAGGAGGTTTTATTTTCCATGAATTTCATTCCCAGAAGGTAAAGGCAGTGCTAGGAGCTGAGCCTAACAAGGCTGGGAACAGCCAGGACATGCACACCAGTAAGCAGGCAGTAGGAGTCCCCTATTCCCTAAAGGTGAGAAAAAGGAACTATGGAGCCCTGCTCTGGGGGAGGATTCAGGAAGACGCTACAGGGAAAGGACAATGGAAAGACAGTTGAAAGGTGCCTGGGAGCCTGACCTACAAACTGAAGGATGAGCAGTGGAGGGCAGAGAGAGCAGCAAGTGCAAACACAAACTACTGCCAAAGTGTGGGTGTGTGTGGAGGAAAGTTGGAAGCAGCTTGAATGCAAGTGTGCAGGCATTGTTACAGGAAAAGCAGCTGGGCCTGAGAGTGGAGTGGTTTGGGCTTTCTCCCATGGGAAGAGGGTGCTGCAAAGGCCTTTCTAGCTGGAAAGGAACATAATCAGACCACATTTCAGAAGGGTCCCAGGCATCAAGACAGCTGGGGGAGGGGGCAATGAGGGGCCACACTCAAAGGCAGGCAGTACAAAGGGACAGGAAGAAAAGGTGGGCAGTGGCCATGTGGGCAAAGAGGGGACAGGAGTGACAACCAGAGGACGGTGGACAATGAGCCTCAGCAGCCACATGTGAGAATTGGGCAGCTCGAAAAGAAAAACCTGCATCCAAGAAAACCTGTCTATTTTCATGTGATCAACCTTCATTTCTTATTTTTATCTTTAGAGAAAGGAGCCAGATGCCTCCCAGCTTTGTGACTCTTACTTCACATCAGTGTTTCTCAACCCTTTTTCTTCATTATCATGCCCCTAAGGATCCATTTTACACTTCTTCCCCTAATCGCCTATCCCCATGAAATTTTAATTTCACAGATACACTGTATATCTGTTTACGTATTATATCTATACCTATGCTTTATACATTAAAAAAGTAGGATATTTCTTCACTGCCAAGAACTTGTTTCTCCCTCTGGGGTGACATTATCCCCACTGAGAATGCAGGCTTTACGTTTTTTTCTCCCGAGACCTTTCCTCCAAACCTTCCCTTTCCTTCCCCTCTTTGAATATTAGAGCTCACATATCAGCAGTTTCAGAAATATAAATAAGTCCTGATTTGAAATTTCTTCTGAGGCAATTATTTGACAAAAATTCATCCTGGTGTTTTAGCTCTAGAAAAAAAAATAAGAAAACAATTTAGAAATACCTTTAATTTAATAAATTAAGTGGCCAGAATAATACCATTTTATATTCCAGGTTAAAAAAAAAAAAGGTTTTTCATTTAAAAAAAAAATCTTTTTGCTACCATTATAACTTCATGCCAAATTTTTATAGTAGTATTCAAATTAGACAGTTTTTGTATACATCAGGACCTAAAAATAGTGTTATCATCGACATTTATCAAAAGTAAGAAGTTTTTGGATACATTGTTCTGAAAATTACATGAAGTAAATCCTTCAGGACACTCAAAACTAGTTTTCTGATCTTTTTTCATGTCTTTGTATTCTCGTTTCTCACAGTATTGGAAATATTTTGGCTTTTACAGGAGGAAATGAGTATCACAATGCAAAGTGTTTGGGGATAACAAATTATAGGGAGATACAGTCTTGGCTGATCTCACTATGAATCCCTTTTCAAATTTTACACATTTCTGCTGCTGTCAATCACTGCCGGTTGAGAGCTGCCAAAGTGGTCCATTTCCAGTAGCCAGAAGATATCCAGTTGGGATACTGGTGTGGATGCAGTTTTGGGCTGGCACCTGTCTAAAATTGTTGGTAAGTAACATACAATGGTCTACTGGAAGTAATTTACAAGACTCTATGCTTTCGGGCCTGTATAATTACACAGATTGTTGTTTTTTATTGCATTTGTCAAACAAACAAAGTATTGTTAAGTCAAAAATATGTAGGAAAAATATGGAGAGACCTCTATGGGGTATCTAAAGATAAAGCAAACCGGGTCTCTGCTCAGAGAGCTTCCCATCAGAAGGAAGACGGGAGGCCTGAGCATGTGGTGGTCCTGAGCAGAGTGCTGCCCAGAGCAGTCCCCAGCAGGACTGGCGCCAGTGAGCAGCAATGCAGGAAGGAGATGGGCTGGGGGCCATGGGCAGTGGGAGCGGTGGGAGGTGGGAAGTCTGTGGGAGCCAGGCCTGGATGAGCCCCCTGTGGAGAGGGGCATTGTAGCGGGCCTGGACGTCGACAGCGCCCATGCACAAGGTCCCAGAGGTCCAGAAAGGAAGCAGAGAGCTTCCTGAGCTCTCTGAGCTGCAGGCCCCAGGCGGGAGGGTAGTGCGCACGGAGGTCCAGAGGAGGCAGCCCCGTGGGAGGAAGGGCGGGAGCCGTGCGGGTCCAGAATGCGGGGACCCCAGGCCTCCTCCCACGCCTGAGGTGGCAGGAGAGCGGGACACTGGGGGCTGCGAGGCACAGGCCACGGACACGCATGCACAAGGACGAACGAAGAGTCTGATAAGGGCAGACCGCAGGCTACCATGAGGGCTGTCCTGGAGACACGTGGCTCTGTCGCAGCGCTGCCAGGAGTTACCTGGGTTGGTTAGCTTCTCCTCCAGCTCGGCCTGAGTGGTCACGCTCTCCGACTTTGGGGAGTGGATAATCAGCACGACAGAACCTGCACAGCTTAGCAGACACCCCAGCTTGCCCAAGATGTTGAGCTTTTCCTTCAGAAGATAAGAGGCTAAAATGGACCTTCAATTAAAGAACAGAAATCATTAAAGTTTAAATCATATTATCTGACCTGTTTCTACTAATTGCAGTTACTTTAGAAAAGCCACATTTTCTTTATAGCCATATTTTTATTTTATTTTTAATTCAGTTTTAAGAGTAGAAAAGAACAAGAATTTACTCAAGTTATTTCAACACACACAGGATTTTCATACCAATTCTATGCATAGCTAGTACATGTTAATGACTCAACATACTGCTACATATTATTTCAGTAGATACAAAATATACCAGAGTAGAAAAATAAGTTTTATGATTGACCAAAAATAAAAATATTGCATCCTTATTTATAAAGGCAAATAATGAAAAAAACTAAGTGGGAAAGTAGGATATGAAAATTGGTAAAATAATTACAAGTAATTCATGATAAAAACACTTAAATATAGAAAATGCACAAACAAGAAAAAAATCAAAATGCTAACAGTAACTGCATTATGGTAGGAGTATGGATGATTTATTATTTTTCTCTTTTCTAATACCCAAAACTTTTTAAATGTGGTCACATTACTTTTTTAATGCAAAAAAAAAAAGTGTTCCTCATAAAATATCTATAATCTTAAGGCTGGTGATGTTTCTTCTCTCATTTCCCTGTATAACATCAATATACAATTTAAATTGGAAAACCTGAGCTTTTAGTAGATCACGGGACTGGTCATTGTCACTTTGCTGGTGTCTATGCCAAGGGCACTTGGGGAACATGAACATCCATGAGGAGGGCAAACCAGGCACAGAAATATACTAGATTATTTCCTGTTTAATCTTCATTTTACAGATAAAGAAACTGAGCCTCAGAAAAAGGATTAGCATTGACCCAGGGCCACAAAGCTAACTAGAGGTGAAACCATGGCGATGACACACCCGTAAGGCCAAAGGTCCCTTCTTTTCCCTTATACCACTTTGCATCTCTGTCCCTAGACAGCCTGGTCCACAAGGAGACCCTAGCAGTGTAGGTGCGGAAATAAGCAACACCACTGAAAGAACCAACACATGATACAAGGATACACGCCTGGGCGTTCACTTGAGGGGCTCCATGTAGCTGTGCAGAGAGGTGGACACCAGAAGACTGAGGGGCTCCCAGAGCAAGAGGTGGGCCTGGAACCGGCCTGGGATGATGGGTGGGCTCTGCTAAGGTGGGAAGGGGCTGCCATGCCTGGAAGCAGAGAGGCAGGAATGAGCCTGGACCATGAGGCCAGCTCATCTCTTATTCCACGGTAAAATACCAGAGTACAAATTAAACAGTACTATAAAATAGTAGTACAACATAGAATGTATGAATAGAAACTATCTATAAAATAGAGTGTATTATTAGAAAATTTGAGGTATATTAAGGCCAATAGACCAGGAAACAACTGCCAGTTTATTACAGTTTCCAAGATGATAGTCATAACACACCATGCACACCATGAAACACAACATGCAGAGCCACACAGGGAAGCACCAGGGCTGGTCAAGAGGGAGAGGGAGTGAGGGGAAAACATGGGCAACAGCCTTTACTGTGGTTTCCATGGGAAGGAATGGGTGAGGCAGGGTAAGCAGGTTTAAGATTAGCTAGATTGAATAATTTCAGGACTCTGGGGTATAGGGGCTGTCCCTAGTTGTCTGGTACCTCCCCTGGGGAGATTAGGGCAAGTGGATAGTGGCTGTGAGTTTGAGAGTCTGATAAAGGAGGTGGTTGGGGAGTGGGCTCTGGACTGGTTGGTTTATATTTGAAAAGCATGCCCCCCCACCTCATGGCCAGGGAAGAACTCCTCCTAAGGAGGGGCCGGGAGTGATGAGGGAGGCAGGAGACCAAGGCAAGGTGACTCATGCACATTATTGGATTGTCCAGAACAAGGCGTGTCTGGCATATGCATGTAGGGCAGCTGTTAAAGCATCAGGTTTAGAGAAACTAGAAACAGTGTCCATAGAGTACTATGTCATTTAAGGACACACTAAGAAGGGATCTGGGCAGCTACTTACCTCTGAGTCTGTTCCTCATGGAGAACTAGTCCTTGCCTCCCCTCTGTGGCCTGGAATGGACAACCCCAAGGTGGCTGGAATGGGGGCAGAGCATCTGCCTGACAGGCCTCCCCTAGCAGGAAATCACCAACTGTCCAGCTCAAAACCTTTCTCCTCTCCCTCTTCCCAGGCTGCAGTAACTAGAGCCTGCTGACTTCTGAGCCTGGATTAAATGAAAGGCATCTGAAAGCTCTTTCACTTAAATCAGGAGTCAACAAACAATGGCCTCACGCCCAATCCAGCCCTCCACCTGTTTTTTTAAATAATGTCTTATTGGATTGTAGCCATGTCCACGTGTTTGGTCTGGTCTGCGGCTACTTTCTACTACAACGGTAGACTTGAGCAGTTGCAACAGGGGCCACATGGCCCACAAAGCCTAAAATATTTACCATCTGGCCCTTGACAGAAAAAATTTGCCATTCCTTAAGTTAAATGGTTAAATGGTCAGCAAAACTGATCACACAGCTACCTGAAGAGCTGGCCTGAGGTGGAGGCACAAGTTCTGTGTTGGCATCAGGGCCACCACAACACAGAGGAGCAGAGTCCCCACTGGCGAGGGCTGGGGAGTAGGGTGGGGTGGGAGGGTGGAGTGGGAGCAGTGTATAGGGAGCTCAAGAAATGTGGTTTTCTTTCTTTCATTTATTAAGCCACCCAAATATGCTATAAAACTGTAATTTTCCTTGACTATTCAATATTGTTTGCAATTCAGATTGCTATATACAGCTACAATAAATATTTTTTTCCCTAATCATTTTCTAAGATTAAATTCTCCAGAGCAGGACTCTGGCTTAAAGATCAAGAACACCTGCATGATTCCGGATAACCACTGCCATTCTGCCTTCTGAAAGGTTGTACTAGTTTGAAATGGACACCCATTCTATTTCTTTCTTTTCTATTCTTTTTTGTGTGTGTGAGGAAGATCAGCCCTGAGCTAACATCTGATGCCAATCCTCCTCTTTTTTTCCCCCCCCGAGGAAGACTGGCCCTGAGCTAACATCCGTGCCCATCTTCCTGTACTTTATATGGGATGCTGCCACAGCATGGCTCGACAAGCAGTGCATCAGTGCGGGCCCAGGATCCAAACCAGCGAACCCCGGGCCACCGCAGCAGAGCGCATGCACTTAACCACTTGTGCCACCGGGCTGGCCCCTTTTCTTTTCTTTTTACGGCTTTATTGAGATATAATTCACATACCATAAAATTCACCCATTTAAAGTGTACATTCGATGGCTTTTAGTATGTTCACAGAATTGTGCATCTATCACCACGATCAATTTTAGAACATTTTTATTACACCAAAAGAAACTCATTATCACCCTTAGCCATCACTCGCCCATCTCCCCCATGTCCCCATCCCAAAGCAACCATGAATCTACTTTCTATATATGTATCTGCCTATTCTGGACATTTCATATAAATGAATAATACAATATATAGTCCTTTGTGAATGGCTTCTTTCACATAAAATAATGTTTTCCAGGTTTATCTATACTGTAATATATATGACTATTTCACTTGTTTTCTTATAGTATTCCATTGGAGGTATATACCATTTATTATTTGTCCTTCATCAGTTGATAGGTATTTGGGTTGTTTCTGCTTTTTGTCTCTTATGAATAATGCTACTATGGACATTTATGTACAAATCCTTGCATGGGCATATGTCTTCATTTCTCTTGAGTATGTACCTAGCAGCAGGTTTGCTAGATCATACAGGAACTCTATGTTTAACTGTTTGAGGAAATGCCAGACTATTTTCCTAAGCAGCTGCACCATTTTGCATTCTCACCAGCAGTATATGAGGGTTCCATTTACTACAAATCCTTGCCAATACTCGTTAATGTCCTTTTTGACTATAGCTATGCAAGTGGGTGTGAGGTGATATCTCATTGTGGTTTTGATTTGCATTTCCTTGATGGCTAATGATCTGCATTATTTCTTATGTTTATTGACCATTTGTATATCTTCTTCAGAGAAATGTCTACTCAGATCCTTTGCTCATTTTTAATTGGGTTATTTGTCTTTTGATTGATGGTTGTGAGAGTTTTTATATAGTTTAAATACAAGTCTGTTATCAGATATATAATTTGAAATTTTTTCTACCATTCTGTGAGTTGACTTTTCACCTTTTTTCCAGCTTTACTGAGATATAACTGAGAGAATATTGTGTAAGTTTAAGGTATGCAATGTGTTGATTTGATACACATGTATGTTGCAATATGACTGCCACCATAGTGTTAGCTAACACCTCCATCATGTCACATAATTACCATTTCTTTTTTGTGGTGAGAACATTTAACATCTACTCCTTAGCAATTTTCAAGTATATACTACGGTATTATTAACTATAATCACCACTCTGTATATTAGATCCACAGACCTTATTCATCTTATGACTAGAAGTTTGTACCCTTTGACCAACATCTCCTCATTTCCCCACTCCCAGCACCTGGTAACCACTATTCTACTGTCTGTTTCTATGAGTTCAGCGTTTTTAGATTCCACATATAAGTAATAGCATACAGTGTTTGTCTTTCTCTGACTTATTTCACTAAGCATAATGCTCTCAAGGTTCCTCAGTGTTGCAAACTGCAGGATTTCCTTCTTTCTTATGGCTGAATAATATTCCATTGTGTATCCATACCACATATTCTTTATTCATTAATCCATTGATAGACACTTAGGTTGTTTCCATATCTTCGCTATTGTGAATAACGCTGCAATGAACATGGGGATGCAGATATCTCTTCAAGATCCTGTTTTCATTTCCTTTGAATATATACACAGCAGTGGGATTGCTGGGTCATATGGTAGTTCTATTTTTAGTTTTTTGAGGAACTTACATACTGTTTTCCATACTGGCTGCACCAATTTATACTCCCACAAAGAGTGCATGATGGTTCCCTTTTCTCCACACCCTCACCAACACATATCTCTTGTTTTTATGTTTTGTTTTTTATGACAGTCATTTTAACAGGTATGAGGTGATATCTCATGGTGGTTTTGATATGCATTTCCCTGATGATTAGTGATGTTGAGCATCTTTTCATGTACTTGTTGGTCATTTGTATCTCTTCTTTGGAAAAATGTCTATTTAGATCCTCTACCCATTTTTTAACCAGACTGTTTATTTTTTTGCTATTGAGTTGTATGAGTTCTTTATATAATTTAGATATTAACCCCTTATCAGATCTATGATTTGCAAATATTTTTTCTCCCATTCTGTAGGTTGCCTTTTCATTCTGTTGATGGTTTCCATTGCTATGCAGAAGCTTTTTAGTTTGATGTAGTCCTACTTGTTTATTTTTGTTTTTGTTGCCTTTGCTTTCAGTGTCAAATCCAAAAAATTTTTGCCAAAACCTTCAATATCAAGGAGCTTATCCCTTAACGTTTTCTTCTAGGAATTTTATGGCTTCAGTTATTATGTTCAAGTCTTTAATCCATGTACAGCTGATTTTTGGGTGTGGTGCAAGATAGGGGCCCAGTTTCATTCCTTTGCATGTGGCTGTCCAGTTTTCCCAACGCTGTTTATTGAAGAGACTATCCTTTCCCTATTGTGTATTCTTGGCTCCTCTGTCGTAAACTAATTGCTCATATATGCATGGGTTTATTTCTGGGCTCTCTATTCTGTTCCACTAATCTATGTGTCTGTTTTTATGCCAATGCCATACTGTTTTGATTACTATAGCTTGTACAGTCATGCACCACATAACAACATTTCAGTCAATGACGGACTGCATATACGACAGTGGTCCCATAAGATTAGCACCATGTAGCCTAGGGGTGTAGTAGGCTATACCGTCTAGGTTTGTGTAAGTACGCTCTATTATGTTCGCACAATGACAAAATCATCTAACAACACATTTTTCAAAGCCATTAAGCAATTGTGGTTAAAGCTCAAAATCATTAAGCAATGCATGACTGGAATATAGTTTGAAGTCAGGAAGAGTGATGCTCCAGCTTTGTTCTTCTTTCTCAAGACTGCTTTGGCTATTCAGGGTCTTCTGTGGTCCCATACAAATTTTAGGATTGTTCATTTCTGTGAAAAATGCCATTGGAATTTTGATAGGGATTGCACTGAATCTACAGATGGCTTTGGGCAGTATGGACATTTTAACAATATTAATTCTTCCAACCTGTGATCATGGAATATCATTCCATTTATTTGTGTCTTGATCAACTTCTTTCATCAATGTCTTACAGTTTTCAGTGTATAGATCTTTTACCTCCTTGGTTAAACTTATTCCTAGGTATTTTATTCTTTTTGATGCAATTGTTAAATGGGACTTTTTTCTTAATTTCTCTTTCTGATAGTTTGTTCTTAGTGTTTAGAAATGCAACTAATTTTTGTACATTAATTTTCTATGTGCAACTTTACTGAATTCATTTATTAGTTCTGACAGCATTTTGGTGGAGTCTTTAAGGTTTTTCATATATAATATCATGTCATCTACAAATAGAGACAGTTTTAATTCTTCCTTTCCCATTTGGATGCCTTTTATTTCTTGTTCTTGCCTTGCCCTAAATTGTTCCAGTACTATGCTGAATGAAAGTGGTGAGAGTGGGCATCCTTGTCTTGTTCCTGATCTTAGAGGAAAAGCTTTCAGCTTTTCACCATTGAGTATGATGTTAGCTGTGAGCTTGTCATATTGGCCTTTACTAAGTTGAGGTATGTTCCCTCTATTCCCACTTTGTTGAGTTTTTATCATGAATGGATATTGAATTTTGTCAAATGCTCTTTCTACATCTATTTAGATGATCATATGATTTTATCTTTCATTTTGTTAATGTGATGTATCACATTAACTGATTTGTGGATGTCGAAACATCCTTGCATCCCCAGAATAAATCCCACTTAATCCTGGTCTATGATCCTTTTAATGTATTGTTGAATTCCCTTTGCTAATATTTTGTTGACGATTTTTGCATCTATGTTCATCAGGGATATTGGTCTGTAATTTCCTTTTTTGTAGTGTCCTTGTCTGGTTTTGGTATCAGAGTAATGCTGGCCTTGTAAAATGAATTTGGAAGTGTTCCCCCTCTTCAATTCTTTAGAAGAGTTTCAGAAGGGTTAGTATTTTTTTTTTTAAACATTTTATTTATTTATTTATTTTTCCCCCCAAAGCCCCAGTAGATAGTTGTATGTCATAGCTGCACATCCTTCTAGTTGCTGTATGTGGGACACGGCCTCAGCATGGCCGGAGAAGCGGTGCATCGGTGCGCGCCCGGGATCCGAACCCGGGTCGCCAGCAGTGGAGCGCGCTCACTTAACCGCTAAGCCACGGGGCTGGCCCAGAAGGGTTAGTATTAATTCTTCTTTAATGTTTGATAGAATTCATCTGTGAAGGCATATGTTCCTGGACTTTTCTTTGTTGAGAGGTTTTTAATTACTGACTCAATCTCCTTACTAGTAATTAGTCTGTTCAGATTTTCTACTTCTTCATGATTCAGTCTTGGTAGGTTGTTTTTAGGAATTTATCCATTTCTTCTAGGTTATCCTATATTTGTTCATAGTAGTCTCTTATGATCCTTTCTGTTTCTGTGATTCAGCTGTAATGTCTCCTCTTTCATTTCTAATTTTGAGTCTTCTTTTTTTTTCAGTCTAGCTAAAAGTTTCTCAATTTTGTTTATCTTTCCGAAAAACTTGCTCTTAGTCTTGTTAATCTTTTCTGTTGTCTTTATGGACCTTATTTCATTTAATTCTGCTCTGATCTTTGTTATTTCCTTCCTTCTGCCTACATTGGGCTTCATTTGTTCTTCTTTTGCTAGTTCCTTGAGGTGTAAAATTAGCTTGTTTATTTGAGATCTTTCTTTTTGCTTAAAGGAGGCATTTATTGCCATAAAATTCCCTCTTAGGAAGATGGAACACTTCCTGAATCATTCTATGAGGCCAACATCACCCTGATACCAAAACCAGACAAAGACAATACAAAGAAAGAAAATTACAGGCCAATATCGCTGATGAACATTGATGCAAAAATCCTCAACAAAATATTGGCAAACCGAATACAACAATATATCAAAAAGATCATACACTATGATCAAGTGGGATTTATACCAGAGACGCAGGGATGGTTCAACATCCGCAAATCAATCAACGTGATACATCACATCAACAAAACAAAGAATAAAAACCACATGATCGTCTCAATAGATGCAGAGAAGGCATTTGACAAGATACAACATCCATTTATGATAAAAACTCTCAATAAAATGGGAATAGAAGGAACGTACCTCAACATAATAAAGGCCATATATGACAAACCCACAGCTAACATCATAATCAACGGGGAAAGACTGAAAGCCATTCCTCTGAGAACAGGAACGAGGCAGGGCTGCCCACTCTCACCACTCCTGTTCAACATAGTACTGGAGGTTTTGGCCAGAGCAATTAGGCAAGAAAAAGGAATAAAAGGAATCCAAATAGGTAACGAAGAAGTGAAACTCTCACTATTTGCAGATGACATGATTGTATATATAGAAAACCCTAAAGAATCTGTTGGAAAACTGTTAGAAACAATCAAAAACTACAGCAAAGTTGCAGGGTACAAAATCAATCTACAAAAATCAGTTGCATTTCTATATGCTAATAATGAACTAACAGAAAGAGAGCTCAAAAAGATAATACCATTTACAATTGCATCAAAAAGAATAAAATACCTAGGAATAAATCTTACCAAGGAGGTGAAGGACCTATACAATGAGAACTACAAGACATTATTGAGGGAAATCCACGATGACATAAAGAAATGGAAAGATATCCCATGCACGTGGATTGGAAGAATAAACATAGTTAAAATGTCTATATTACCTAAAGCAATCTACAGATTCAATGCAATCCCAATCAGAATCCCAATGACATTCTTCACAGAAATAGAAAAAAGAATACTAAAATTTATATGGGGCAACAAAAGACCCTGAATAGCTAAAGAAATCCTAAAGAAAAAGAACAAAGCAGGAGGCATCACAATTCCTGACTTCAAAACATACTATAAAGCAACAGTAATCAAAACAGCATGGTACTGGTACAAAAACAGACACACAGATCAATGGAACAGAATTGAAAGCCCAGAAATAAAACCACACATATACGGACAGCTAATTTTCGACAAAGGTGCTAAGAACATGCAACGGAGAAAGGAAAGTCTCTTCAATAAATGGTGCTGGGAAAACTGGACAGCCACATGCAAAAGAATGAAAGTGGACCATGTGCTATCGCCATTCACAAAAATTAACTCAAAATGGATCAAAGACCTGAAGGTGAGACCTGAAACTATAAAACTCATAGAAGAAAATATAGGCAACACACTATTTGACATTGGTTTTAAAGGAATCTTTTCGGATGACATGCCTACCCAGACTAGGGAAACTAAAGAAAAAATAAACAAGTGGGACTTTATCAGATTAAAGAGCTTTTATAAGACAAATGAAACCAGAATCAAGATGAACAAACAACCAACCAGCTGGGAGAGAATATTTGCAAAACATACATCTGACAAGGGGTTGATCTCCATAATATATAAAGAACTCACACAATTGAACAACAAAAAAACAAACAACCCGATCAAAAAATGGGCAGAGGAAATGAACAGACACTTCTCCAAAGAAGATATACAGATGGCCAATAGGCACATGAAAAGATGCTCAACATCACTAATCATCAGGGAAATGCAAATCAAAACAACACTAAGATACCACCTCACGCCCGTTAGAATGGCTATAATCACCAAGACAAAAAACAACAAATGTTGGAGAGGATGTGGAGAAACAGGAACCCTCATACACAGCTGGTGGGAATGCAAATTGGTGCAGCCTCTATGGAAAACGGTATGGAGATTCCTCAAAGAATTAAAAATAGAGATGCCCTATGATCCAGCCATCCCACTACTGGGAATCTATCCAACGCACCTGAAATCAACAATCCAAAGAGGCTTATGCACCCCTATGTTCATTGCAGCATTATTCACCATAGCCAAGAAGTGGAAGCAACCTAAGTGTCCCTCGACTGACGACTGGATTAAGAAAATGTGGTATATATATACAATGGAATACTACTCAGCCATAAAAAAAGACAAAATCATCCCATTTGCAACAACACGGATGGGCCTGGAGCGTATTATGTTAAGTGAAATAAGCCAGAAAGAGAAAGACAAACACTGTATGATCTCACTCATATGTGGAATATAAACCAACACATGGACAGAGAAAACTGGACTGTGGTTACCCAGGCAGTGGGGGTGGGGGGTGGGCACAAGGGGTGAAGGGAGTCATATATGGGGTGATGGACAAACAAAAATGTACAACCCAAAATTTCACAATGTTAGAAACCATTAAAACATCAAAAAAAAAAAATTCCCTCTTAGATCTGCTTTTGCAGCATCCCATAGGATCTGATATGTTCTGTTTACCTTTTCATTTGTTTCAATATATTTTTGGATATCCCATTTGATTTCTTCTTTGACACAGTTTCTTCAAGAGGGTGTTGTTTAACATCCACATATTTGTGAATTTTCCAGCTTTCCTCCTGTTATTGATGTGCAGTTTCATACCACTGTGGTCAGAAAAGATACTGAGTATGAATTCAGTCTTCTTAAATCTGCTAAGACTTGTTTTGTGGCCTATCATATCATCGATCTTGGAAAATGTTCCATGTGCATCTTGCTGCTGTTGATGGAATGTTCTGTATATGTCTCTTTGGTCCATTTGGTGTAATGTAGTGTTCAAGTTCAATGTTTCCTTGTTGATTTTCTGTCTGGATGATCTCTCCATTGTTAAAAGTGGGGTATTGAAGGCCCCTACTATTATTGTATTGCTGTCTATTTCTCCCTTCAGATCTGTTAGTTTTTGCTTAATATATTTAGGTGCTCCAATGTTGGGTGTGTATATATTTGCAATTGTTATATCTTCCTGATGAATTGACCCCTTTATCATTATATAATGACCTTCTTTGTCTTTTATTACTGTTTTGGGGTTAAAGTCTATTTTTATCTAACATAAATATAGCTACTCCTGCTTTCTCTTGGTTCCCATTTGCATGGAGTGTCTTTTTCCATCCCTTCACTTTGAGCATATGTGTGTCCTTGAAGCTGAATGAGTCTCTCAGAGGGAGCACGTAGTTGGGTCTTGTTTTGTTAATCCACCCAGCTACTCTATGTCTTTTGATTGGAGAATTCAATCCATTAATGTTTAGAGTAACTATTGATAGGTAAAGACTTTCTAATGCCATCTTGTTAATTGTTTTCTGCCTGTTTTGTAGTTCCCTTGTTCCTTTCTTCTGTTCTGGCTGCCTTCCTTTGTGCACTGTTGATTTTCCATAGTGGTACGCTTTGATTCCCTTCGCTTTTTCTTTTGTGAATCTACTGTAAGTCTCATTTTGTGGTTACCATGAGGCTGACATAAAACATCTTAGAGATATAACAGTCTATTTTACACTGATAACAATTTAAATTCTATTGCATACAGAAACTCTACCGTTTTACTCCCTCCCTTTTATGTTTTGGATGCCACAATTTATATCTTTTTATATGGTGTATCCATTAACAAATTATTGTAGCTATGGCTATTTTTATACTTTTATCCTTCAACCTTTATACTAGAGTTAGGTAATTAACACACCACATTACAGTATTAGAGTATTCTGAATCTGACTATATACTTACCTTTACCAGTGTGTTGTATATTTTCATGTTACTAATTAGCATCCTTTCATTTTAGCTTGAAAAACTTCTTTTGGCATTTCTTGTAGGCAGGTCCAGTGGTGATGAACTCCTTCAGCTTTTGTTTGTTAGTAAAAGTGTTTTCCTCACCTTCATTTCTGAGGGACAACTTTACTGGGTATAGTATTCACGGTTGGCAATTTTTTTCTTTCATCACTTTAATTTTCTGGCCTGCAAGGTGTCTGCTCAGAAATCCACTGACAGCCTTATGGGGGTTTCCCTGTATAAGAAAATTTTTTTTCTCTTGCTGCTTTTAAAATTCTCTCTTTGTCTTTGATTTTAGATACTTTTATTATAACATGTCTTGGAGAAGGTCATTTTAGATTAAAATTTGGGGGTGACCTATTAGCTTCATGAACTTGGATGTCCAAATCTCTTCCCAGGTTTGGAAAGTTCTCAGCCATTATTTCTTTAAATAAGCTTTCTACCCGTTTCTCCCTCTCTTCTCCTCCTCCAATGAGGCATACATTGTTTTTCTTAATGGTGTCACATAAGTCCCATAGGCTTTCTTCATTCCTTTACATTCTTTTTCCTTTTTGCTCCTCACATTGGATAATTTCAATTAATCTGTCTTGGAGCTCACTGATACTTTCTTCTGCTTGGTCAAGTCTGTTGTTGAAGCTCTCTATTGAATTCTTCAGTTCAATCACTGTTATACTTCAGCTCCAAAATTTCTGGATTTTTTTTTTTTATGTTTTCTCTCTCTTCATTGAACTTCTCATCTTGTCCTTGTATCTTCCTGATATCTGTGTTCTTTTGTAGCTCTCTGAGCATCTTTAGAACAATTATTTTGAATTCTCTGTTGCAAAATTCCTGGATCTACATTTCTTTGGGGCCAGTTACTGGAGGTTTACTGTCCTCCTTTGGTGGTCATGGTTCCCTGATTCTTCATGATCCCTGTAGTCTTGTGTAGGTGTCTGTACATTTGAAGCAGTCACCTCTTCCAGACTTTATGGACTGATGTCAGTAAGGGAAGACTTGCAGCTACAGGTAGGGGCATGCTGGAGTGTGCTGTGATCCTAGGTCTAGTGGTAGAGAGCGCCAAAAGCGGGGGCATGTGGTGGCACCAGGTCTGGTGGCGCGTCATGTCTCTTGGGCTCATGCTGCTAGAGTCTACAGCTTCAATAATTGTGTGTTCCTTGGCAATCACTGTTGAGGGTCCATAGTGGCTGCATGGCCTGTTGGGGTCCTCAGTGGCACCTCTAGGTCTGGTGGCTAGAGACCAGGATAGGCAGACGTGGTGGCCAGAGCCAGCTGTGTGCACACACTTGGCTTCAGGGTCCAGCTGCAAGTGCCTGTATAGTTGTAGGGGCCAGCTGCAGACACACATAGTGGTGGAGGTCAAGGCAGGCAGCAAAAGATGTGGCCAACTATGGGCTCACTGGCAGCTCTGGGGTCCCTGGCTGTTGTGTGCTCTACTGTGGCTGCACACTCCCCCCCTAGGCATGTACAGTGCAGTGGACACTGGTGACAGGGGTCGGGCTGGAGGCATACAGGTGCACAGCTCAAGTGGCTAGCTGCAGATGAATACAGTGGTGCAGGCCAGTGGCAGAAGACAGGGACTAATCCAGGCCAAGAAGTAGCTGTGGGGGCCCTGACTGTCAGAGTGCTCTCCCATGGCTGCACATTCCACACCCCCCACCAAGGCATGTGTACTGCAGTGGAGGCCTATGACAGGTATTTGGCCTGCAGTGTGGAAAGGCACAGCTGGAGGGGCTAGCGCCAAGCACACACATGGTGGTGGGGGTCAGCTGCAGGGGTATAGGCTGGTGTCTTGCACTCACACAGCCTCAGTGGTGTTGGCTGGCTACCAGTGTGGTTTCTGGGCTCCAGCAAGGGCAGCGGGGTTGGAGAGAGGAAGGAGGGACTCACACGCCCTGCATCAGTGAATGTGAATACCTGTGGGGCAAAAGCTGGTGAAACCTGCAGGGGGTTGATGGCAGCTGTGCTGGCTGTTAGTTTCTTCAGTGGTGAAATCTGCTGGGTTTTTTGTAGAGCAGGTCATTGGGAACCACCATCGCTGCCACTGTGCGGCTGCCATTGCTATCCCCTGCTTTTCTTCATTGTTTCTAGCCATCTCAAATTCATCTCGGTTTTGCCAGTCTGGGTGGGTGAAAGTGAAGTGGGACCTTCCTGTGGTGCCCTGAAAGGCTGGGGAAACTGGTCATTTACTCCACTCTTCCCTTTCTGGTGAGGGGAACTCTTTCTATCTGGGAAGTTCCCTCATGGCGCTGAGCATTGCCAGCTTGGAGGATGAGATAACACAGTCAAAATGATGCAGTAAGGGGCTGGCCTGGTGGCATAGCGGTTAAGTTCGTGCACTCCGCTTCAGCGGCCCGGGATTTGCAGGTTCGGATCCCAGGAGCAGATCAACACACCGCTTGTCAAGCCATGCTGTGGCGGCGTCCCATATAAAGTAGAGGAAGATGGGCACCGATGTTAGCCCAGGGCCACTGTTCCTCACACACACACAAAAACTGATGCAGTTATTCAGTTTTTTTGTTCTATCATGTCACTGAAGTTTCTTAAGTGGACTCCAGAGCTCTCCCAGAGTTGATTTTGCTCATGGATAGCTGTCTAATTGTTGATCTTTGTGGGGAGATGGAGGCTGGGTTTTCCTATATTGCCATTTTGGTGATGTCACCTTTTTTCCTGACTTTTCATTTTCTCGATGGCATCCTTTGAAGCACAAAAGTTTTTAATTTTGATGATGTCCAATTTATCTATTTTTCTTTTGTTGCTTGTGCTTTATGTATCATATCTAAGAAACCATTGCCTAATCCAAGGTCACAAAGATTTATACCTATGTTTTCTTCTAAGAGTTTTATAGTTTTAGCTTTTAAATTTACATCTTTGGTCCATTTTGAGTTAATTTTGGTATACAGTGTGAGAGGGCATAACAACTTCATTTATTTGCATGTGGACATCCAGTTGGCCTGGCACTATTTGTTGAAATGACAGTTCTTTCCCCACTAAATTGTCTTTGAACCACTGGCAAAAATCAATTGACTATAAATATTAGAGTTTATTTCTGGAATCTCAATTTTATTCTATTGATGTACATGTGTATCCTTATCTTAGTACCACACTGTTTGATCACTGTAGCTTTGTAAAAAGTTTTGAAATCAGAAAGTGTGAATTCTCCAACTTTGCTCTTATTTATCAAGATTGTTTTCGCTATCCTGGGTGCCTTACATTTCTGCATAAATTTTAGGTTCAGCTTGACAATTTCTGCAAATAAATCAGCTGGGATTTTGATAGAGATTGCATTGAATCTGTAGCTGTATTTGAGGAGCATTGCCATCTTACTAATATTAATTTTTCTTTTCTATGAAAATGGACCATTTAGTTCTTCTTTAATTTCTTTCAAGAATGTTTTTACAGTTTTCAGAGTATGACTTTTGTACTTCTTTTGTTAAATTTATTCCTAAGTATTTCATTCATTTTGATACTACTGTATATGGAATTGTTTTCTTAATTTCATTTTTGGCTTGTTCACTCCTACTTTATATAAATACAATTGATTTTTGTATATTGATTTTGTATCCAGCAACCTTGCGGTACTCATTATTAGTTCTAATAGTTTCTTAGTGGATTCCTTAGGATTTTCTATAGATAAGATCATTCTGCTAACAGAGATAGTTTGACTTCTTCCTTTCCAATCTGGATGCTTTTTAATTCATTTGCTTTCCTAATTGCCTTGGCTACAACCTCCAGTACAATGTTGAAGAGAAGTGGCAAAAGTGGACATCTTGTCTTGTTCTTAACCATAAAGGAAAAGCATCCAGTCTTTAATCACAAAGTATGATGTTAACTGGGGCTTTTTCATAGAGGTCCTTTGTCAGATTCGGAAGTTACCTTCTATTTCCAGCATATTGATTGTTTTCATCATGACGGAGTAGGGTTTTTTTTGTTTGTTTATTTTTTGGTTTTGCTGAGGAAGATTCACCCTGAGCTAACATCCATGCCAATCTTCCTCTATTTTTCACTATGTGGGCCGCCAGCACAGCATGGCCACTAACAGAGTGGGGTAGGTGTGCACCTAGGAACCAAACCCAGGCCACTGAAGTGGAGCATGGTGAACTTAACCACTGGGCCACCAGGGCTGGCCCAGGAGTGTTGAATTTTATAAAATGATTTTTCTGTGTCTACTGAGATGTGGTGTTTATCCTTTATTCTATTGGTATGGTGTATTACATTCATTTATTTTTGATGTCAAATATACCTTGCATTGCTGAGATAAATCCCACTTAGTCATGATGTATAATCCTTTTTAGGTATTGCTGGATTTAATTAGCTAGTATTTTGTTGATGATTTATCCATCTATATTCACAAAAGAATTGGTTTTTATTTTTTTTGTGCTATGTTTGGTTTTGTTACCAGGGAGATACTGACCTCATAGAGTTGAGAAGGATTCTCTCCTCTCCTATTTTTTGGAAGACTCTTGTAAAGAACTGCTATTAATTCTTCCTTAAATGTTTGGTAGAATTCACCAGTGAAACCAGCTGTACCTGAGTTTTTCCTTGAGGGAAATTTTTTGATTACTAATTCAATCTCTTTACTTTTATAGGTCTTTTCAGATTTCCTATTTCTTCTTGAAACCACTTTGGTAGTTTCTGTCATTCTCGGAATGTGTTCATTTCATCTAAATTATCTTACTTGTTGGCATACAGTTATTCATTTTATTTGCTTATAATTCTTTTCATTTCTGTACAGTTGGTAGTAATATCCCCTCTTTCATTTCTGACTTTAGCATTTTCAGTTTTCTCTCTTTTTCCTTTGTCAGTCTAGCTAAAAGCTTATCAATTTTGTTGATCTTTTCTAAGGATGAACTTTTGGTTTTGTTGATTTTCTCTATTGTTTTTATATTCTCTATTTCATTTATTTACACTCTAATCTTTATTATTTCCTTCCTCCGACTTGCTTTGGGTTTAGTTTGCCTTCTTTTTCCAATGTCTTAAGATGGAAGGTTAAGTTGTTGATTTGAGATCTTTCCTTTTTTTTTTTTTCAAATGTATGCATTTACAGATATAAATTTCCCTGTGGGTACTTCTTTAGCTAAATCCTATGAGTTTTGGTATGTTGTTCCTTCATTTTTATTCATCTCAAAGTATCTTCTAATTTCCCTTGTGATTTCTTTGACTTGTGGGTCATTTAGTAGTAAGTTAATTTCCACATATTTGTGAATTTCACAAATTTCACTGATTTTGCTTTCTAATTTCATTCCATTGTGGTCAGAGAAAGTACTTCACTTGATTTCAATCCTTTCAAATTTATTGATTTTTTTTTTTATGGCCTAGCACCTGGTCTATCCTGAAGGATGTTCCATGTACACTTGGGAAGAACGTGAATTCTGCTGTTGTTGGGTGGAGCATTCCATAGACGTCTGTTCTGTCTAGTTGGTTTATAGCATCACTCAAGTCTTCTATTTCCTTCTTGATCTTTTGCCTAGGTGTTCTATTCATTATTGAAAGTGGGGTATTGGAGATTGGATTGGTGGTTACCAGAGGGGACGGGGGGAGGGAGGAGGGTGAAAGGGATAATTAGGCACATATGTGTGGTGATGGGTTGTAATTAGTATTTGGGTGGTGAACATGAGAACACGATGTAATCCATGCAGAAATAGAAGTATAATGATGTACACCTGAAATTTATACAATGTTATAAACCAGCGTTACTGCAATAAACAAAAAAAACAAAAGAAAAAGAAAGTGGGGTATTGGAAGGCTGTAACTATTACTGTGGAATTGTCTGTTTCTCTCTTTTGTCAGGTTTTCTTTCATATATTTTGGAGCTCTGTGCTTAGGTGCATATTTGTTTATAATTGTTATGTCTTCTTGACAGATTGAACTTTTTGTCATTATAAAGTGTCCCTCTTTATCTCTAGTAACATTTTTTGTTTTACAGTCTATTTTGTCTGATATATAGCCTCTCCAACTTTCTCCTGGCTACTATTTGCATAATGTATCTTTTTTCTTTCCTTTTATGTTCAATTTATTTGTATCTTTGAATCTAAAGTATGTCTCATGTAGACAGTATATAGTTGGATCTTGTTTTTTTATCCTGCCTGAAAATCTCTGCCTTTTGATTGGATTGTTTAATCCACTGACATTTAATGTTTTTATTGATATAGTTAGACCATGTCTGCCATATTACTTTTTGTTTTCTACGTTTCACATCTTTTTTTGGTTCCCTATTCCTCACTTATTGCTTTCTTCTGCATTAAGAGAATCTTTACAGTGTAAAATTTTAATTCCTTTAATAACTATTTTCACTACACTTTTTTGAGTTATTTTCCTTGTGGTTTCTCTAAGGCTTATCATAATACATTTCAAATTGATACTAACTTAACTCCAGTGAGAATAATGTTACTCCTATATAGTTCTATTTCCTCTTCCTCCTTTTTGTGCTTATATATATATTAAATTTATTATATCTGGTTGCTTATGTGCATTTTATGGAAAATGAGGTTATCATTAGTGGAATAAATGTATTTTTCTATGTATGAAGTGGTGCTTTTTGCCCTTTGTCATTTTATCTTTTGAGATTTTCATATTATTCTGATCAATTCAAGAAGTCTTTATATCATAGTCATATTTGATTGAAATCTTTTTTCTATTCTATTTTTTTATTGTAGAAAATTAACCTTTTCATTTTTATTGCTTCATGCTTTAGAATCTGCTCATCCTTCTAAGATCTGAAAACACATTTTGTATATGTGGGCCATAAACTCCGGGAACATAGCTAAACTTTTTTTCTCCTTTTGTACAGATTAAATCTCTACATGACTTATTCTGGGTTACACTAGAGATGCAGGTTTGTGCAGTGAAAATCAGAGACACAAATCATTTGTAGCTACATGCCACAGATGCCTGGGCAGGTATTGAGGAGATGCTAGTTAATGCACTGGGTTCACTGCACCTTTACACAGCACACTGAACACTACATTGCTGAGTGGAACAACATACTTGAAAATATCACATAATGTCATCACACAAGTCCTGCACTGAATGTAGTATCAACAGACCATTCAGTGTTGTATTTGTTTGTATTTTCATACTTGATGACTATCCTGTATATAATGCTTAATTCACATAGATCATATTTTGATGGTGCTATGATTAGGATTTAAACTGATGTGCCTACAAATTGCTTACCCAACACTGTGTATTAAAAAAAAAAAAAGACCCTCTCATTTAAACTAGAGACATGACAACTAAATACAGTTCCTAATACTAGACTGGATCTTGTACTTGAAGGAAAAATAATGGTATAAAGGATAATGCTATAGAATAATAGTATAATAGGTCAATTAACAAAGTTGGGATAAGGAAGGCAGATGAGATACTTGTATTATAACATTAACTTTATCAAAGTTGATAATTGTACTGTTGTTATGAAGAGAATATCTCTAGTCTTAGGTAAGACAAGTCGATGTGTTTAAGGGTAAAGGATCATGATATACTTAACTATTCTCAAATGGATCAAAAAAAATCCAGAAAACAAAAACCAAAACAAACCCCACATTGATATAGAACAGTGGTTCTCAACTGGGGGTGATTTGCTCCCCCAGCGGACATTTGCTGATGCCTGGAGACATTTTGGGGGGCAGGAGTGCTACTAGCATCTGGTAGGTGGAGGCCAGGGATTCTGCTAAGCACCCTACACTGCACAGGTCAGTCCCCACAACAAAGAATTACCCAGCCCCAAATGTCAATAGTATTAAAGCTGAAAAACCCTGAGACAGAGAAAGCAAATGATGGAGCGAGCGGGATAAAGTGTCAACAATTGGTGTGTCTGAGTGAGGGGAATATGGAAGTTATTGTGATTATTCTTAATCTTGTACCTTTCTGTAATTTGGAAATTAATTCCAAATAAAAAGTTTTTTAAAACCTCTTTTAAAAGTACTATACAGGGGCCAGACTGGTGGCATGGTGGTTAAATTGGTGCACTCCGCTCCGTGGGTTCAGATCACGGATGTGGACCTACATACCGCTCATCAGGCTAGGCTGTGGCAGCATCCCAAACACAAAATAGAGGAAGACTGGCACAGATTTTAGCTCAAGGACAATCCTCCTCAAGGAAAAAGAGGAAGATTGGCAACAGATGTTAACTCAGGGCAAATCTTCCTCACCAAAAAAAAAAAAAAAAAAAGTACTATGTTGTGATGATTACTTTATCAGACATTAAACCACTGCAGAGAAAAGTGGAGCTATTTTGGGGGTCTCTATTCTATTTCCCTGATATATAGACACATTTTTCCAGCGCCACATCCTTTCACCATTTCTCATCCCATTATCAAGAAAAGAACTTCTTTTCAAGTATATATACATATGTACAAAGATACATATGCACAATTTGATATCTTTGCTTTTCCCAAACGAATTCTATTTTTCTTATTTTTAAAATATCTTTTATTGGGATCTTGAGTTGAAAGCAGTCTTTTTATCAATAATACCATCTCACATGATTCTTTGGGTGAGTAACATCTCCTGAAGACTTGGAGCAGTAAAGATTTCTGGAGAGGAGACTTAATTATCAAAGTCCATGAGAACAGTTTTTTGGAAATTAACGAGGCAAGGCATTTTAACACGTGCACATTAAATGTGCAATGTGCAAAGATCACAGGGTTGGATTGTTTGTTTGCCTGAATATTTTTCACGAGAACGAGTCGAGGAGTGAGGCTGGGCTCTGGAAAGCTGGAGTAGTGAGTCCCTGACATGAGTACCACTCATGCAATCCAAGCTTTTCAGGGCCGTCCAAAATGCAAAGTGACATCAAGCTATGTGTGGTATTAGGCTTGTGTTTTGATAAGAACAATGTACTACAAACACATTTTCAACAGTTCACATGTGAATCACATATTTGTGCTTTTTAGGCCTAAGAACCTTAAAGCCTAAGTGACTTTAAGGCATACGATTAAATCCATCCATCATAGATCCACTTCTCTGCAAGGATTTAGGGTCTATTTGGAATATAGCAGAATACCAATGTATCATTAAGTTAGAAACTTGGATTTTATTTCTCTTCTATCCTATCTCTGTTTATTAACGATTTTTTCAAAGGTAAAACAATATAAATACGTTCAGAACAGGATATGTGTTAAGCTGTTTAATAAATGTCTCATAAAATCATTTTTGTAGGTAAGCCAAGTGTAATAAAGAGAAAGACTCCATTTATGGTGGCTGGCAGCCTTTACTCCTCCCTTTTCTCCTTTGCCCCACATCTGGGCAACCTTTATTAAGAAAGCCTGCTCACACCCTCAGGCCCTGGCATTCTCAGTCCCTTGGTGCTGAAATTTCAAACCATACAAGCCCCAGCCTGAGTGTGGGAACCTCCACCCAGCTCACCTCCTAAGTGCAATAACAACCCAAAGCCCCACTGGACCAAACCGGAGCCCTTCTCCTTGGGTGATCCACTTGCTGCTGACTGTTTTGAGTCATTAATCCTATTTCACACCCTTTGGTGCCCATGTGTCTTTCATCCCAACCTCTATAATTTCCTGGGGTGGGGTGAGGGACTGCCCAGCATCCAGCAGGGGATCACAGGCACCCAAATAAAACACCAACTGACTATTTTGCTTAATAATTTCTCAGAACCACTTGCCGAGGTGCTGGGAAGTCTTCCAGGGCAAAGACCAGAAGAGTGATACCATCATATTCATTGATATCAATAAATAAGTTAGGATTTGAAATATGCTAAAGCAAAAGTCTAAGAGAAGGATCAATAATTCATACAACTACATTTGAAGGGATAAAATTAAACCACATAGAGTGTAATATTGAAGACCTATCTTCAGTCACTATTTTACTTTTATTATTTTAACAGAAACATTTAAAATAAAAAGTTTTCTTATATCTAAACCACGCATTAAAAACCAAAACACAGAACCCCAGCTCTCACCCAAACGGCACTCCAAGGGCACCCAGGGGAGTTACCAGGACCGTGGGGACCGCCGTGTAAGCCAGGAAGTTTCCAATCTGGCCAACAGCCACTGTCAAGAGAATCACAAGGATATCACTTGCAATTACAGAGCTCTCCTCAAGCAAGGGCACAGAGTTGAATTTTGCAAGGCTCTGCTCAGAAAGGGCTACTTCTTTTCCAGTACTTGTGAGGAAGGAAATGTGCTGCATCATTTGCATGTTTAAGGGTCCTGAGAGCAGAGGAAAGCAGGCCCCATAGTGTCACTGGCCCAATTAGTCGGGGAGTAGTTTCCCTCTGTGGAAATTCCCAACCTAACTAGCAGTGACTGACAGTGGGTACAACACAGGGTATATTTCCACTCTCTCCTTAACACTTCCTGTTTTAAGATGAATCATGCAGAGCTTCTCGTGTCCCTTCAAGTGGCCTGGGACCTACTCCAGTGTAGGCCACTGGGCCCCAGTGACAGGCTATTGGCACACCAAGTGGAAACACTACTGCCTGCACAGGACTGCCCCTGGGGCTGCACCAAGATAGAGCTTAAAGATGAAAGGAATCAATGTCTGCTAGAGAATTTCTTGCCTAAAAGACAGTGTGTGACAAATAGACCTCATAATATTTCTGAAATATCTAACATAATTTTTCTTTATATATTTAAAGTTCTGAATTCTACTTTCATTATTTATTTTTATATTATAGCACATGACCTCTGATCTGGTACTTAAGGCTGAGGGAAGAAACTCTCCCTTGTGAAACCAATTGTGCTGGGCAAAAACATGGAATTTCACCAAGTGCCAATGGCCCGACTACAGATGAGTAAGCAAGAGTTTTTTAATTTCTTCCGGCCCAGGGCAGTCTGACCTGGGCTAACTGCAGGCAAAGGAACCTCTCCCGCCTCCCTCCACAGCCTCCCACTCTCCTGGGCCTCATTCCAAAGAATGGGGCCAAGCTCATCCCATCCCCTGCAGCTCTGCCAGACAGATGACTGATCTTAAGAAATAAGACCCAGCTTTTCACCACCCAGAGTACTTACTTGCAATTGTGCCTGCCCACCACACAATGTCTGTTAAATAGGAGGTTCCTACAAAAGAGTGAGATACAAATGTCAGGCAAGTACACAGCAAGAGGTTTACAAAGCTACACACCTAAAAGAGGAATTTTTACATAAAAACTAAAATTGAAAACAATAATCAATGTCATACTATTTATTCACCCTACAAAGAATCTTTAAATTAGTCTATAAATAGCAGCATGAGAAACCACTAAAAGTGGCAAAGATTTTTTTTGCAACCAACACAGGCTAACCCAAAAAAACAAATGAAATCTTTATAAACTGGGTTTTTTTGGCTCAACATGACACCCAGAGACACAAATATTTTTTGGAATGAGGTTTTATATGTTGATTTCAAATGAGATTTGGTCTTCAAAGTCCAATTCTCTCATGCATTTACTGTAACCCATTTACGTGATAATTTTACTAGGATAGGGTTCAATGGCTTGCTGCTTAAACAGGTTACTCAATTTTCATAATTTAGAACATCTCTGATATGGCTCTTTTTGCAACCATTTGAAAACGATTTAAAGCAGACCCCCACATTGACTCAATGCTTTGACACTGTACATACTGCTTTCCCTTATCTTCTCCTGAGTTACCCTCAGGCGCCCCAGTGCATGGGCAGGCAGAGATGAGAGCAGCTCCCCAGGGCCCCCATTAATTGGTGCCTACTCCTGCCTGTGTGACAGGCAACTTCAGGGACAGGGTCTCCCAACCTTTGAGACACACATTTGTCCTTCTTCAGATATGTCAAAATACTCCTTGTCTGAGAGGTTTTTTCACTTCAGATTAAAGTACCTAATTCTAATTGAAAGTTTTAATTCTCAGTAATTTGGTATAATGAACACAGGAAGGCAGCCTGCTTCATGGAGGAGCAGAACTACAGGTATCACAATAAGTACTTAAAAAAACAAAATGGGGGCAATAAGTAACAACAGAACAGGAGGAATGGTTGAGTTGGAGTATTACCATTTGGCAACATCACAATAAAAACCGATTTAGGCAAGAATCATCAATGGATACTAAAACAAATGGATTAACGTTTGCTGAGGAACAGAACTGTCACATGGTCTCCATGAATCACCTCCACCAGTTTTTTATTAATCATAAAGAGAACAAGTTACCTTCACAGTACTCTACAGACCCTGACAGACATCACCTTAACCAAGTGGTCAAAGTAACATCATCAGCAATGGGACAAACCAACATCATATGCCTCCTAGAAAATGCACTGAGAAGGACCCAACACCACATCTGTGGTCTTCCTGCCAAAGCACATCCCTTCAGTCTAATCATGAGGAAACCATGAAACAGTCTATGAATTATCGGGCCTGTACTCTTCAAAAACTGCAAGGACCCGAAAGACAAAGAAACGTTAAGGAACTGTTGCAAATGAAAGGAAACTAAGGAGACCTGGTGACTAAACACAACACAGGAGGCTAGATGGGAGAAAAGGTTGCTATAGAGGACAGTATTGGAGCAATTGGCAAAATGTGCATACAGACTGTTGTAGATAAAAGACTAACACAACTCCTTCCCTTTGTGCATGAGAATGACTTATGGTTCACTTTCTGGCTCTAGGAAACTGATAGCCATGTGGCCAGGTGACATCACTTAGGTAAAAATAACCTCTGATGGGCAAATGGCATCTGACTGGAGGCCTGTGAACACCTGGTGGAGATCCCATCACTTGGGATCCCCTGGTGTAATACTTCTGGGAACAGGCACATCTCCTGTGGAGCCTGGGAGCTCCGCCTCTGTGACTTGATGCTGAGGGGGCACAAGGCCTGTAAGGCAGGGCAGGTGTGGCACACCTGCTGCAGCTCTGCCTCCGGTCCTGAGCCATGCTCTGCCCCTGCTGCCAGCCTCCAGCAGGAGAGGGCCTGACACTGGCTATGGCTCCTGTCCTGTGTCCCTCTGGGTGTGTCTGATGCTAATGAGGCCCATGGTATCCTATGAGTCAGAAAGTATAGCTGAGCCTGAGAATGCCCCCGAGTGAGCACTGCCGAACAGTCATCAGCTATTAGTACAGAATCCATGTTGAATTTCCCGAATGCGCTAATCACACCATGTCTATTTAAGAGAATGTGCCTACACCCCAAAAAATGCATACTGGATATTTAATAATGAAAAGTCATGAAGTACACTTTCAGAACGCTGGTGTGAGGAGCCCCATGGACCAGTTCCCCAGTGAAACAACCTAACTGGTGAATAAAGGATTTAAAAGAAAATTTTACATCTCTGCAAAGTGTCCTAAGAGCATACAGCAAATGAAACATCTATTCAAGAAAATCTAAATCTCAGTAAGAACAGTGAGCTTTAGCACATAAACTAAAACCCACTCCCTCTCTCCCTCCCTCCCTCAGTTTAGCTTAACAGAAGCTCCACTCCAGGCTGGTGTGACCAAGAAGATGGGTTTCCCTCTCCCCTTAGCTCCCAATCACCAGGAGGAGCGCCTCCAGCATTTCTCACCCCTCTCATCCCCTTAGAAGATGCGAAATATCTGGTTAGCACATCCAAGAGTTTGGGGGCACCCTTCCTCCCCCAGCCCCTACCTAGAAGGTGGAGGCTCTACCCCAGGCATGGCAAGCCCTGATCATCCTGTCCCAAGCTTGAAGGTAAGAGCAAAGTCTCACACCGGGCGAGGCAAACAGAGAAGATCAGAAGCTACCACCTCTCCTAGTAACTGCTTTCAACAAACACATATGCCTGAATTTAACTAGATAAGACTGTGAAGCAATTTATGCACCAAAGCCTTGTCAAAAACAATAGAGCAACAAGCCGGCAATTAGTAGAGCTTAACAGCTGGATGTGATACCCAATAACGCAGGCAATAGAGAAATCAGAAAAGAGACAAAGATAGCCCAGCTAAAAGCACTATCATCCCAGGAAAAGGTGCACATACACAAGGCTGCCCCTCTGAGGTGTGACATCACAGGCTTCACACTGCAGGGAAAAAGACTTTACCAAAATACTCCAGCCCAGTCACTAAACAAACAAACAAGTGAACAAAAACACATGGGGGGAGGGGAATCAGTATCTAGAGTATATTACCTAAACTGTCCAGATATCAACAAAAAATCATGAGACAACAACAAAAAAACACAAACAACTGAATTCAAAAATGGGCAAAAGACTTAGACATTTCTCCAAAGATACACAAATGGCCAATAAGCACATGAGAGATGTTCAACATGACTAATCAGTAGGGAAGTGCAAATCCAAACTGGACAGCCACATGCAAAAAAATGAAAGGAGACCACTACCTTACACCATACACAAAAATTAACTCAAAATGGATTAAAGACTTGAATGTAAGACCTGAAACTGTGAAAGTTCTAGAAGAAAACATAGGCAGTACGCTCTTCGACATCGGTCTTAGCAACATCTTTTCAAACACCACATCTGACCGGGCAAGAGAAACAATAGAAAAAATAAACAAATGGGACTACATCAAACTAAAAAGCTTCTGCACAGCAAAGGAAACCATCAACAAAACGAAAAGACAACCTAACAATTGGGAGAAGATATTTGCAAACCATACATCTGATAAGGGCTTAATCTCCAAAATATATAAAGAACTCATGCATCTCAACAACAAAAGAACTACCAACCCAATTAAAAAATGGGCAAAAGACCTGAACAGACATTTCTCCAAAGAAGATATACAGATGGCCAACAGACACATGAAAAGATGTTCAAAATCACTAACTATCAGGGAAATGCAAATCAAAACTACGAGATATCACCTCACGCCCGTCAGAATGGCTATAATTAACAAGACAGGAAACAACATGTGTTGGAGAGGATGTGGAGAGAAGGGAACTCTCATACACTGCTGGTGGGAGTCCAAACTGGTGCAGCCACTATGGAAAACAGTATGGAGATTCCTCAAAAAATCAAGGATAGAACTACCATATGATCCAGCTATTCCACTGTTGGGTATTTATCCAAAGAACTTGAAAACACCAATTTGCAAAGGTACATGCACCCCTGTGTTCATTGCAGCCTTATTCACGATAGCCAAGACTTGGAAGCAACCTAAGTGCCCATCAAGCGACGAATGGATAAAGAAGCTGTGGTATATATACACAATGGAATACTACTCAGCCATAAGAAATGATGAAATCCAGCCATTTGTGACAACATGGATGGACATTGAGGGTATAATGCAAAGTGAAATAAGTCAGAGGGAGAAGGTCAAATACCGTATGATTTCCTTCATTAAGTAGTAGATAATAACAACAATAAACAAATACATAGGGACAGAGATTGGATTGGTGGTTACCAGAGGGGAAGGGGGAGGGAGGAGGGTGAAAGGGATAATTTGGTACATGTGTGTGGTGATGGGTTGTAATTAGTATTTTGGTGGTGAACATGATGTAGTCCATGCAGAAATAGAAGTACAATGATGTACACCTGAAATTTTTACAATGTTATAAACCAATGTTACTGCAATAAACAAAAAATTAAAAAAAAAAAAGAAAAAAAAACATGATGAGATAGCAGTTCACATCCATTTGAATGGCTACTACTGAAAAAAAAAACAAAACAACAAGTGTTGGTGAGGACGTGGAGAAATTGGAACCCTTGTGTATTGCTCGTTAGAATGCAAAAGGGTGCAGCTGCCATGGAAAACATAATGGAAGTTCCTCAAAAAGTTAAATATAGAATCACCATATGATCCAGCAATTCCACTTCTGGGTATATACCAAAAAAATTAAAAGCAGGGACTTGAACATATATTTGTACACCCATGTTCATAGCAGCATTATTCATAATAGCCAAAAGGCAGAAACAACCCAAGTGTCTATGAATGGATGAATGGATAAACAAATAAACATGTGTTACTTTTTGTTACACACAAAACAGCACTCAACAGTACAAGATGGACTATTATTCAGCCTTAAAAAACGAATGAAATTCTGATACAAGCTACAACATACATGAACCTTGGAGACAATATACTAAGTGAAATAAGCCAGTCAAAAAGGACCAATATTTTATGAATGCACTAATATGAGGTACCTAGAGTAGTCACATTCACAGAGATAGAATGCAGAACAGTGGTTACCAGAGGCTGGGAGATGAGAATGGGGAGTTACTGTTACGTGTACAGTGTTTCAGAATGGGATTATGAAAAAGTTCTGGAGATGCATAGTGATGATGTTTACACAACAATGTGAATGTACTTAACACTTCTGAACTACACAATTAAAAATGGTTAAAATGGTAAATTTTATGTCATGTATATTTTACCACAAGAAAAAAAAAATTGCTAAAGGTACAGAGGCCTGAAAATGTTAAGCCCCGTAACGCCCCTATCATCTTGGGGTATGAATTGACTGATACATGAGCCTGTAGCATTCTGAGTGGTAAACCAGAAGGCCCATGGCAGGAGTGCCTGGAGCCTTCACGTGTCTGCAGCCGACCCTACACTGATGCTATTGCCATCTACTAGTCCTTGCGCCCTGGACCTTTGGAATCTCCTGTGCTATTCAACTTCAGGAGGAGCAGATGCTGGCTGAGGCCCTCGCATGTGAGAGACTTGAATGTAAGACCTGAAACCATAAAACTTCTAGAAAAAACATAGGCAGTACACTCTTTGACATCGGTCTTAGCAGTATCTTTTTGGATATATCTCCTCAGGCAAAGGAAACAAAAGAAAAAATAAACAAATGAGACTACATCAAACTAAAAAGCTTCTGCACAGCAAAGAAAATCAATAACAACATGAAAACACAACCTACCAATTGGGAGAAGATATTTGCAAATGATTTTTCCGATATTTAAAATATATAAAGAACTCAACAACAAAAACACAAACAACCTGATTAAAAAATGGTAAGAGAATCTGAATAGACATTTTTCAAAAGAAGATATACAGACGGCCAGCAGGCACATGAAAAGATGTTCAACATCACTAATTATTAGGGAAATGCAAATCAAAACTACAATGAGACATCACCTCACATCCATCAGAATGACATTATCAAAAAGACAGGAAATAACAAGTGTTGGAGAGGATGTGGAGAAAAGGGAACCCTCGTATACTACTGGTGGGAATGTAAATTGATGGAAAACAGTATGGAGATTCCTCAAAAAGTTAAAAATAGAACTACCATATGATCCAGCTATTCCACTTCTGGGTATTTATTCAAAGAACATGAAAATACTAAATCAAAAAGATATTTGCACCCCTATGTTCACTGCAGCATCATTCATAGCCAAGACTTGGAAACAACCTAAGTGCCCATCAATGGATGAATGGATAAAGAAGATGTGGTATATATACACAATGAAATACTACTCAACCATTAAAAAAAAGACGAAATCTTGCTATTTGTGACAGCATGGATGGACCTTGAGGGTATTATGCTAAGTGAAACAAGTCAGATGGAGTAAGAAAAATACCTTATTATTTCACTCATATATGGAAGATAAACAAACAAACACATAGAAACAGAGAACATGGTGGTGGTTAACAAAGGGGAAGGGGGAGGGGGAGGGCAAAAGGGGTAAAGGGGCATATGTGTATGGTGATGGATGGCAACTAGACTTCTGGTAGAGAACACAATATAGTCTATACAGAAGCAGAAATATAATGGTGTACACCTGAAATTTATATAATGTTATAAATCAATGTTACCTCAATAAAAAAAAGATTTTATGAACTTTGAAGTTGAGGAATCACTCACAATTTTTCCTGTTGGGGTCTATGCTGGGGGCAGGGTAAGGTCAACTTCTTTTATTGTGATGAATATAGTTTGGTCATGAGTGCTTATGAAGTCATGGGATCACTGGTACAGCAGCAGCTGGAATCTGGGTGACCCTCTAGAAGTGAGAACTGGTCCAAGGATGCCAGTGGCCAGCACAACGAGACCCATGGGCCCTCCTCTTTCACTGCTACAGTTTTCCCAACACCGCTGACCACCATATAGCATGTGATTTTGGTGGTTTGAAATGGACTGTGTTACTAGAATGGGGAGGAACCTAGGATACCAGGTATGCAAGGATGGGGAAATGACAAGCTTTTGGTCTCCCTTTTGTCAGGGTACAGGTCAGTTCCAAGTGTCTCAGGCCCTCCCCCTTATACTCCCCAGGAGGAGCCTGTATTTGCTGAAATCCAAAAGATGTTTAGGTCACCCTCACCTTTTAAGCCAATATTAGGCAAATTTTTTCTGCTTCCGTGGACAATAAATAAGTCAGATTTTCTGTCTGGGTACCTGCCCCACACCCCTGGCTAGCTATAGATCAAAGTGAAGCTCCTCTAGGTGGTCCCTGAGGGCCTCAGTCCAGTAGTATCCCCTGTGTTCTGCCCTGAAGGAAGTCCATGGCTCTGCTTGCCCACCCACCTGTGTCCAGCCTTCTCGCTGAGCTGGCTGCCCCAGGGTCCTTCCTCCTTCTGTAGCCAGGAGCTCCTGGGCACCTGCATTCCACATTAGCCCTCAGGTCCTGTCATAAATAGATAGTTTTCTCTTATGTCCTAAAAACACTTGGTTTCCTTATAGCTTCACCTTCAAGCATCGTCACCTGACATAAAGTCACCTGACACCCTCAGGAGGCACCTGTTTAAGCCTATGCCCTCACTCCTCCTCTTCTCAGCTAATGCCCAGGACTCTCCAAGTCCTTTGGCCTCAGCAAGAACAGGGAGCCACAGAATTGTACAACGTTGAGGATCCTCCATTTGTCTGCCTCCACTCCTGCCTCCTCCCCTCCACTATTGATGTGGACTGTCGAGACAGCAATAGCCAAGTTCTAGGGGTTTTTTTTCTCACGCTGGAAACCCTGGATGCTAACCGAGAGCTGAATGGTTGTTTATAACAGCTGAACTATAAGACAAAGAAGTGTTGTGCAAATACAAAAGAGACTTGTCAGGATGATAAAATCAATTGGCGGTGATGTTGTCCAACAACGGACTTGTGACTTTTAAAACCTTAACTAAAACTAAGCTTTTAGTTAAAATGTGTATCAGAAATGTCCTTAAAATATGACTTTCTAGCACAAAAATACAGACAGTCATCTAGTTTATTTACCTTCTAACTATACCACAGAAAAAATGAGTGCTTCCACTCATGTGTGCTCCTCACAGCAACAATAGAAGTTGTTGCTAACAGCAAAGAGTGGATCACTATGTCCTTTACTAATTAATTAATGCCTTGACTTCAAAAAATGTGTAACACAGTTTTTACAGAGTTTTTAAAAAAGGACTAAGAATCAAGAAATTTTCCTTCCTGACACCAAGATAGCTAGATGAGGGTATTAATTTGAATCAATTTGAGCACTGGAATTCACCAATGTATGAAGGGATTAGTACTTGAAGTTCTTTTGTATGTTGCTTATTAGATATGTAGAAGTTATTTTGCTAAAGAAATAGTTCGGCAATCTTGAAAAAGAACAAAGTTGTAGGACTTACAGTATCTGATTTTAAGATTTACTATAAAACTACATAATCAAGACAGTGTGGTACTGGCATAAGGACAGACATATGCAATGAAGCAGAACAGCATTCAGAAACAGACCCACAGATGTGCAGTCAGATCAGGGACCAAGGCAGCACGGCAGTCCAATGGGGAAGTCCCTTCTGCATGGGCTGGACCAACTGGGTATCGGTAGCAAAATACAGAACCTTGATCTACGCCTCAGCCATACACAAATTTAACTCAAGACAGTTTACAGACCTAAAGGTAAAAGCCAAAGCTTTAAAACTCCAAGAGGAAAACACAGGCATCCTCCAAGAGGATGCCACTGTGACCTGAGGAGAGACAAATCAAAAAGCACCAACCACAAAGAAAAAAAAGATAAGTTATACTAAATCAAAATTAAAACTTTCTGCTGTTCAAAAGGCACCATTAAGAAAATGAAAAGGCAAACCACAGAGAAAAGATCTGCAGTCACTATATTTGACAAAGGACTTGTATCCAGAGTGTGTGTGTGTGTGTGTGTGTGTGTAAACTAACAATCAATAATAAAAAGACACAACCCGATAAAATACAGGCAAGAGTCCTGGAAAGACACCTCACAAAAGAGCACATACAAATGGCCAATAAAATCATCAAAAGATGCTCAATATCATTAAGTATTATGGAAATGCAGATTACAAATCACAGTGAGATACCACTGTACACTCACCAGAATGGCTAAAATTAAACAGATGACACTACCAAATGTTGAAGAGAATGTGGAGCACCTGAAATTCTCATATGTTGCTAATAGGAATGTAAAATGATACAGTTATAGTGGGAAAATGTTTAGCAGTTTCTTAAATTTAATTATATAACTACTCCATGATCCAGCGCTGTTACTCCAAGGTATTTACCCAAAAGAAATGAAAACATTAAGTCTTAAAAAGAATTACATAAGAATTGTCATTGCAGCTTTATTCAAAAGGCAAAAATTTGCAAACAACCAAAATGTTCATCAGCAGGAGAATGGATAAGCAAATTGTGGTATGTCCAAACAATGGAACACTACTCAGCAATATAAGGAATGATGAATCTTCAAACCATGCTCTGCCAAAAAAAAAGAGAAGACATAAGAAAATACATACTGTATGATTCCATTTAGATGCAGTTCAAGAACAGGCAAAACTAATTCACTCTATGCGGACGGGTATCAGAAGAGCAGGTGCTCTGGTGTGGGGAGGAGAGAACAAAATAGGACACGAGGAACTTCTAGGGTGATGGCAAAAATCAATTTCTTTATTGGGACGTTGGTTACACAGGTATATTTATTTGTCACACCTCGTCAAACTGTACCCTTATGATCTGCGTAGCTTACTCTACATAATTATACTCCAATATTTTTTAAAAAAGAAAAAGTTTATAAATAAACTTCTAGGTTAGCCCATACAATGCTGACCACAATGCAGTAACAGCTGTGATAAAGTTTCCGACAGTTTCTATGGGAAATGACATTCTGTGTTTCAAAGGGAAAATAAGAGTCCAGTATATATAAACACCCTACTATATATATATATATACACTCCTTCCTCACCCTACTCCCTCCAGGGAAGCTCAGTGCAATAGTTGTATTCTATTTCCTTACTCTGTCCACACGTCAAATATTTACTAGAAGCATCAATGTACACAGTCCTTAGTGGATACAAAGACTTATGAAGACTCCCAAGGCATAGTGTCTGCCCTTAAAGAGCATCCTCTTCCTCTTCACCTTAACCACAGAGTTTTCTCCCCTTTCTCCACCATGGAGATGAAGGCTGCCCCCACGCATCCTGAGGGCAGAAGAGCCAAGATGGCGATTCCTGCTTCCATGACAGGTAGATGTCAGCTATTTATACCTGCACTAGTGTGCTCTGTTGCTGTGAACAGAAAAATCTACGATAATGAGCTCTCAGTCATGACTACTAGAAAGGAACTGTAGCAGAGAGAACCCAAAATGATGGAAAAACAAATATTTGGAATACATGTTAATATTTCCCCTACACTTAAATATGGGCATGCCTCTCTCAAGCATTGCTGGTGGGAATGGAAATAGGTATGATATTCCTGGAAATCAATTTGGCCATATATACATATATGTATATACATATAGAGTTTATAAAAACATCATCACTTTTTTTTTTAATCTTTTTTTTTGGTGAAGAAGATTAGCCCTGAGCTAACATCTGTTGCCAATCCTCCTCTTTTTGCTGAGGAAGATTGGCCCTGGGCTAAATCTGTGCCCATCTTTCTCTACTTTATATGTGGGATACCTGCCACAGCATGGCTTGATAAGCAGTGTGTAGGTCTGCGCCCGGGTTCCGAACCCGCAAACCCTAGGCCGCCAAAGCGGAGTGTACAAACCCAACCACTACGCCACCAGGCCAGCCCAGCTCCAAACATCATCACTTTTAAAATTCTATCTTGAGGGAGCTATCCAAAGGAAATAATCCATATTCAAAGATTTATATGCAAGGATATTCAATATGACATATTAACAAAGAAAAACAAAGAAACCGGAAACACCCATATTCTACAAAAGGAGAATTGGTAACATTCATGCAGCCACTGTTTCTTCAAATGTCTAACAACATGAAGATGAGCTCATGACAGACGGAGCGCAGCTGCAGGATATAAACTGGCACATACAGCATGGACTCTGTGTGTTCCGTCCAGTTTTTAAAGTACATGATGAAGAGGTGTGCCACTCAATAGCAATGTATGGGTCAAAACTGGATCCTGATTCTAAAAGATAAACGGGGGAAAAACTTATGACATAATGATAGAAATTTGCACACTGATATGTCAGAATATTAAAGAATTGTTAATTTTTAGGTGTAATAAAGGTATTACGGTTATGTTTAAAAATAAATACTCACTGAAATATATAGATAAGATGGTATTCTGCCTGGAATTTGTTTCAAAAATTCCACTGGGGTGAGACTAGGGGGCTGGCCCTGGGGTACACATGAAATGAGACTGGCCAGACACTCATGGTAAAATATACATAACAGAAAATTTACCATTTTAACCATTTTTAAGTGTACAGTTCTATGGCATTAAGTACATTCACATTGTTGTGCAACCATCACCACCAGAACTTTTTCATCTTCCCCAAATGAAACTCTGTCTCCATTAAACACTAACTCGCCACACACCCCCCTTCCTGCAGCCCCTGCACCCACCATTCTACTTTCTGTCTCTGTGAATCTGACTATTCTAGGTAGCTCATCTGAGTGGAATTTTCGACTGGCTTATTTCACTTAGTATCAGATCCTCAAGGTTCAACCATATTGGAGCATGTGTTTCCTTTTAAGGCTAAATAATATTCCTTCGAATGCATATACCACAATTTGTTTATCCATTCATCCATCAATGGGTATTTGGGTTGTTTCCACCTTTTGTATATTGTGAATGACTCTGCTGTGAGTGTGGGTGTGCAAGCATCTGTTCGAGTCCCTGCTTTCCCTTCTTTTGGGTATATATCCAGAAGTGGAATTGCTGGATCATATGGTAGTTCTATGTTTAATTTTTTGAGGAACTGTCATACTATTTTCAGAGCAGCTGCTCCATTTTACATTCCCACCAACAGTGCACAAGAGATTCAATTTCTCCACATCCTCACCAATACTTGTTATTTTCTGTGGGTTTTTTTTTTTAACAATAGCAGTCCTAATGGGTGTGAAGTGTATCTCCAAGTTTTGATGAAAAGGATTTTAAAAAGACTGGCTGGTTCATCCTAGTCTAGGGCATTCTACATAGAGTTACTTACCTATGCAATACTCCAAAGCCTCCAGCAAATTTAAGCACATGACTTTCCTGAGACTGTCTCCACAAAGTCTGTCCCAAGGCAGGACACCATCCCCACATACAAACAGATTCTCTGGCCATCCTCGCACACATGCATACGAATTCTAATGTTACAACTGGCTTTCCACAAACACCTTCACATCCAATGATTACCTTGTTTCTCTCATCTAAGCCCTGCTTCAACTGGGCTCTAACACTGGACATACTATAAACGACCTGCGGCCCCAGGTACTCCCCCTGCCTTTTCCCATCCTCAGAGTCCTTCAAAGGCACCCCAGGAGTCAGGTAGTCCACCCTGAGCCCACGTTGTGGACAGCGCTCCTGGCCTACCTGGGAAGGTCCTTTCAAGAGTGAGTGAAAGCTGGTAACACAGGAAGCCGCACCCCAAATCCCCCAACAGAAGGGCTGCGACCAGAACTTGGCTCTCCTGAAGCTGAGACTTGAGAGAAACGCTGCCATGAGGCAATTCATTTAAAGTTGAAACTTGCAGTGAGACTGAGCTTTTTATAGTGTAAGAAACCTATCAGGTCTCCCTTAACGCAAGAACTTGACTTTCCAGTTCTCAGCTACCTCCTCTTTCCTCCTGTCTCCTCCATTTCAGTTATTTTACAATGGTCAACTCTAATGCTTGTCTGCAAAGGTGGAAAAAGGTTTTAGGGGGAATAGATTCTAAAACTATGTATCCTCCATACCTACAACAGTGTGTGGCACATAATAAGAGCTTCATGAGTATCTGCTGAACGAATCAAAACTAAATTTATTAAAGCAAGACTATAAGTCTATCTTCCACCACCATGAGCAACCCAGCCAGCTAGAATCAGTGGCACTGGGTGGTAACTGGAGAGGTATGAAGTTAGCAAACATCACATTTTCATTTTTATCAATTTAAGGCATAGTATGTAGGTATAAATAACAGCATCAATCATGTTTTTCTTTAGATTAATGTGTTTTTTATTTTCTTACTAATTCTCTTGAACATATAAGCTGAGCTGAAATAACACATTTAGTTTTACTCAATAATTGTTTCTTTTTTATTAACTAAAGTCTATATTCAGGTTTCCTTAGATTTTCCCTAGTGTCTTATCGTCATGTGTCCTTAGGCTCCTCCTGGCTGTGACAGTCTCTCAGGCTTTATGACCTTGACAGGAAGAGTGGTCAGGTATTTTGCATGCTGTTCCTCAATTCAGGTTTGTGTGATGTTTTTTTCACGGTTAGACTGGGGTCATGGTTTTTTGCAGGATGACCACAGAGGTGAAATGCCCTTCTCAGCCATCCTATCAAGGGCACATGTATTACTTATTTTTGAGTCACAGCAAATACTTTATCCACCCCTGAAGTCAGTGGAACTGACAGGTGCTCCCTGAAGAATGCGCCAGCTGCCAGACGTCTTTGTTACCTTAAAGACACATCTGTATCCTAGGGAAATCAGACTTGGTTTTATTTAGATTTTATGTACAGACTGCAATGTTTTCACTTCAAGGTTGAATTCTTTAAACAAATATCCATGATGGCATATTTCCACTCCAGATTGTAGGTCTCTTTATCTCAATCCTGAAGGCACTCCTGGCTCATGATCCAGGGCACTCAGAGGAAGTTTCCCCTGTGTTCTGGAATCTAAACTATTAAATGAGTCTACTTATTCTCAAACCCATGACCTGACAATCTCATCCTTCCCAGAGAGCTCTTAAAACTATTCTTGTGAGAATACACTAACAACTACCCAATTTTCTCAGTCTTCCAGGACGCAATCTTTGTTTTCAGTTTCAAAGCATGCCACATCCAGTGTTCAGTAAAGTACCCCAGGCCCCTGTGAGCATAGAGGGACAACGGCAAAGAAGAACTCTTACATCTTTCACTTTCCACATTACCAAGGAGTGGTGCTCGGTGGTGTATCTACCTGGGGAACGCTCAGTTTCCCATTTTTTTTAACCTGCGTTGCGTTTTTCTCGCAGTGAAGATGACTTACAGGTCAATGGTTTAAGTCTAAAGTAGAGATGGCTCAACCAAGGACCCGCGGAACAGAAGCCACAGGACAGCAGAGACCAAGGTCTCCCTCCACGCTGAGAGTGCGGCGCCCCCGCGGCCGCCTGTCCCGCCGGGCCTGCCCAGCGCACAGTTCTTCCTTCTGCCCTGGCATGGCCACTGCAGGGGGCGCGAAACCAGCAGGTCTTGTTCTCCCCAATGCACCCAGGCCGTCGCCCCTCTGGGCAGGCACTGGGCTCTGACCATGTTGGGGATACTGTAAACAGGAAGGTTTCCCTAGCAGCGGGTGGATGCGGGTGACAGGGACGCCCGGGCTCCAACCAAAGGACAGGTCGGTGGGCTGCGCGGCTGCAGAGGGGGCGGGAGGGTCTGGGAAGGAGGAAAGGAGTCAGCTGGAGAAACCCTATAAAACCGAACGAGGCCTCTCTGAACGCTGGGAAGGGAGAAAAACCGGGGCGGCCACAACTACCACCGCTCAGGGCGCACCGGGGGATTCCCGGGCCACCTCTGGAGCCGCCTGAGGACGAGGCACGGCCGCGGCAGAGACGCTTCTGGGGCGCAGGGCCGCGTCCGTGACTGCGCTTGGGGGACCAGGGGCCTCGCGCCCGCGCAGCCCGCCCCCCCGATGAGCCCCCACCCTGTCTCCAGGCCTGGCCCGGAGCGACGACCCTGTCATCCCCCAACTCGCGGCCACTCCCCTCCCCACCACCCGGCGGCTGCTCCCTCCTCCCCCCACCTGAGCACAGCCCCCCGCCCTACCTCGCCGCTTGGCGCGCACGATGCCCTTCTTCTGCAGCACAAACGTGGACCCGTTCACCAAGCTCGACACGACGGCCACGCCCAGGCCGAGCGACACAGCGGCGGGGCTCGGGCTGCGCGCCCCCTCCCCGGCCGCCGCCGCTGCCGCCGCTGCAGTCCCCATTCTGCCCGCGCCCGCCCGCCGTGCCTGCGCCTGCGCGCCGCGCCCGCCGGGTCGAGGGGCGGGGACGGGGATCCGCGTGGCTGGGACGGGATGGGGGGTGGGGACCCGAGGTCCAAGAGGCAGGTCGGGGTGGGGCGGCGGGGACTTGGGATCCGCGGGGCCGGTAGGGGTCGGGGGTGTGGGGAGGGGTCCGCGGGGCCAGAACGGGGTGGGGGCAGGGACCCGGGATTCCGCAGGGCCGGCGGCCCTTGGGAGGGCGGGGACCCGAGATCCGCGGGGTCAGGTGTGGGGAGGCTTCCAGGGATCCGCGGGGCCGGGTCTGGGGTGGGGATGTGGGGAGGAGAGAACAGGGGCTCTTCCGCGAGAATGCGGAGCGGGGACGCGGGGCTCGGCAAGTGGGGGTGGAGCCCGGGCTCAGAGGAGCCGGGACGCGGAGGTGGCCCCGGGGCCCCGAGAGTGAAAGTGGACAGGAGAGAGCGGTGAGAGGAAAGCGGTGAGGCGGGGGGCCTGTGGATGAGGAGGTAGGCTTCCTAGATTTAGCGAATGAAAATACAGGACGCCCAGTTAAGTTTGCATCTCAGATAAACAACAAATAATTTCTTAGTGTCTGTCCCATGCAATATTTGGGACCGGAAGAGCGCCGGCAGGACGCAGCCGTCGCTGGGACCACGGTCCCCTCCAAAGCCTCTGCTCCGAGGCCAGCAGGGAGCCGCACCTGGGCCTGACACCAGCGCGAGTCAGCTGTCGAAACTCAGAGGGACCACGGAATGGGGTGAAGTCAGCCACCTCCACACTGGAGCTGTGAGCTTGTGATCATACCGTCTAATTTCCTAACTTATTTTTAGTAAAATATATCAAAATTACAGAAAGCATGGAAAACAGGAAATCGTTATTTAAAAATTACTCAATCCCACAACCTTAGCCTAATTATTTTAGGTGCTTTCCCACCTAAAGTATAAATACTTTTACATTTTTCCAATTACAATATACAAAATATCCTTTTTATTTAATATATCATAATCAGTTTCCATGTTGCTACATAATTATGATTGTTTTAATGACGGTCTAATTTCCCATGAAGTTAATGATAATTTGTCTAACTGTTGAGCTGTTTTTGGTTGGTAGGTTGCTACTGGTTTTTTCCTATCATAAATGATGCCATAATGAACATCTTCATAAATTTTGAAAATACTGGATTAAACAGTATAAACCTATACCTATATGTAGCATTATTAGTTTGTGAAGCAATATAAAATACTATTTCTGTGTGAAAACTTTTATGCTGAATGAATCTAGTTCATTGCTTATTCTTTTTTGTTGTGGTAACATATATGTAACACAAAACTTGCCATTTTAACATGTACAATTCAGTGGCATTAATTGTGTTGACAATGTTGTGCAAGCTTCACCACTACCTATTTCTAAAACTTTTCCATCACCCCAGGCAGAAACTCTGTACCATTATGCAGGCATCTCCCATTTCACCTTCTCCCTAGTCCTTGGTAACCTCTAATCTACTTTCTGTCTCTATGAATTTGCCCATTCTAGATATCATGTAAGTGGAATTATACAATATTTGTCCTTCTGTGACTGGTTATTTCACTTAGCATAATGGTTTCAAGGTTCATCCATGTTGTACCATGTGTCAGAACTTCATTCCTTTTTATGGCTGAGTGACATTCCTTTGTATAGATATACATTTGTTCATTCTTTCCTCTGCTGATGGACACTTGCACTGTTTACATCTTTTGGCTATTGTGGATGATGTTGCAATGACCATTGGCATAAGTTTGAGTCCCTGACTTAAAATCTTTTGAATATAGGGGCCGGCCCCATGGCGCATCCGCTAAGTGCTCGCGCTCCGCTGCTGGCGGCCCGGCCGGATCCGGGGCGCGCACCAACACACTGCTTATCAAGCCATGCTGTGGCAGCGTCCCATATAAAGTGGAGGAAGATGGCCACGAATGTTAGCTCAGGGCCAGTATTCCTCAGCAAAAAGAGGAGGATTGGCACGGATGTTAACTCAGGGCTGATCTTCCTCTCTCTCTCTCCCTCTCCCTCTCCCTCTCCCTCGCACGCGCGCGCTAAAATAAATAAATAAATAAAATTTAAAAATCTTTTGAATATATACCTGAGAGTGGAAGTGCTGAGTCATATGATAATTCTATGTTTAGCTTTTTGAGGAACTGCCAAACTTTTCCACAGCTGCTGCACTGTTTTACATTCCCACCAGCAATACACGAGGGTTCCAATTTCTCCTCATTCTCACCAATACTTGTTATTTTCCAGTTGTCTTCTTTTTAATAGCCACCCTAGTAGGTGTGAAGTGGTTGCTTATTCTTTTTAAATATACTTCTGAACATCAATGATGTTTCTTGAAATAAATAACTTCTATCATAAATCTCAGCAGAAGCAAGCAAGTGAAAACAGCAGCAAAAGCACTGCCAACATGATCATAATTATTTACTTTTCTAATAATGCTAATACCAAAAAAATAATGACTTCAGTGCTTTTGGCAAAAAGAGGCATGCAGGAGCCGTCCCAGTGGTGTAGTGATTAAGTTCAGACATTCCACTTATGCGGCCCAGGGTTCACAGGTTCAGTTACTGGGAGCGGACCTGTGGACCACTCCTTAGGCCATGCTGTGGTGGCATCACACGTATAAAATAGAGGAAGATGGGCACAGATGTTAGCTCAGGGCCTATCTTCCTCATCAAAAAGAGGGAGATTGGCAACAGATATTAGCTCAGAGCTAATCTTCCTCACCAAAAAAAAACCCCAAAAACAAAAAAGAGGCATGCTCATTTTTTTAAAAAAACTCAATAAATTCAGTAAATGCCAAAGAATAGAAAATATCACCCCAAATTTCATCACCCTGAAATAACTGTTATTATCATTAAGAATTCCACTCCAGACGTTTTTCCAGGTGAGTATACGGGTGATGGGATAGACATTTGATCAAATGGGAAGCACATATGGTATTTTACTTTAAAAGGTAGAACTATATATTACTTAGATTTAACATTAAAAAAACTGAAAGGAAACTAATGTAACTACTGAAGCTGAGATAAATACTGTTTTACCACAAGAGATATTAGCTCCTAAAAGATGCCTTTAAAATTAAAGTTAGTGGTGGGGCTGGCCCGGTGGCGCAAACGGTTAAGGGTGCGCGCTCCTCTGCAGCAGCCCGGGGTTTGCCGGTTCGGATCCTGGGCGTGCACCAATGCACTGCTTGGCAAGCCATGCTGTGGCAGGCGTCCCATATAAAGTGGAGGAAGATGGGCATGGATGTTAGCCCAGGGCCAGGCTGCCTCAGCAAAAAGAGGAGGATCGGCAGATGTTAGCACAGGGCCGCTCTTCCTCACACACACACACAAAAAAATTAAAGTTAGTGAAAAAGTTTAAAAGGTGGGAGTTGTTATGTTTCTCTTAACTTTGTGTTTCAATTTTAGACAGTATCAAATGACTCCTTCAATGAGAAATGAGGAAATCACCTCACTTTCAAGCTTCTTGCAAATTTTTTTAACTTTGTCAAGGCATATAACATTTAGATATTACTCTGTATTCGTAATTCTATTTATGATCTTATATATATAAGTGGGTTCATTGTTCACATCACCCTTTTACCAAGTTTTCCCATTCATCTTTCACTTCACTAGAAATTTTTCAATAAGTGTGTGTTAAAAATAATTATGGGTGCTATAATCTTTGAGTTCTTTTATCTTATAGAATGTTTGCCTGAACTACAAAATGAACAAGTTTAATATTTTCAGACCATACTTTCTTTTGCTAAAACATTACAGGCATTGTCCTGTTGTCTTCTGGCATTAAGTGTTATTTAAAAGTCTGAGGTCACAATCAGGGGTAATTGAACACAAACAGGGTATAAATAATGTTAAGGAATGATTGTTAGTTTTGTTGGGTGTGCTAATGAAGTTGTGGTTATGTTAATATCTTTATCTATTACAGACAACTACTGAAGTATTTACAAGTGAAACGATTATGTTGGGGATTTGCTTTGTAAAATTTCACAAGGAAAAAAATTAGTGAGCATGGAAGTGGATTTGTCAAGAAAATGACACCTGTTACCACCTCCAGGGGAGGAGTCCTGCCGCATGGAGGATAGGAAATAGCTGAAGAATGCCTGCCGCCAAGAGCAGCAGTCCCAGAATGTCTACTCCATGGTTTGTAGATGTCAGGGTCACCAAGAGAGACACAACTCACGTAGGCGCTGGATGGAACAACACTTTACTCACATAGAGAAGAGGCAGAGCAAGATCAGCTTCAATAGTGGGCATTGTCCCCCATGGTAAGCAAGTCCCAGCCTGCAGCCAATGCAGAGCAATGTTCTGCATGCACCCATCTTGTGCCGCAAGCAAAGGACCCTCTTCTCTCCCTGCCGGGAATGGATATAGTAGTGGGGTTGGCCCAGTGCCATATGATGCACATGCTTAAGTAGAACATAGGAGTGCACACTGAGTCTGAAACAGGGAAGTCTGAAACACACAACATGATAGCCCAGCACAGGCTGTGTAGGTAGGCTCTTTATCTCTTGTTATAGAGGTGTTCCAGGCCCAAGGCCCGTTCTCATGCAGTCAAGCAGGGGTCAAAAGTCTGCATGCATGTGACTGTTTTTCCCATCAAGATTAAAAATTAAAGGGGCTGGCCCCGTGGCTTAGCGGTTAAGTGCGCAAGCTCCGCTACTGGCGGCCCGGGTTCGGATCCCGGGCGTGCACCGACGCATCGCTTATCAGGCCATGCTGAGGCGACGTCCCACATACAGCAACTAGAAGGATGTGAAACTATGACACACAGCTATCTACTGGCGCTTTCGGGAGAAAAAGGGGGAAAAAAGGAGAATTGGCAATAGATGTTAGCTCAGGGCCAGTCTTCCTCAGCAAAAAGAGGAGGATTGGCATGGATGTTAGCTCAGGGCTGATCTTCCTCACACAAAAAAATAAATAACAACAAATAAAAATAAAAAGAACAGAAGAAAGTTTCTAATTAAGTTGGGTGATGAGTATAAAGTGTATGTAACTGGTATGCTATTCTCTATTTTTTATCTATGTATTTGAAAACATTCATAATTAAAGTATGTGTGGTTTCTTTTTTTAAATGCTGAAGCTAACCTGATTTTTTTTATTTTTTTTATTGTGGTATCATTGGTTTATAACATTATATAAATTTCAGATGTACATCACTATACTTCTCTTTCTGCATAGATTAGGTCATGTTCACCACCCAAAGACTAATTACAATCCGTCACCACACACATGAGCCTAATCATCCCTTTTGCCCTCCTCCCTCCCCTCTTCCCCTCCGGTAACCACCAATCCAATCTCTGTCTCTCTGTGTTTGTTTGTTGTTGTTTTTATCTTCTACTTATGAGTGAGATCATACAGTATTTGACCTTCACCCTCTGACTTATTTCACTTAGCATAATACCCTCAATGTTCATCCATGTTGTCACAAATGGCTAGATTTCATCATTTTTTATGGCTAAGTAGTATTCCATTGTGTGTATATACCACATCTTTATCTGTTCGTCCGTTGATGGGCACCTAGGTTGCTTCCAAGTCTTGGCTATAGTGAATAATGCTGCAATGGACATAGGGGTGCATAAGCCTCTTTGGATTGTTGATTTCAGGTTCGTTGGATAGATTCCCAGTAGTGGGATAGCTGGATCATAGGGTATTTCTATTTTTAATTTTCTGAGGAATCTCCATACTGTTTCCATAGTGGCTGCACCAGTTTGCATTCCCACCAGCAGTGAATGAGGGTTCCTGTTTCTCCACATCCTCTCCAACATTTGTTGCTTTTTGTGTTGGTGATTATAGCCATTCTAATGGGTGTACGGTGATATCTTAGTGTGGTTTTGATTTGTATTTCCCTGATGACTAGTGATGTTGAGCATCTTTTCATGTGCCTACTGGCCATCTGTATATCTTCTTTGGAGAAGTGTCTGTTCATTTCCTCTGCCCATTTTTTGATCGAGTTGTTTGTTTTCCTGTTGTTCAGTTGTGTGAGTTCTTTATATATTATGGAGATTAACCCCATGTTGGATATATGATTTGTGAATATTTTCTGCCAGCTGGTGGGTTGTCTATTCATTTTGATCCTGGTTTCATTTGCCTTATAGAAGCTTTTTAATCTGATGAAGTCCCACTTGCTTATTTTTTCTTTAGTTTCCCTTATCCAAGTAGACATGATATCCAAAAAAATTCCTTCATGACCGATGCCAAATAGTGTATTGCCTATATTTTCTTGTAGGAGTTTTATAGTTTCAGGTCTCACCTTCAAGTCTTTGATCCATTTTGAGTTAATTTTTGTGAATGGCAAAAGCAGATGGTCTACTTTCATTCTTTTGCATGTGGCTGTCCAGTTTTCCCAGCACCATTTATTGAAGAGACTTTCCTTTCTCCATTGTATGTTCTTAGCTCCTTTGTCAAAGATTAGCTGCCCGTGGATGTGTGGTTTTATTTCTGGGCTTTCAGTTCTATTCCATTGATCTGTGTGTCTGTTTTTGTACCAGTACCATGCTGTTTTGATTACTATTGCTTTGTAGTATGTTTTGAAGTCAGGGATTGTGATGCCTCCAGCTTTGTTCTTTTTTCTCTGGATTGCTTTAGCTATTCGGGGTCTTTTGTTGCCCCATATGAATTTTAGTATTCTTTGTTGCAGATTCTTTTATAAGTCTCTTTGTGGACATTTGCACTCGTTTCTCTTGCGTATATACCTAGTAGTGGAATTTCTGAGGGTAGGCATATGTTTAGCTTTAGTAGAAACCACCAAACAGTTTTACAATGTGATTATACCATTCTATACACACACCAGCATTGTTTGACAGTTCTGCACCACCACATCTTCACCAATACTCAGTATAACACAGCATTTAACTTTTAACATAAATAAAATAATGGAAAGACCCAAAGTAGTATGCACGTTCCTGAAGAAGACTCAGTAAAGTGCCGAAGTTGTTCATCTAATTCTGGTAGTAAAAACCACAGTGCAGCCAAGTCAGGGAAGGAAGCCTGGCAGAACCCTCCCAGTGAGGCACATGTCCTTCCAGTGGGCTATGCATCCCATATACTCAAGTCCCAGTCCCAGGAGGAAGAGAAGGGGTGGAGAAAGTTCCTTCTGGGCATGCTGGTCTCCTCTGGTTTTTCTTGCTCTTGGGCTTCTGAGAGAGACAGAGACAGAGATAGACAGAGACAGAGACAGAGAGAGAGAGAGAGAGAGAGAGAGAGAGAAAGAGAGACTCTGACAGCCAGTGGCCAGAATAGTGTGAGGGACCAGCCCCTCGGCAACTCTTTCATGAATTATGAAAGCCATAGGTCCTTAGTATATTTATTAATTAAACATGGTTTAAAACAAGGTTTCCCCAGCTCTGTTGGGTGGGTCCCCATGAGGGGAGCTGTGTTGGACAAGGGGTCCTTTCTTGAAGGAGGCAGCCTTCTGGTCAGAGCCTGTGGGCCCCCAGGTCTTGTAATTGAGCTAAGGCTGCCTAGGGAAAGCCACCTTGGCTGGGTCAGGGAGCCCACCATGATGACCCAATCAGGCCTCAGGGCCTGTGATGGAGCAAAGTGGCCTTGAGAAGTCAGTGTAAGGTCCCACCTTAAAGAGCACTAAGCAAGTTTGAGAGGAGGACCGGGAGTGTGCAATGCTGGGCTGACGCAGCCAGCTCTGAGGAGGGCTGAGCTGAGTAGAGGGAGGCCCAATGGCTGTAACCTTGAAAGGGGCAGAGCCCTCCCAGGTTCAGGTCTAGGTGTGTCTTGGGCACCTACTCTATAATTGCTCACCACACTCCGAAATACTGACCCACACACCAACTAGTGAATACCAGATTTCTAGAACCAGGAAGGGCCTTGGGATTATCTATTCTAAATCAATACATGCGTTTTACACAAGCTGGAGACACCATAGGGGCCAGCAGCAGCCTGTTTGGAGGCCATGGCAAGCGGATTAGATTTCATTAGTGCAATGGGAGTCATTGGGGTGGGCTTTAAGGTTGTAGGAACAAGAAAGATCAATATATTTTAGGGTGGTATGGGTAGATTCAAAAAGCATTTTGAGCTAGACACGTTAAAAAATTTTTTTGGAAAAATCTCCAACTTCCAAAACTCTCCCAGCATTTCCACAGAGGTAACCACCTAGGTAAGGAGAAGAAAGCATTCTTTGTGGTGAGTGAAATTTAAATGCCTTTGATTGTACAGAGCTACTAGTTCTTCTTTTTGTTTCTATATTTTATTGTGAAATATAACACTTACAGAAAAGTACATAAAACAAATGTATAATGGAACAAAGCATTATAAAGTCAGTTCCCAGATAACCACTTCCCAGGCCAAGACCTAGAGTGTTGGCAGCAGCCCAGAAGCACCTGCCTGCTCCTTCTGCCTCGCAGCCACCTCCTCTCACACTAGAGGGACCTACTCTCCTTTTCTTTAAGAGTTTTATATCCTGAGAGTAGTGCATGGGTCAGAAAACTATAGCCTGCAGACCAAATCTGGCACTCAGCCTGTTTTTAAAGTTTTCATGGAATATAATTACACCCATTCCTTTATGTACTGTTTATAGATACTCATGCTATGAGAGCAGAGCTGACTAGTTGGTGCAGAAACCTGAATGGCCAGCTGAACCTAAAATATTCCCTATCGGGCTCTTTTCAGAAAAAATTTGCTGCCCCCTGGTGTAGAGAATGCTCTACCAAGTTCTCCCAGCTGCTGGGAGGATCAGCTGCTGTGGGCTCTCACCACTGCCCACTTCTCTGGTAACTTCTCTCAGCTGTATGGGAGAAACCCAGCCAGAGAGTACCTTGGTGCAACCCTTGGTCAACTGATGCTATTATAAATTGAATTGTCTTTTAACTTCACTTTTGCATTGTTGATACTAGTGTATATAATTAATTTTAAATATTGCTCTTGTATCCTGCAACTTTGCTGAATGCGTTTATTAGGTCTAGTAAACTTTTAGTAGATTCCTTAAGGTTTTCTATGTAAAGCTCACGTTATCTGCAAATAGAGTTTTACTTCTTCCTTTCCAGTTAAGTTGCCTTTCATTTCTTTTTCATGCCTAATTGCCCTGGCTAGAACTGCGTGTTGAGTTTGTTGAATAGGAGTAGCAAGAGTAGACATCCTTGTCTTATTCCTGATTTTAGAGGGAAAGCTTTCAGTCTTTCAACATTGACTATGATGTTGCTTATGAGTTTCTTGTAGACGACCTTTGTCAGGCTGAGGAAGTTCCCTTCTATTTCTAGCATATGGAGAGATTTTTTTTTTATTGAAGTGTAGTGGATATACCATATTATATTAGTTTTGGGTGTACAACATAGTGATTTGATATTTGTATACATTGAAAATAATTACCTTGATAAGTTTAGTAATTATCTGTCATCATACAAACTTTTTACAATATTATCGACTATATTCCCTATGCTGAACATTACATCCCTGTGACATTTATTTTATAAGCGTAAGTTTGTACCTCTTAATCCCCTTCACCTATTTTGCCCATCTCCCCACCCCCTTCCCCTCTGGCAACCACCAGTTTGTTATTTGTATCTATGAATTTGTTTCTGTTTTGTTTTATTTGTTCATTTGTTTTGTTTTTTAGATTCCACATATAAGTGAAATTACACAGTATTTGTTGTTCTCTATATGACATTTCACTTAGCATAATACACTCTAGGTCCATCCATGTTGTTGCAAATGGCAATATTTCCTTCTTTGTTATGGCTAATAATCCATTGTATATATATATATATATCACATCTTCTTTATCCACTCATCTATTGATGGACACTTAAGTTGCTTCTATATCTTGGCTATTGTAAATAATGCTGCAATGAACACACAGGTGCATATATCTTTTCGAATTAGTGTTTTCATTTTCTTCAAATAAATATCCAGAAGTAGAATTGCTAGATCCTATTGTAGTTCTATTTTTAATTTTTTGAGGAACCTCTGTTTTGTTTTCCACAGTAAGCTGCATCAATTTACGTGTCCATCAACAATGCACGAGGGTTCCCTTTTCTCCACACCCTCTCCAACACATATTATTTCTTGTCTTTTTGATAATAGCCATTCTAACAGGTGTGAAGTGATATCTCATTGTAGTTTTGATTTGCATTTCCCTGATGATTAGTGATATGGAGCATCTTTTCATGTGCATGTTGGCCATCAGAATGTCTTCTTTAGAAAAATGTATATTCAGGTCCTCTGCTTGTTTTTAAATTGGATTGTTTGGTTTTCAATATTGAGTTGTATGAGTTCTTTATATATTTTGGATATTAGCCTCTCATCAGATATATCATTTGCAGGTATCTTTTCCCATTCAGTAGGTTGCCTTTTCATTTTGTTGATCGTTTCCTTCCCTGTGCAAAAGCTTTTTAGCTTGATATAGTCCCATTTGTTCATTTTTTTCTTTTGTTTCCCTTGCCTGAGGAGACAGATCCAAAAAAATATTGCTAAGATGGATGTGAAAGAGTTTACTACCTATGTTTTCCTCCAGGAGTTTTATGGTGTCACGTCTTACATTCAAGTATTTAATCCATTTTGAGTTTGTTTTTGTGTGTGGTGTAAGACAGTGGTGCAGTTTCACTCTTTTGCGTGTGGCTGTCCAGCTTTCCCAGCACCATTTATTGAAGAGACTGTCCTTTCCCCATTGAATATTCTTGGCTCCTTTGTTGTAAGTTAATTGTCCATATATGTGTAGGTTTATTTCTGAGCTCTCTATTCTGTTCCACTGATCGATGTGTTCCTTTGTGCCAGTACCATACTGTTTTGATTACTATAGTTTTGTAGTATAGTTTGAAATCAGGGAGTGTGATCCTTCCAGCTTTGTTCTTCTTTCTCAAGATTGCTTTGGCTATTCCAAGTCTTTTGTGGTTCCACACAAATTTTAGGATCATTTGTTCTAGTTCTGTGAAAAATGCTATTGGAATTTTGATAGGAATTGCATTGAATCTGTAGGTTGCTTTTGGTAGTATGGACATTTTAACGATATTAATTCTTCCAATCCATGAGCATGGTATATCTTTCCATGTATCTGTGTCTTCAATTTCTTTCATTACTGTCTTATAGTTTTCAGAGTACGTGTGTTTCACCTCCTTGGTTAAATTTATTCCTAGGTGTTTTATTCTTTTTTATTTTTCTTATTTATTTTTTTTATTTTTTTTGTGAGAAAGACCAGCTCTGAGCTAACATCCATGCCAATCCTCCTCTTTTTGCTGAGGAAGAGTGGCCCTGGGCTAACATCCATGCCCATCTTCCTCTACTTTATATGAGACGCTGCCACAGCATGGCCTGACAAGCGGTGCATCAGTGCGCGCCCGGGATCCGAACCCGGGCTGCCAGCAGTGGAGCACACGCACTTAACCGCTGTGCCACGGGGCCGGCCCCGGTGTTTTATTCTTTTTGATGCAATGGTCAATGTCATTGTTTTCTTAATTTTTCTTTATTATAGTTCATTGTTAGTATAAAGAAATGCAACAGATTTCTGTATATTGATTTTGTATCCTGCAACTTTACTGAATTTATTTATTAGCTGTAGTAATTTTATGGTGGAGTCTTTAAGGTTTTCTATATATAGTATCATGTCATCTGCAAATAGTGATGGTTTTACTTTTTCCTTTCCAATCTGGATGCCTTTTATTTCTTTTCCTTGTTTGATTGCTGTGGAGATTTTTTTTTTTTTAATCATGAATGGATGTTAGATTTTGTCAAATGCTTTTTCTGACTCTCTTGAGATGATCATATGTTTCCTTCTTTTCCTGTTAATATGGTGTTTTACATTTATTTTCATATGTTGAAACAACCTTGCATAACTTGGATAAATCCCACTTGGTCACAGTATATAGTCGTTTTTACATGCAGCTGGATTTGTTTTGCTGGTATTTTGTTGAGAATTTTTGCATCTATATCATAAAAGATACTGGTTTGTAGTTTCCTTGTGTTGTCTTTGATTTGGTATCAGGGTAATAAAGGACTCATAGAATGAGTTGGGAAGTGTTCCCTCCTCTTCTATTTTCTGAAAGAATTTGTGACAGGTTGATGTTAACTCTTTTTTAAGTGTTTGGTAGAATTCACCAATGAAGCCATCTGGTCCTGAGCTTTTTTCTGTGGGAAGTTTTTCGAATACTAATTCAATCTCTTGACTTTTTATAGTTCTATTCAGATTTTCTATTTCTTCTTGAGTCAGTTTAATTTTTTATGTCTTCCTAGGAATTTCTCCATTCCATCTAGGTTATCTAATTTGTTGATACGGTAGACCTCCCTTATTTGTGGTTTTGCTTTACATGGTTTCAGTTACCCACAGTCAAATGTGGTTCAAAAATTTTAAATGGAAAACTCCAGAAATAAACAGTTCATAAGTTTTAAATTGTGTGCTGTAATGACTAGCATGATGAAATCTCGAAATGTCTTGCTCCATCCCACCCAGAAAATGAATCATCTCTATGTTGGATTCCCATCCAAATGCATCATCTGCTCCTGACATCCAACCATTGACATCATCATGGCTCAATGATCCTCTTTCTCACATATCATCAGAAGGTCAATAGTAGCCAGCACTACATCACTGTGTCTGCATCATTCCCTTCACTTCATCTCATCACGTAGGCATTGCATCATTTCTCATCACCACAAGAAGAAGGGTGAGTACAGTACAATAAGATATTTTGAGAGAGAGACCACATTCATGTAACTTTTATTACAATAAATGGTTATAATTGTTCTATTTTATTATTGTTGTTGTTAATCTCTTACTGTGCCTAATTTATAAATTAAACTTTATCATAGGTATGTACATAAGGAAAAAACATAGTATAGATAGGGTTCAGTACCATCTGCAGTTCCAGGCATCCACTGGGGGTCTTGGAACATTTCCCCTGTGGATAAGGGGGCAGTACTATACACAGGTTTTCATAATATCCCCTTATAATCCCTTTTATTTCTGTAAGGTTGGTAGTAATGTCCTCTCTTTCATTCCTGATTTTAGTAAGTTGAGTGCTCTCTCTTTTTCTGTTGGTCAGTCTAGCAAAAGGCTTGCCAATTTTCTTGATCCTTTTAAAGATGAAACTTTTGGTTTTGTGACTTTTTCTATTGTTTTTCTATTCTTTATTTCACTTATTTCCACTCTAATCTTTATTATTCACTCATTCTGCTTGCTTTGGGTTTAGTTTGGTCTTCTTTAGTTTGCTCTTTTTCTACTTTCTAAGTTGGAAGCTTAGATTATTTGAGTTTTTTTAAAATATAGGCACTCACAGCTATAAATTTCCCTCTAAGTATTGCTTTTTCTGAATGCCATAAATCTTGGTATTTTGTGTGTTAATTTTCATGTATCTCAAAAGTATTTTATAATTTTCTTTTGATTTCTTCTTTGACCCATTTGTTTATTGTGTTTTTTAATTTCCACATATTTTTGAATTCACCATTTTCTTCTCTTATTGATTTATAATTTCAATCCTTTTTCAATTAATTAATGCTTGTTTTATGACATAACATATGATCCATCCTAGGGAATGTTCCATGTGCACTTAGGAAGAATATGTCTTCTGCTATTGTTGGGTGGAATGTTCAGTATATGTCTGTTAAGTCTATTCAGTTATAGTGCTGTTCATCTTCTATTTCCTTGTTGGTCTTCTGCCTAGTTGTTCTATTCATTATTGAAAATGGGGTATCAAAGTCTCCAACTATTGTTTTGAATTGTCTATTTCTCACTTCAATTCTGTAATTTTTTGCCTCATATATTCTGTTATTGGGTACCTAAATGTTTATAATTGCTATACCTTCTTACCATATTAAATCTTTTATTAATATATAATGTCCTTTTTATCTCTTAGAAAGTTTTTGATTTGAAGTTTATTTTGTCTGAGATCAATATAGCCACTTCAGCTCTTTATGATGACTGTTCTCATGGTATATCTTTTTGTATCCTTTTACTTTCAACCTACTTTTGTCTTTGAATCTAAAGTGTGTCTCTTACAGATAGTATATTGCTGGGTCATGTATATTGCTGGGTCATGTTTTCTTTTTTCCTTTTTAAATCCATTCAGCCAGTCTCTGCCTTTAGATTGGAGAGTTTATATTTAACATAATTACTGATAAGGTGGGACTTATGTCTTTGATTCTGCTATTTTTTCAATATGTTTTATGTCCTTTTTGTTATTCTATTCTTTAATTACTGCCATTTTGTGATAAATGAATATTTCCTAGAGTACCATTATAATTTCTTTGTCATTTTTTTTACTATATAATTTTCAGTTATTTTCTTAGTGGATACTCCAGAAGTCATAGTTAACATCTTAATTTATAACAATCTAGTTTGGATTAATACCAACATAATTTCAATAGTATGCAAAAACTTTGCTTCTGTATAGGTCCATTCTTCCCCACTCTTGTGCACTATTGTTGTCATTTAATTACATCCTTATACTTTGTGTGCCCATCAGCATAGATGTATAACTACTGCTTTATGCAGTTGTCTTTTAAATCAAATAGGGGGAAAGTTACAAACAAAGACTACATTCATACTTTCTTTTATATTTACTTATGTAGTTACCTTTATGAGTGCTCTTTATTTCCTCATGTTGACTCCAGTTACTGTCTAGTGTGCTTTTATTTCAGCCTGAAGGACTCTCATTAGTATTTCTTGTAAAGTAGGTCTATTAGCCACATTTTCTCTCAGTTTTTGTTTATCTAGGAATGTCTTAATTTCTCCTTCATTTTTGAAGGATAGTTTTGCTGGGTATAGAATTCTTGGCTGACAAATTTCTTCTCTTAGGACTTTAAATAGGTCAGCCCACTGTCTTCTTGCCTCCATGATTTCTAATGAGAAACCAGGCATTAATCTTATTGAAGATGTGTTGTATGTGATAAGTTATTTCTCTCTTACTGCTTTCAAAATTCTTTCTTTGTGTTTTGGTTTCAATAATTTGACTATAATGAATCTCAGTGTGGATCTCTTCAAGTTTCCTCCTTGGAGTTTGTTGAGCTTCTTTGACACATGCCTTTCCTCAGATTTGGGAAGTTTTTGGCCTTTATTTCTTCAAGTATTTTTTCTTCCTTTTCTCTTTCTCCTTTTCTGCAACTCCCATTATGGATATATTTGTACACTTGATGGTGTTCTACACATGTTTAAGACTGTTTATTTTTCTTTTTTCTTTTTTTATTCTGTTTCTCAGGGTAGATGATTTCAATTGACCTATCTTCAAGTCACTGATTTTTTTTCTTTTTCCTGCTTAAATCTGCTGTTCAGCCCCTCTAGTGAATTTTTCATTTTGGTTATTGTACTGTTCAACATGGAATTTGTATTTGGCTCATTTTTGTAATTTATGTCTCTTCACTGATATTCCCTATTTGATGAGACATCATTCTCAAAGTTTCCTTTAGATATGGTTTTCCTTAGTTCTTTGAATATATTAAAATAGTTTATTTTAAATCTTTGTCTAGTAAGTCCAACATCTGGGCTTCCTCAGGGACAGTTTCTATTGACTTCTTCCCATCCTCCCCCCCCCCACCATGTATGGACCATACTTTCTTGTTTCTTTAAGTGTCTCATAATTTTTGCTGAAAACTGGACACTTTAATTTATATAAGTGGCAACTATATAAATCAAATTCTTTCCTTTCCACATGGTTATTGCTACTTGTTGTTGTTGTTTATCTAGTGACCTTTCTGAACTAATTCTGTAAAGTCTATATTCTTTGTCAGGTATGGCTGCCAAAGTCTCTGTTCTTTTTTTTTGTTGAGGGAGATTGGCCATGAGCTAACTTCTGTTGCCAATCTTCCTCTTTTTGCTGAGGAAAATGGCTTGATGAGTGGCACATAGATCCATGCCTGGGATCCGAACCCATGAAGGCTGCTGAAGCAGAGCGTGTGAACTTAACCACTACGCCACCGGGCTGACCCTGTCTCTGTTCTTTTCACTTAGTAGGCAGTTAATGATTGAACAGGGATTTTCTTAAATGCCTGGAGCCAAAAACTCCTCCAGTCTTTGCTAAGGGACTCTGTGTGTGAGCTAAAGCATGCCTCCAACACTCAGACAGGCAGTTGACAGCTCTGCCTTAGCCTTCACTTCCTACTTGCGCAGATCCTCATGGTCAACCAGAGGTAAGATGTTAGGTCCCTCTCAAATATTTCCTGAGCATGCACACAACCCCACACATGCATGTGGCCTTCTAGATTCCTGGGGATATATCAGAGCTTTTCAAATGCTCTATGGACATCTCATTTTCCAAGTTTTAAAATTTTCACTTGGTTTATTTTTTGCCCCAAATGTTATCCACTGCCTCACGCAGCTTCAAAGTTAAACATTGGCCTGTAATTTTTTTTTACAAACATCTGCAGGGAAAAGGCTTTTTGCACTGGAAGAGGTACAAATCAGTCCAAATACAGACATTCTTGCAAGTGGGGTCTTTGAGTGAACCACAAGACAGGTAAAATAATGACAGTTCTTTGGGGATGAAGCTTTGAAAGAGCTCCAGCCCCTTTCTGTTCCCTCCAGTACCTGTGAGGCTGCTGAATTTCACACTAATGTGGGCTGTTATTTTTAAAGGCTACCATTGAGCTGGAGAATGTAGGATGGGACAGTTAAAACGCCACAAAGCTCAATATTCCTACTGAGATTCAGTATTTTTTTTCTTGAACAAAAGCCCCCCCCCCCCAGTTGCTGGAAGCCTTTGGTTAATTTTCAGAGTTCTGAAAGAGTTTATTCTGACAATTTTTGACAGTTTTCTCATTGCTTTTGTGGAGGAGAGAATATTCAGAGGTGCTTTCATCCATTTTCACTGATGTCACCCTGCCCTCATTTTGAAGTGAAACATTCCACTGGTATAAAATTCTCTGTGGACAATTCTTTTTTCTGAGCTCTGAAATATTATTCCATTATTTTCTGGTTTCCATTGTTGCTGTTGGTAAGCTGCCTGTCAGTCTAATTGTCATTCATTTGAGATAATATGTAATTTTCTTTTGGTTATGCTTTAGATCTTCTTTTTGTCCTAGATATTCTGCATTAACTACATGTTCATTTCTTTATGTTTACACTTCTCGAGATTTGCTTTATTTTTTCAATCTGATGATTCATGGTATTTTAATCAATTCTAGCAAATACACAAATATTTCTTCAAACAATGTCCCTCACTTATTTTAATTTCTCTTTTTTAGAAACTCCAATTTGGATGTATGTTGGATCAGGAGTCAGCAAACTATGGCCCATGGACCCTATCCAGCTTCCCTCCTATTTTTGTAAATAAAGTTTTGTTGGAGCACAGCATTATTTATTCATTTATGTGTGTTTTATGAATATTTATGCACTATAACAGCAGAAGAGGGGACTTGTGACAGAGAACAAATGGCCCTAAAATGTTTGCTAACTATCCTTTTTTCAGAAAAAGTTTGCTGACCCCTGTGTTAGACTATCTCATTCTTTCTTCAAAGTCTTCTAACCTTTTGTATCTTAAATCTCCTTGCCTCCATCCCATATACTAGGTGCTTTCATCAGCTATAACTTCAGTTTAAACTTTAGTTTATTGCAGCTCTGTATTATCTGTTTAAATCAGAGATTGGCAAGCTTTTTCTTAAAGGGCCAAAGAGGCTTTTAGACATACAGGCATAGTTGCAACTACTCAACTCTGCAATTGTATGCAAAAGAAGCCAGAGACAATACAAAAACAAATGTGTGGCTGTGTTCCAACACACTTTATTTACAGAAATAGGCAGCCAACCCATAGGCCATAGTTTGCTGATCCTTCATTTAAACCATTATTTGAGCTTCAAATTCCAATGATTTTATTTATTTATTTATTTATTGCTGAGGAAGATTAGCCCTGAGCTAACATCTGTTGCCAGTCTTCCTCTGTTTTTGCTTGAGGAAGGTTAGCTCTGAGCTAACATCTCTGCCAATCTTCCTCTATTTTATATGTGGGTCACCACCACAGCATGGCTGACGAATGGTGTAGGTCTGCACCCAGGATCCAAACCCGTGAACCTGGACTACCAAAGTACAGTGTGATGAACTTAATCGCTAGGCCACAGGGCTGGCCCCAATAATTTTGTTTTTTATTGTGAGAAGTTCCATTCCTTTTCATATCTGCTAGAGGTTTTTTGTTTTTCATTCTCTTGTTTTCTTAGTATTTTCATTCCATCTTTTATTTCTCTAAGTATATTAAACATATTTCCTTTATATTTTTATCTGCTCAATTTACCATCTGAAGTCCTTGGTGGTCAGAATCAGCAGTTTATTTGTCTATTGACAATCATGCATGGTAGTTTGTTTCCTTGTCTGTTTTAAAATCTATAATTATACAAATTTTATAGTTCATATTTGGCTGATTTGACCTGTGGGAATACTAAGGGTAATGAATTCATAGTATGTGTTCCTCAGAGAAGATTTAGATTTGGTTCTGCCAGGCTCTCCAAGGTGCTGTTAATATGGGACAAGTCCTTGGCTTTCAGTTTTCTAGGTCATGAAGATAGTGTCAACTTCAAACCTTAAAACTATGTAGTTCTATATTTGAAAATTCTTAGAGGACATTTTAAACTTTTTTTCATTAAATGCTAAAACAGTTTTTATTTTCTGCACTAGGCAGCATTTTTCTAGTCTACAAGTTCTCAAATCCCTATAATGATTGTGGCTTCATGTGTGTGTGTGTGAAGGAGGTTGTCTAAATTCTGCTTCTCCACCTTGTATAGGCCCCAAACATTGTCTTAGATTGCTGTATCCCAGGTTTCTAGGTTGCAAGTTTGAGCAATTACTCCAAGAGATCAAAAGCTTGTTGAGTCCTAGTTCTTTAGGTTGCAAGTAGGAGCAAATATTCCTGAGGCACTACAACTTTGTCTCTTCTACCTTTTGGGTCCCAACTCTCCAGATTCCAAGTAAGAGCAACTACTACAGAGCGAGAAGGTCTTGACTCCTCTGCTTATTGGAATTAAAATCTCTAGGTTCAGAGTATGGGTAACTACTCCCTGGGCAAGAAAACCATTTCTCTTCTGCTTGTGCTATTCAATCTTCTAGGTTTCAAGTAAGGGCAATTACTCCCAGACTTATGTCTGGGGCCTTGTTTTCTCTGTTTGATGAATCCCAAGTTATAGGTTCTGAGTATGGGCAAGTATTCCCAGGGTACCAAATCCAGTCTTCTTTGTTTATTATTTCTCTAACATCTGGAATCTGACTATTAGTAACTCTTCCCTAGACAACACAGCCTGTCTCCTCTTTTGTTGGATCCAATATTTCTGCGTTCTGAGGAAGAGCAATTATTGCCATAGCACCATGGCCTTGTTGCCTTTGCTTCTTGGATCCACGTTTCTTAGGTTCTGAATATAGCAACAACAGTGTATTAGTCTGTTCAGGCTGCTGTAACAAAAGTCTTCTGCGTGTATAAACTGGATGGCTTATAGACAACAGAAATTTATTCCTCACAGTTCATGAGGCTGGAAGCCCAAGACCAAGGTGATGGCAGATTCAGTGTCTGGTGAGGGCCCATTTTCTCATAGTCAGCTGTCTTTTCTCTTTGTCCTCATGTGGCGGTAGGGGCTAGGGAGCTCTGTGGGATGTCTTCTATTAAAATACTAATTTTATTCATGAGGGCTCCAACCTCATAATCTAAGCACTTCCTAAAGGCCCCATCTCCTAATACCATCACATTGGGAATACTTGCTCATATTCAGAACCTATAACTTGGGATTTAACACACAGAGGGAAGAAGGCCTTAATGTCCAGGAGTAATTGCCTTTACTCAAAACTTAGAAATAGAATTTGTTTCAACATATGAATTTGGGGGGACACAATTATTCAGTCTACAGCAAACACCCAGGGCTCTAAGACCTCTTTTACTCTTCTTGCAAATCTCCAATGTCTAGGATCCAATTCTAGACAAGTATTCCTTAGGCAAGAAAGCCTTATCTCCTCTTTGTGTTAGATCCACAGTATCTAGGTTCTGAGGATGGGCACTATACCCAGGACATCAAGACATTAAATCCCCTGTTTGGTAGAAAACAAATATATATATTGTGACAATGGGCAACTACTTGTAGATACCCTGATCTTTGCCTCACTGCTTCATTGCTCAAAGGTCTCCAGAATGTGAATAAATAGAACTGCTCCCAGGGCATCAAGGCCTTGCCCTCTCTACTTTTTATATCTCAGATCTGTAGGTTTCAACTCCCACCACAATTATTCCCTCTTTGTTGGCTTATACATCTCTAAGTTCTGACTATGTGCACCTATTTCAAGTATTACAAAGCCATGTCTCCACAGTTTATTAGATCCTAAATTGCTAGGATTCAAGTACGGGTATTAACCCCCTTCCTCCGCCAGAGCATTAAGACCTCATTTCCTATAACTGTTAGATCTAAAGGAGGCTAACTACTTTCAGGGCATCAAGACTTTGTCTCCTCTTCTTGTTGAGTAACAGTTCTCTATGTTACAAGTATGACCCACTTCTCATTGTCTCCTCTGCTTGTTGGGTCCCAGGTCTTGGTTCCAAGTTTGGGAAATGACTCTCAGGTCAGCAAGGCCACTGCTTGTTGGATTGAACACCTCTAGGTTCCCAGTATGTACCTATTTCCAGGACTGGTTTCCAATGCTTATTAGATCCTAGATGTGTAGTGTAAGTGCCTGACAATTAGCTTTTTTTGGTTGTAATGTAAGTTTCTGACCTTAAGCTTTTGATTGCTGAGGCATCCGTTTCAAAGATATCCATCTTGAATAAATATATTGCCAACTACACAACTAGATAAAAAGACAAGCCACCCACCCATGAAGTTTCTCTTTTAGAAAGCCCATGGTGACCTAGATAACTGCCCGCTTGAGTGACCCTGCTTTTCCTTTCCTGTGCTTTAATTTCTGCTCTTATGTTTTAAATTCACCAATAAAGAGTGAACCCATGAAACCCTAAGCCCCCACCTATGACCCGAATAAAGGCAGAACCCCAGGTCTGCATGCACTTTCTCTTTCTCTCTACCTGTGACCTCAATGTGTGGCCCTGGGTGAGCAGTGTACCCTCTGGGATCTATGAATAATAAACTTTGTTTTTTCAAAGTTTCCTGATGGCTGTTTCTGAGCTGCATCTTGCAATTATAATAAGAACCACAAGGATCAGTCCAGCCACAACATTGGCTCCAGTTGGGGAAATAAATGTCTATGGGGCCTGTTGCAAGTAGTATGGGCCCAGGTGAGTGCCACAGGCATTCCTAGCCAATAGCATCACTATCAACCAGCTGAGACCAACACAAGATGTTTAGGTTTTAAGTACGAGTACCTACTTCTTAGGCCTCAGACCTTGTGCTATATACTTGGATCTGCAGTCTCTAGGTTCAAAGTATAGACAACTACTCATAGGGTGCCCAGAGCTGACCTCCTTTCTTGTTGGTACCAAAGTCTAGGTTCACCGTACAGGGACAAACCAGAGTACACAGAGACCTAGTCTCCTCTGCTTATTGGATCTCAGGCCTCTAGGTTACAAATATTGGCAACTATTCTGAGTCTAAGGCCTTGATTCTCTGTTCTTGGATAGAAGGACTGTAGGTTTTTAATATGGGCTTTTACTTGTAGCTCCACAAGGCCTATTCTTTTCTGCTTATTAGATCTCTGGTGTCTAAGAACAAATTATGGGAAACAAGGCTTGTGTCCTCTATATTGGACCCCAGGTCTCTATTCAAGTTTGGGAAAATACTCCCAGGGCACCAAGACCTGGTCAAATCTTCTTATTAAAAATGAGCCTTTAGTTTCTGAATATGAGCTACTATTCCCCAAACATCAAAACTTTTTTTTTTTAATCTGCTTATTGGATCCCAAGTCTCTAGGGGTTGAATAAAAAAAAACACTTCCAGGGCACTAAGGCCTGTTTTCTTTTCCTTGTCGAATCCCAGATGTCTAGGTTCTGAGTACAGGAAGCCACTTTTAGGACATCATGCCTTGTCTCCTTAGCTTATTGGATCCCAGGTAACTATGTTCTGAGTATGGGCATATATTCTCAGGGTAAGAAGACCATGTCTCCTTTGCTTCTTGGAATCCTGGTCTCTAAGTTCAGACTATGAAGAACTACTCCCACAGCACCAAGAATTTGCCTTCTTTGCTCTTTATTTTCAAGGTCTCTAAGTTTCCAGTGCATTTACCTTCTAAGGCACAGGACCTTGTCTCCCTGCTTGATGGTTCCTAGTTTTCTAAGAAGTGGCAGAAGAACTACTCAAAGGTCACCAAAGCTGTGTCTTCTTTGCTTATTGCACCCCAGGTCTCTCATCTGTGTATAGGCAATTACTCTCAGGGCCCCCAAGTCTTGTGTCCTATGCTTGTTCCAACAGGTCTCTATGTTTTGAGTTGGGGCAACTTCTTCCCAGACAATAAGGTCTCATATATTCTGCTTCTTGGAGCCCAGGTCTCTAGATTCCAAAAATTGTTACATGCTCCTAGGACACCAGGTCTGTTTTCCTCTGCTTGATGGATCTCATATCTTTAAGTTCCGATTATGGGCAAATAATCTCCAGGAAGAGAGGCATAGTCTCCTTTGCTTGTTGGAGTCCAGGTCTCTAGGATCATAGAATGGGCAGCAACACCAAGGACACCCATGACTTTGTCTCTTCTCCTCAACAGACTTCAGATCTCTATGATCTGAGCATAAACAACTATTCCAGGGCACAAAAACCATGGCTCCTCTGCTTGAAGGAATCCAGGCCTCCAGGTTCGGACTGTGAGCAACTTACTCCCAGGGCACCAAAGCCTGCCTCCTTGACATGTTTGATCCCTATGTTCTTCTTTCTAAATATGAGAACCTACTCCTAGAACATCAAAGCCTTGTCTCTTCTCCTTGACAAATCCCTTTCTATGAGTAGGACAAATATTTCAAGGGTACTATTTCAAGCTGTCTCCTTTGCCTGTCACACCTGGGATCTCTGGTCTGAGTGTGGACAACTACTCCCAGGGCACCAAGGCCTTGTGTCCTCTGTTGGATTCCAGGTCTGTATGTTTTCAATAGTGGCAACTCATCCCCAGGCAAGAAGGTCTCATATATTTGGCTTTGTGGATCTCAGGTCTCTAGAATCTTGGAGTTGGCAGGTACACCTAGGGCACCAAGGTTTCTTCTCTGCTTGTTGGATCTAAGATTCTGATTATGGGAAACTATGCTGGCACTGAGGCCAAAAAAAAAGCTATATGCCAACAAATTAGATAACCTAGAAGAATTGAATAAATTCTTAGAATCATAGAACTTCTCAAAACTGAATCAAGAAGAAATAGAGAATCTGAATAGACCAATCACTAGTAAGTAGATTGAAACTGTAATAAAAACCTCCCAAAAAACAAAAGTCCAGGACCAGATGGCTTCTCTGGTGAATTCTACCAAACACTGAAAGAAGATTTAATCCTATCCTTTTTAAACTCTTCCAAAAATTTGAAGGGGATAGGATGCTTCCTAACTCATTTTATAAGGCCAACGTTACCCTGATACCAAAAACAGACAAGGACAACACAAAAAAGGAAAATTACAGACTAATATCACTGATGAAAATAGATGCAAAAATCCTCAATAAAATATTAGCAAATTGAATATAACAATACATTAAAAAGATTATACACCACAATCAAGTGGGATTTATTCCAGGGGTGCAGGGATGGTTCAACATCCACAAATCAATCAACTCGATACACTACATTAACCAAATGAAGAATAAAAATCACATGATCAGCTCAATAGATGCAGAGAAAGCATTTGAGAAGATTCAACATCCATTTATGATAAACATTCCCAAAAAATGGGTATAGAAGGAAAGTACCTCAACAGAATAAAGGCCATACATGACAAACTCACAGCTAATATCATATTCAATGGTGAAAAACTGAAAGCTATCCCTCTAAGAACAGGAACAAGACAAGGATGCCCACTCTCACCACGCTTATTCAACACAGTATTGGAAGTCCTGGCCAGAGAAGTTAGGCAAGAAAAAGAAATAAAAGGGACCCAATTGGAAAAGAAGAAGTAAAACCATCACTATTTGCAGATGACATGATTTTATATATAGAAAACTCTAAAGAATCCACCAAAAAAAAGTGTTAGAAATAATTAACAAATACAATAAAGTTACAGGGTACAAAATCAACATACAAAAATAAGTTGCATTTATATACACTAACAATGAACTAGCAGAAAGAGAAATCAAGAATACAATCCCATTTATAATCACAACAAAAAGAATAAAATACCTAGGAATAAACTTAACCAAGGAGGTGAAAGACCTGTACACTGAAAACTATAAGACATTGTTGAAAGTAATCCAAAAAGATGTAAAGAAGTGAAATATTTTGTGCTCATGGATTGAAAGAATTAAAGTAGTTAAAATGTTCACATTACCTAGAACAATCTACAGATTCAATTCAACCCCAATCAGAATCCCAATGACATTTTTCATGGAAATAGAACAAAGAATTCTAAAACTTATATGGAACAACAAAAGACCACGAATAGCCAAAGCAATCCTGAAAAAAAAGAACAAAACTAGAGGTATCACACTCCCTGATTTCAAAATATACTATGAGGCCATAGTAATCAAAACAGCATGGTACTGGCAGAAAAACAGACACACAGATCAATGGAACAGAATAGAGAGCCCAGAAATAAACCCATATTTATGGACAGCTAATTTGTGACAAAGGAGCCAAGAGCATACAATGGAGAAAGGAAAGTTGGGAAAACTGGACAGCCGCATGCAAAGGAATGAAACTAGACCATTATCTTACACCATACACAAAAATTATTTCAAAATGGATTAAACACTTGAATGTAAGACCTGAAACCATAAAAATCCTAGAAGAAAACATAGGCAGTACGCTCTTTGACATTGGTCTTAGCAGTATCTTTCTGAATATGTCTCCTCAGGCAAGGGAAACAAAAGAAAAAATAAACAGGTGGGACTACATCAAACTAAAAAGTGTTTGCATGGCAAAGGGAACCATCAACAAAATGAAAAGGCAACCTACTGATTGGGGGAAAATATTTTCAAATCATATATCTGATAAATGTTAAAATCCAAAATATATAAAGAACTCATACAACTTAACAGCAAAAAACAAACAACCTGATCAAAAAGTGCACAAAGGATCTGAATAGACATTTTTCCAAAGAAGATATACAGATATACAGATGGTCAAGAGGCATCTGAAAAGATATTCCATATCACTAATTATTAGAGAAATGCAAATCAAAACCACAATGAGATATCACCTCACACCTGTTAGAATGGCTATTATCAAAAAGACAAGAAATATCAAGTGTTAGCGAGGATGTAGAGAAAAGGGAACTCTTTTGCACTGTTGGTGGGAATGTAAATTGGTGCAGCCACTATGGAAAACAGTATGGAGATTCCCCCAAAAATTAAAAATAGGGGCTGGCCCAGTGGCATAGTGGTTAAGTTCACATGCTCTGCTTCGGCAGCCCTGAGTTTGCAGGTTCGGATCCCGGGCGCAGACCTATGCACTGCTTATCAAGCCATGCTGTGGCAGGCATCCCACATATAAAGTAGAGGAAGATGGGCACAGATGTTAGCACAGGGCCAATCTTCCTCAGCAAAAGCAGGAGGATTGGTAACAAATGTTAGCTCAGGGCTAATTTTCCTCACACACACACACACACACACAAAATAAAAACTAGAACTACCATATTATCTAGTTATTCCACTTCTGGGTGTTTATCCAAAGAACATGAGAACACTAATTCAAAAAGATATATGCACGCGTATAAAAGCGTGTATGAGGCCACGCTTTTATAGCGAGGCCATGAGGAACTAAGAGGTACGGGCACCGGGTGGGTGACTCCTGTACTAGGAAAAGCCCAAGAGGGACCAGTGGTAGCAGTGGGATAAAGATCATGAGCCGAGTGCTTAAATCTTCAATGAACATGGGAAGCAATGGGAAGGACTGTGGATTATTGCAATCAGGAGCAAAGGGTGTTATAACCTGAGAGCAAGTGTTGCAAAGAAGTTCAGGGTTTTGTTTTTTTTTTTTTTCTTAAAGTGAAGCAGGAGAGGGCCGGCCCCGTGGCTTAGCGGTTAAGTGCGCGTGCTCCGCTGCTGGCAGCCCGGGTTCGGATCCCGGGTGCACACCGACGCACTGCTCCTCTGGCCATGCTGAGGCCGTGTCCCACATACAGCAACTAGAAGGATGTGCAGCTATGACAGACAACTATCTACTAGGACTTTGGGGGAAAAATAAATAAATAAAATCTTTAAAAATAAATAAGTAAATAAATAAATAAATAAATAAAGTGAAGCAGGAGGAATAATGGCCTAAAAGTGGCAGGGACCCACTTCATGCCTTAAGATGTGTGGATGTGGGAGGATAAAAAGCCACTGCTTTCCACAAGGGATAACAGGTTTTTCATTAGAATAGTAATATGATGAGTGTTGTTCATTGCAGCATTATTCACAATAGCCAAGAGTTGGAAGCAAACTAAGTGCCCATCAATGGATGAATGGATAAAAAGATGTGGTATACATATACAATGGATACTACTCAGCCATAAAAAAAGATGAAATCTTGCCATTTGCGTCAACCTGGAGGGACTTTGAGGGTATTATGCTAAGCAAAATAAGTCAGATGAGAAAGACAATTACCCAATGATTTCACTCATATTTGGAAGATAAACAAACAAACACATAGATATGGAGAACAGACTGGTGGTTACCAGAGGGGAAGGGGGGTAGTGGGAGGGTGAAAGGGGTAAAGGGAGATGTGTACAGTGACGGATGGCAACTAGACTTTTGGTGGTGAACACAATGTAGTCTATACAGAAGTTGAAATATAATGATGTATGTCCGAAATTTATAGAATGTTATAAACCAATGTTACCTCAAAAAAAAAAAAAAGCAGGAAAATGAGGTGGCTTCTGGAGGGATATATGGAGTTCAAAGGAGGGTCTTTAAAGCCATGATCCTGGGCATATTTATAAGTTGATAGAACAGATGCAGCAGAGATGGAGACATTCATGGAAGGGTGGAGGGGAGGTGAGGCAGGGACTAATACCTGAGTGGAGTCATTGATAGGTCAGAGGGTGGATCCAGAGCTAGTAGGAGGATTGTCCACTCACAAGATATGGGAATCTTTATCTGCAGTAACAGAAGAAAAGGAAGAAACTACAGACACTGTTGTGGTGATAATTTTCCTGGTGAGAACAGTTTCATCAGTCCAAGTGCCTCTGCATGCAATAATATCCAGTTGTTATTTACTCCTAACCTCAGTAAACCTGGAGGTAGACAGGCCCAAGATTGGGCCAGTGGTACATGTACATTTTCCTGGGCCTCCTTCCAGCCATCCCTCCACTTTGCTGCCTCCAGCTGGTTGGCTTTTCTTCCTCAGGCCTATTGTATCCTATTGATGGCTGTGCAGCACCAAGGGAAGGGAAAGGACTATTGAGTCGATATTCTGAGTGTGCCTCAGGAATTCAGCCATGTTCCAACTGAATTGAGTGGACTCACCCAGCATTGAGGTTTTCTAGGCAAGTACAATGGAGGGAGAGAGGAACAAATGGTTAGAGATTATGGGCAAGAGATACGCTGGGCTGCAAAATCTAACTTGGCAAAAAAGGGAAGCAAGGATGTGAGTCAAGACTCCTAGAGGAGTTAAAGTCTGTTGGCATAGTTACTAGAAGAAGTGAACTAGAAATATAAGATGTAGTGATCAAACAGAGGCTCACAGTTGTGATCTTCAAGGTGATCTGGTGAATGGAACTGATTACGGTGGTAAGTGGCTCAGTGGAGCAGGAAGCAGGATGGTTGAAAGCGAGGCCATGAGGAACTAAGAGGTAAGGGCACCGGGTGGGTGACTCCTGTACTAGGAAAGGCCCTAATGGGACCAGTGGTAGCAGTGGGATAAAGATCGTGAGCCAAGTGCTTAAATCTTCAATGAACATGGGAAGTAATGGGAGGGATTGTGGATTGTTGCAGTAAGGAGCAAGCGGTGGTATAATCTGACAGCAAGTGTTTCAAAGAAGTTCAGGGCTTTTTTTTTTTTTAAGTGAAGCAGGAGGAGTAATGGCCTAAAAGTGGCAGGGACCCACTTCATGCCTTAAGATATATGGATGTGGGAGAATAAAAAGCCACTGCTTTCCACAAGGAACAACAGGTTTTTCATTAGACCAGTAACATGATGAGAATATTACAAAATAAATTGAAGATGTTGCTGGTGACAGTCTGTAAATCCCACAAGGTTCAGGGGTGGAGGTGGGGAGAACAGAAGAGAAGTAGGGACCTAAATAAGATTAGGGATATACAAAGCTTTAAATTTACTCAGTTCATCTATTTTTGTTGTCGTTGCCTGTGCTTTTAGTGTCATGTCTAAGAAATCATTGCTAAATCTAATGTCATGAAGCTTTCCCCCTACATGTTCTTCTAAGAGTTTTATATTTTTAGTTCTTATGCTTAGGCTTGATCCATTTTGAGTTAATTTTTATGTATTGTGTAAGATAAGGGTCCAACTTCATTCTTTTGCATGTGGACATCCAATTTTCTCAGCACCATTTGTTGAAAAGACCATCTTTTCACCATTGAATGGTCTTGGCACCCTTGTCAGAAATCAATAGACCAGATACGTGAGTGTTTATTTCTGGGTTCTGTATTCTACTCCATTGATCTCTATGTGTATCCTTATGGAAGTACCACATTGTTTTGTTTACTGTAGTTTTGTGGTAAGTTTTGATATCAGGAAGTGTGAGTCCTCCAACTTTGTTCTTTTTCAAGACTGTTTTTATTTTAATGTACATTTTCATAGATGTCCATTATCAGGTTGAAGGGTTCCCTTCTCTTTCTAGTCTGCTCAGTTTTTATAATGGGATGTTGGATTTTGTCAAAAGCATTTCCTGCATCTATTGAGATGATCTCATGGTGAATTACACTTAGCTTTGAATGTTAAACCAATCTTGAATTCTTGGGATAAACCCCTCTTAGTTAGGATGTATTATCCTTTCTATACATTGTTGGAGTCCATTTGCAAAAAGTTGGCTAAGAGGGGCCGGCCCTGTGGCGTAGTGGTTAAGTTTGCACGCTCTGCTTCGGCGGCCCAGGATGCATAGGTTTGGATCCCAGGCGTGGACCTATGCACTGCTCACCAAGCCATACTGTGGCAGCATCCCATATATAAAGTAGAGGAAGATTGGCACAGATGTTAGCTCAGCGACAATCTTCCTCAAGCAAAAAGAGGAGCATTGGCAGCAGATGTTACCTCAGTGCCAATCTTCCTCACCAAAAAATGTTAAAAAAGTTGGCTAAGAATTTTTGCATTTATGTGTATGAGGGATATTGGTCTTAAGTTTTCTTTCTCTTTTTTTTTTCTTTTTGGTGAGGAAGATTGTTCCTGAGCTAACATCCATGCCAATCTTCCTCTATTTTGTATGTGGGATGCCTCCACAGCAGGGTTTGATGGGCAGTGTGTAGGTCCATGCCCAGTGTCCAAACCTGTGAGTCCCGGGCCACAGAAGCTGAGTGCCTGAACTTAACCACTATGCTACCAGGCCAGCCCCTTAAGTTTTCTTGTAATGTCTTTTTTTGTTTTTTTTTATCAGTGTAATTCTGGGCTTATAGACTAAAAATGTTCATTCCTCTTCAATTTTCTGGAACAGTTTGTGTAGAATTGGTGTTACTTCTTTATTAAATATTTGGTAGAACCAGAATCCATCAATGAAACAATCTGGGCCTGAAGATTTCTTTTTTGAAAGGTTTTTAACTGTGAATTCAGCTTCTTTAATAGGTATAGTCCTGTTCAGGTTATCTACTTCTTTTGGAGTGAGTTTTGGTGGTGTATGACTTTCATGAAATTAGTCCATTTCATATAAATTGTTGGAGCTGTATGTAAAGAATTGTTCTTAGTATTCCCTCACTGTCCTTTTGCAGTCTCTGGGGTCTTCAGTGCTATCTTTTCTTGCATTCCTGATATTGGTAACCTGTGTGTTTTCTCTTTTTTTTGTTTGGCAGTCTTACCATATTTTCTTTTTATCTTTTTAAAGGACGAGCTTTTAGTTTCATTGATTTTTCTCTATTGTTTTTATTTTCAATTTCATTTATTTCTGCTCCTCCATTATTTCCTCCTCCTTTTTGTTTTGGGTGTATATTGCTCTTCTTTAGTTTCTTAAAATGGAAGCTTAGATGGTTGATTTAGACCTTTCTTCTTTTCTACAATAAGCAGTTAATGTTATAAATTTCATTTTAATCACTGCTTCAGTTGTATCCCACTGATTTTGATATGCTATATTTCTATTTATTATTATTATTTTTGGTGAGGAAGATTGGCAACAAGCTAACATCTGTGCCCATCTTCCTCTCTTTTATATGTGGGACACCACCACAGCATGGCTTGATGAACAGCGTTTATGTCCCAGCCTGGGGTGAACCCCAGGCTGCCAAAGCAGAGCACACGATCTTAACCACTATGCCTCCAGTCCGGCCTGATCAATTTTTATTTTTGTTCAATTCAAAATAGTTCTATTTCCTTTGAGATTTCTTCTTTGACCTGTGGATTATCTAGAAGTGTGTTGTTTAATTTCCAAATGTTTGGAGATTGTCTTGTTGTTACTGATTTGTGGTTTAATTCCTTTATGATCAGAGAACGTACTTGGTATGACTTCAATTGTTTCACATTTCTTAGGATTTGTTTTATGGACACTGTGGTACTGAAAGTTCTGATTTCCTTCTCCCATTCCCCTGTTACCAGCTGCTCCATGTATTCTGCCCAGGATTTCAGTTGCACTCAGCGCGACAGACAGGAGGAGGCTCTTGCAGACCTAAGCCAGCCTCACGCGGTGTGCCCTTCCCTTCAGAGGCGCCCGTCGGGTCCACAGCCGCCGGGTGCCGAAGCACTCAAATCCTCGAGGACAGCACCACGCCAGCTGGCTTCTCTGGATCGCTGTACGAAGTCCGAATGGGAGTGCGTGTGTGCGTGAGCGGAAATCCCGCCTCCCGGCGCCTGCGGTTGGCTCTGACTGCAAGGTGTGAGCTCCAAGAAGGAAGATGAGCGGGATGGACGGAAGCAGGAGAGTCCGGAGGAGGGGCGAGAGGGATCCTTTTCCCCATTGGCTGGGCCCGCGCAGAAGCCTCGCTGCGATTGGCTGGCGGTGGGGGCGTCAGTCTTTCGGCCCGCCCCTCCGGCCGCGAGAGGCGCCGGGATCGCGAGCTCCGGCGGAGCTAGCGGCGGCTTGGAGACTGTGTACGCGCGTCGCTGGGGCGAGGCGGCAGGGCCCCTGCACGGCAGGTCCTCGTCCAGGGGCGGCGAGGGTGGCCGGCCGCTGGGCGGTGCGGGCCGGGGCCAGGGCCAGGTCAGCGGGGCGCGGCGGGCGTTGGCGCGGCAGGCGAACCTGGGCCTGCGCGGACCGCCCGCGGCGCGCGGCTCGGCTGTCTTTCCATTCCTAAGTGATTGTTGTTGGGGTTTTCTGCAGACGGGAATTTGATTAATTCGTTTCCCACAGCACTCAGAGGTCTGGGGTAAGGCGGCAGATGCGTGCTGATGTCACTTGTCGCTGAAATGTGGGCTTCCTGGCGTGTTTACCTCTGGGATTTAAGGGAAGGGGATGACATTGTGGTTTGGTCTCTTGTGACCGTCGTTCTCAAGGTCTCGCCCACGCAGTGCAGAGAGCGGGCGAATCCCGCTTGTGGCTCTTACCTGTGTTGGGAGTGGGCTCTTCCTCCCTCCTTGTCCTCCTCCCCACTATCCATCTTTCTCTTTCCCGCTGTCCTCGTCTCACTCGCCTCCCCCAGCTCTTCTCTCTCCTTTCTGTGCTTCTCTTTTGCTGCATTAAACCTTGGGGGAGGAGGAGGGTCTTTGTAAAATGCTGAAAAGCTTTAGATCTTCAACATTTCTGTTTTACTTGCAGGTCTGACAACTGGGAGGAAACTGGAGGGAAGATGCCCTCTGATTCTTTCTGTTTGGCTGCCCAGGCTCGACTGGACTCCAAATGGTTGAAAACAGATATCCAGGTGGGTTTTTGACATACCTTTTTATTGGTGTTTCTGCCTCCATGTTTAAATTTCTGGTTAAGTCTTTCTTTACTGTTTGTAAGGGGATGCAAATCGGATCTTGCCATATTAGAGAAGCAGGTTTATTTTCTGTAAATTAAAATGTATCTTTTATTGTATCAACTTTTATTGCAGTTTTTATAGATTTTGTGTGGCTCCGTTTTAGTTGCAGTCATTTGTAAGTGCAAGAAACTTGAGATCTAGTTATGCCGAAATTTTTCCTATTTATTATCATTTTTTAAGAAGTCTGTATCATTTTTAACTGTATCTCAGTGACTGTTTGTTTAGTGATAGTTTTTGAGATGTTCAGTTTATTATGTGGGGGAGAAGTGACATGCAGTAATTATGTCCTGTAGAAACTCACTCATTTTATGGGCTCCTCTGTTTGTGCTTCTGGACAGACAGGAGTTCAGCTGAGCTGTTTGGTGTTAATAAGAGGAATGCCCAGATTTTCACATCAAGAACATGTGAAAACACATTGTTGGCCTTAGACTCTCTCATGTTTTGATTTAATAAAGTAATTGCAAGCTTGCCCATAAATTATCAAATAAATAATAACAGTAATATTTCTATAGAGTATTCTTTATCTCAAGTTAGTTTGCAAATGGTTTGGAGAAACTACTTTTGTAACTGCAAATTACCAGCAAAAAGAAGTGTCTGAAATATTTTGTAGTATATATGTATTTTTTTCTCTTCCCTGAGATTAACCATTTTAAGTATTTCTCAAGTAGTCTGCCTTTTTTAATACAGTCTTACATATCGCATGACAGTTTACCAAGAGTCATGTAAGCAGTTGATCGTAGGTACTTGTAGTGAAGCATTATTGTTCCTCCTTGAGGTTTTTTTTTTTTTTTAAAGTATTGAGCCCTGGTAGGTATGAGAGCCAAGTGTTCAGAACTATCTTATGGATGATGGGATTCTTATTAGTGGTGTCATGTTAGATAAGAAAAGCACAAAGAATTGGGTCAAGAATTGGCATAGTAGTGACTCTTTTGGTTTGTTTTTGTTTAAACATTGCCTTTTATGTTGCAATTACTGTCTATTTTTCTTTGTCATCTCTTTTTTTTTTTTTAAGTGGGGTACAGGGAGGTGAGGGATGAGTAATTTCTTATTTCTGAAATCTTGAGATTCAGGCAAACTGAGTTTAAGAATTGTTTTTATGTTAGCGTTTATGTATTTTGTGAAACTTGTTGAAGTAAAGAACTTCCTAAAGAAGTTTTTGTCTCTTCGTAATCATAATTGAATAACTGCTAAATATGAGTTGTAACATCTTGATCTAAAACCAATTTAATGCTGAGTTGAGTGCCTATGATGAGTCAGGCAGATATATGTAAAAAGAAACACCGCTTATGATTTAGAGTGCTTACCATTTTACTTTTGATTTATTCAGTGTAATTTATGATGCTTGGCCCTTCTTAGACATTTTGCATATTATTCAGAAGTCTTCCCAACTCCTCCTAGGAGTAAGTGAAGACACCTAGGTTTTAGGTAGTACACCAGAGGAAAAATGTGTTATGGATATTGAAGCTATTTAATATCATGAAAAAAGTGATAGCTGACCTTGGTTTTATGCCACTTCTCCAGCATGCTTATAAAATGTGAGGAATGAATGTTGTTGTTTTACCCTAAGGAATTATTAGAGTTTCACTCTTTGGAATCCTTCCTGCAGACACACGTTGCAGATGCCAGCCTTGTTGGGGATATCTCTCCCACCTGGCGTGGGAAGCATCTCATTCCTTGGGTAGGGCTTTTGTATTGAGAACAGAATTGGGTAATGAATAACATGTGGGGTAGTAACATGTTTCTTAACCAGAGGATTTAGCAAATCTGTTTTCTATGGCCATTTTTGTTTGAAATGCTCTTGAAGTTTTTAGTGACTTTAGAAAGGAAAAATTTTTGGAGACTGAAAACTTGTAGTGTATGTACGTTATAGAGAACAAAGACACTGGTCCTAGACTTTCTTGATAGTAGATTTTAGATGTATCAGGCCTAGGACCTTGCAACCAGCTGCCTCTAATGGAGTGCCTATTATATAGCAGACGTATCTGGTTTTTGCATATGTAATACTTTTACTTTCTCAACACTCTTTTCTGATTGAGTATGGAGTCTCTTGAATTGCCATGTTTTCCTTCACAATTCTCTTAAAGAGGCAATAAAATATGGAGCAAAGAGGTGTTAGCTACGTAGTCAATACCATTACCATTTTTGTGTTTACAGTAAAAGTCCTTCTCTCTGAAGTGATTGGTAGTTTTTCAGTGAGCCAGAAAGTCAATTAAGCAAAGGAACTATAAAAGATAGTACATGATACCTTAAAAGCTTTTTATTCTTAACACATATATGCATATTTATTTGCTAGTCTTGATGTAAGGCTAGGGGTTTGTCTTTGAGCATGGGTCCAAGAATGGTGTTATCCAGTTCTTTCTTGCATAAGCTGTACTCGTGAATCTCCTACAGTTTCTATTTTTGGATTCTTTGAAGTGGAGCATGAAATTAGATATTATGAAGCAATTTTTTTTAACTTTTTATTTTGAAATAATACTAGACTCACAGGAAGTTGCAAAGAAAGTAGAGAGGTCACTGTATATGCTTTACCCAGACTCCCCCAGTGGTTACATCTTATGTAACTGTGGTACAATATCAAAACCAGGAAATTGACATTGGTGCAATGTGTGCATAATTCTATGTAGTTTTATCACGGGTCTATTCATGTAACCACCACCATAATTAAGATCCAGAACTGTTGCATCACCACAAAGATCTCTCTCCTGCTGCCCCTCTATAGTCACACTCTCCTTCCTCCACCATCTCTGACTCCTGACAATCACTGATCTGTTCTCCATCTCTCTAATTTTGTCATTTTGAGAATGCCGTATGGTATGTGACCTTTTCAGATTGGCTTTATTCACTCAGCATAATGCCCTTGGGGTCTATCAAAGTTGTTGACTATATCAGTAATTAAACTCGGACCATTTGTTCATTTCTTCTTCTAATCATTAATTTAAAATGATTAAGCATAAAATTTAGTTTTTAAAATTAAACTTGAAATTATTAAATGTACTTATTGTCACTTTATGCTTAGAAATGTCAGTAGATAAAAAAACGTAAACATGAACATCTTGCTAAATTCTGTTCTCAGGTATTCCAGTTGATAGATGGGATGTAGAAATAAAAGAATTTTGTAAATACAGGTCACTTAATTGACGTTCATAATGACTTCTTGTGATTACTGTCGTGTCTGTAGTATAGGGAGCATTGCTCACTTTTTTATTCATGATTTGGTGATTTGTATCTTTTCTGTATTTTGGATCAATCTTGTCAGGGGTTTATCCATTTTGTAGTCTTTTTGAAAGAACTAACTTTTAGCTTTGGTTCTTGGAAAAGACTAATAATAGTTACAAAGGAAAGAAAATGAGTTTACTATCAGACTTTGACAACAAGGCTTTATGCAGAAGAAAATTGAGTAATGTATTTAAGGCACCCAAGAAAAGAAAATGTAAGCCAAGGATTTTATGTTCTAGCAAAACTGGCTTTTCCGGTAAAAAAGACACAAACTTATCAATGAGCAAGAACTCAGGAAATATTGTTCCCATGAGCCCTTCCTGAGGAATTGAGTAGAGAGATATCTTTAGATAACTGAATGACTGTAGATTGACATGGAGACTGGTGGTGGGCATTAAACCTATAGTTAATGTGTAGATAGAACCGAGAGTAAGTGAGTTTTAAAAGGGAGTGAGCATAACATGTAATAGCTGTATGCTTGAAGTGGTAGATTATAGTATAACTATTCTGCGGTGTCTAATAATCCTATGCATTGAAGATTTCCCTTCAAATGTTTTATTTTTTCATTTCTAGAGGTTCCATTTGGGTCCTTTTTGTATGTTCGTTTCACTTGTCATCATGTTCATATTTTCCTCTCTATTTGTGAGCATAGGGAGCATATCTATAATAGAGCTTTTAACGTTGTCTGCTAATTCCATCATCTCTGTCATTTCTGGATTTATTTCTGTTGACTGATTGCTCTGGTTATGGGGCATATTTGCATGCCTGTAATTTTTTGTTGAATGCTGGACATTCTAAATATTATGTTATTCTGTGCTGGATTTTGTTTTATTTCTTTAAAGATTGTTAGTTTTGTCTGGCATGCATGTAAGTTACTTAGGATCAATTTGACCTTTTCAAAGCTTGATCCTAAGGTTTGTTCAGGCTGATCTAGCACAGCCTTTAGTCTTGGGCTAATTTATCTGCTTTATTAAGGCAATATTCTTCTTAGAACTCTACCTAATGCTTGGTGTGTTGGAAGGTCTTTCCATTCTGGTTGGTAGAAACACAAGCTTTTCCCAGACTGTGAATCATGGGGATTCTGCCTACTCCTTTCTATTGCTTCTTTCCCCAGCGTTGATAGATTTCTCAACCCACGCCCAGATCAGTACTCAGCCAGACTCAAGGGGTCCCCTCTGCCCATCTTTAGAAATCATTCTCTCTCTCTGTAGCTCCCTCCTCGCCTATATTCTTGTCATTTTGACCTTATAGCTGACCTGTCTCCTCAACTCAGCAAGACCTCTGGGCTCTGTTTGGGTTCCCCTTTCCTGTGCTGCAGCCTGGAAGCTGCTTCTAGGCAGTAAACTTGAGCAATTGTAGGTCTTACTTCCTTTGTTGCCCTTCTCAGGGATCACAGTTCTGGGCTGTCTGTTGGCCAATGTTTGAAAATAGCTGTTTGATATATTGTCTGGTTTTCTAGTTGATTACAGCAGAGAGGTAATTCCTCAAGAAGTTAATCCTTTATAGGTAGAAGCACAGCCCTCTCCAATCTGCTTTTAATCTCATTTATTGAGTTCTTAATTTTAGATATTGTATTTTTTCGTTCTAGAATTTCCACATTTTTGTTCAAATGAATTTTATTGAGGTATAATTATATTTAGTAAAATACATCTATTTTAAATGTTTAGTTTGAAATGTTTTGACAGTTTGTTTAACTGCCACATTGTGTTTTTTTCATAATTTCCAGTTCTCTCTTGAAATTTTCAATCTAATCTCTTAATTGCCTGAACAATCAAACCTTGCACAGTCTCTTTAGATTCCTCGACAGCATCCTGCTTTCCCTCTGAGTTGACACCCATGCCTGTGGGCCGCCCTTCTACTTTCAGTCTTGGATGTAATGTCACACCACAGGCGTGGGTTATGGCTTCCCAGCTGCCTACCATGGAGCCAGTGACACAGCCTGGAAGGTGGGAGAGCAGGAGCTAGCTCACCATAGGGTGAACGTTCACCAGTTAGCAAGGAGAGATAAGGGAACTGGGTATTTTAATTCTTCCCTCCTTGGACTGTTCTGTGGTTTCCTCTTGCAAGTCTTGTGGAAGAGCTCCCCATGCCTAGTGAATGTGCCTGCTGTATCTGCAGCTCACTGTGGAATGGGGCCAGTGCAGTAACACAGGAGTCAGCAAACTTTCTGTAAAGGGCCAGATAGTAAATATTTCTGTGGGCCGTACTGTCTCTGTAACAGCTTCTCAACCTTGCCATTGTCATGTGAAAGTAAGCACAGACGATAGATAAATGAGTGTGGCTGGATTGCAATAAAACTTCATGGATACTGAAGTCTGAATGTCATGATTTTCATGTGTCATGAAATATTTTCCTTCTCTTGGTTGTTTTTCAACCATTGAAAAATGTGAAAACCATTCTTAGCTTGTGGGCCATATAAAATCAGGTGATGGGTCAGATTTGGCCTGTGGGCCGGGCCATCGTTTGCTGTCCCCTGTGGTAAGGTGCTGCATCCTGTGCTTCACATGCTTGCTTCTCCTGCCTCCTCCTTTCCCCTCCTCCCCTCACTGCCCTGGGCTGGCATCTGCCAAGTAAAGTGTCAGCACTTCAGTCCATTGATTGAAGTCCATTCTCAGGCTCTTTTTAGGACAAAGTCTGTGTCTATATTTCTATTTTCTGGATCTGCTCTTGATCTGTTTCTATTGTGTTCTGTTTTTTTCATTTTTCAATCATGTGGTCTTGTCTTATCCATTGTTATTTTTGTTTGAGTTCTAGATATTGTATGTGAAACATTGTGATCACTTGAGGCCCTGGGTCATGATATCCTCCTCTAGAGGTGATCTGTCAGACTAGCAGCACTAGCATTCCCAGGTCATTGCTGAGCACTTGGGAACTGAGATGATTCAAAACTGGGCTCCTGCCCTGGGAGGGGTGGTCTGCTTCCATCTCACCCATACTTCTGGTGTATATGGCCCTTTGAGATTCCACTTAAAGTATGGTGTGTTTACCAGGCGTCTCTCCTGTGAGGACCTCCAGCCTGTTTCTCAGCACCATCTCCACGCAGCTCTTGGTCTCAGCCCTGCTTGTGGAATTGGCAGGTGCCTCTTGAGGAAGCAGCCTGCGGCTCTTGGGGCTGTCCTCCTCTCTTGGGCTCAGGCTTGCTCTTCCTCTCTGCTGAATGTCTTCAAACAGATGTACTTTATGTTTCTCTCTTAACTTTCCCAATTGTTCTAGAAACTTGTTCTTAAAATTTTTTGGAATTGGTTATTTCGTCCTGTGTTCGATAGGTGCTTAGTAAGTATTTTTCTGCAAGGCTAAGAAAAAAAGCCAGATACCTTTACTTTAGTCATCTGCAAATATTTGAACAGATTACATTTCAGGCATATATTAAAGATAGGAAAAAAAAATTTCTCATCTAAATGCCATTTATTCATTTGGCGTATTCTATTTTGGATTATATTGTGTAATTATACAGTTCCGAAGTAGTCATTTAAGATACCTTAACCTTAAGGATTGGCTTGTTCGATCCTGTTTGGTGTCAAGTGTCGGTCGCAGTCGTGTGGGGGACTTGATGGCTCCCCCAGGCCTCCTCACTGTGCGTATGGGTGCATGTTGTGGTGTTGGTGAGAAGAGAACAAGCTTGGGAGTTAGGCTTCTTCCCAAATCCTACTTCTGATAACCTCGGTGTTGTGTGATCTTGGTCAAGTCATTGAACATCAGAGCTTCAGTTTACTGTCCCTCAAAACTAGGCTTATTAATACCCCCTTTGCTGGCTTCTTTTCAGGATGAAAATGGCTTTAACTGCTATATCATTTTAGAGGTGTGAGGTAAGAATGTGAGAGCAAATCAGAAAAGGGTCCTAAGACCAAATAATACTAATTAGAAGCATCTGGATTCTGTACAAAAAAAGTTAAAATTTAAAACCTGTATTATCACCCATTGGGAACTTTTATGTAAGTTTGCTACTAATGAAGGCTAGCTAATCATAGACAGTTGTAAAAAATACTCAAATTGGCGAATTGAAGTGATTTTTATTTCCTGTATAGGATGTTCTTACAATGCTGTGATTCTTTTGCAGTTTTCCTGGCTTCTTTCTCCTCAGGAATCCTGTGCTTCCCTCCCAGGGTTGTAGAATGCTCTCTCAGGGGCATCATCTCTGTCTTCCACAGTTTAGCTCTTTCAAGCCCTTCTCCCTGGAGACTTGCTTTGTTGTCTTAGTAATGTACCTCATTGCTCAAATCCTTGAAGATGCCTGAACCTTGTACTTTGAATGGTGGTTACTCGAGTCCCTGGCTCATTTCTACCTTTGGGTCCTCAGTTCCCAGGAGGCTTCCACAGTGTGTGTGGCCCTCCAGACACCCAGTCTCTACCTTCCACACAGTCTACCCTCCCCTCTCCCAACACTACCCAAGTGATGAAAGAATGAGTGTTAGTAATAATTCTTGTTTCCAAGTAAACTGGGCTTCTTCCTTGGCTTATTCTTTAAATGGTTTGTCTTTTGGCTTTTTTTTTTTTTATAGCTGTAAACACCAATGTTTTTCCACCTGGGCTGCACCCAAAAACACTGATGCCCGGACCCTACCCACCCTGAGGTAATCCCAATGTGCAGTTGGGGCTGAGGACGTTGTTTTGCCCTCTCTCCTTGGGTCTTGGCATCTTCTCCAGGCCATGGTCTACAGTCCATTTGCTGACAGCTGCTAGATTTGAGTTTCTAGCCCAGAATACTCTGCTAAGATCTAAATTTGTTTTTACAGTGTGTGTGTGTGCACATGCGGGTTTGCATGGGGAGAGGATCTCTATGTTCAGTAGTGCAAATCTGAAGTGTACAATTAGTGCAAATCTCAGCAGTTAAACTGAGCTAATTCTTTCTCATTCTGATTCTGTTCCCTACCTCTTTTTTCACTTTTGGCATCTGATCTGTCCCATTATCTGAAATGTCTTAAGTAGTCTACTCTTCTTGTCTTGGTGTAGGCTCTCATCCTTTTTTGAGGGGTTCTTGACAGAGGCCAACCTAAGTTATTTTCTCTTTTTCTAGTTTCTTCTTCCGTCTCCATCCATTGCACTGACAGAGTTATGACATAAGGTGTGATCATTTATTCCTTGGAGTGCCTAAACATGGCGTGTCACCGCTGGAGCATGGTACACACGGGGCTGTTTATCTGATCATCTCCTAGCCTCTTGTGGCCATGTGGGGTCTGGACTTAACCCCAGCAGCAGATCTTAGCTACCCTTCTCTTACCCGAATGAGCGGATGAGCCAGGCCTTTTCATTCCCTCGTTAAGACCTTGGGCCCTGAATGCTTGTGGCTCACTTTTTAGGAAGGAGTTTACTTCTCCTCCTGTCAGTTGATACTTTTGCCAACAGTCATTTGTTTTGGTCCCAAGTACGTTTATGGCAGTTATTTTGTTAGCGATGTGAACAGATAAAATATGAGTGATGAAAGAAAGCTGTTGTTTCTGTGAAAACTAAGTTGGATGCTGAATTGGTTTTCTGTTGCTATGTAACAAGTCACTGACCCCAAATTTAGCAGCTTAAAGCAACTCACGTTTATTCTCTTTCTCAGTTTCTGTGGGTCAGGAGTCTGGCCATGGCTTAGCTGGTCTTGCTTTGGGTCTCACAGGCTGCAGTCAGGGTGTCGGCTAGGCTGTGCTCTCATCTGGGGTCTTGTTGTGGTCCTCTTTGGCAGAATTCAGTTTGTTGCGGTTGTGGGACTGACTCATCTGCTCCTAGAGGCTGCCATTCTCCATAGGCAGCTCATGGCAGTTTGCTCTTCACGGCTGTAGAGAGTGTCTCTTCTGGAAAACCCCATCCTTTTGAGGGCTTTCAGCTGATTAACTAGGACCCCCAAGATAATCTTCCTTTTGATTAACTAGAAATCAACTGGTGTGAGACCTTAATTTTATGTGAGAAATTCCTTTTCCTTTGCCGTAGAAGGAAACGAAGTCTAGTCAGAGGTGTGATGTCCCATCCCATTCACAGGTTCCGCCCACGCTCAGAGAGGGGATTCCACAGGGTGTGTGTGCATCATGGGGTGAGGATCTTGAGGACCGTCTGAGTTTTGCCTACTACACATGCTTTGGGTAAAAGTGAGATGCTAAAAAAATTACTTGTGCAGGTTAGGTAAGAGAGAACTGTAAAGGATTGGGAGAAAAGTCTTGAAAGTCTAGAAGAATTCTATACTGAGATTGCTCACAAATTGCCCTTCAATTCTTGCTCCATTTAAAGAAACTGAGATGGAAATAGTGGATGCTTAATGAGTGTAGTGCATGCCGGAATGATGATGAGGAAAGAGTTAGTGGACTCATGAACAAAGAAAAGGCCCCGGCTTTCCATTAAAAGATGGGCAAACAGGTATTTCTACTTTAATGTAAAGTGTCTTGTGTGTCTGATAAGAGGGCTTCTGTTGCACCTGCAGTTTTCAGAATGGATGCCTTGGGTGTCCACCACACCCCCTCCCCTCGCTGGCTGCTTGCTCTGGGAAGCCTTTTCTGACTCCCAAATGCTGACAATCAAGAGCATTTTTGTTTTTTCTTTGAATATCACTATGGACTCCTGTGTTTTTATTTACTTTTATTTACAGTCCAGTGCTGTTTTTATGTATTTTGAGGCTCAAAATTGTTCTAAATTTGGCCAGTAGAGTCCCCATCAGGCTGTGAACAACCACTTTTTTGGTGCAAACATAAGATATTCTAGGCTCATCTTGTCTGCCTCGGTCCTCAAGTCGGCCTTTTTTTCCAACCACCTAGGTTTCATTTAGTCGGAAGTGGTATGTAGAAACCAATATCTCGATGCTGGGTGTACTCCTTGCTGTCCCAGTGCCATTGATTCTAGGTCCTTTCCAAAGATAGAACAAGTAGATATATTCAAATATAAATTTATGTTGAGATTTCTAATTCAAATTGTTCTTAAAAATTTCCTTGATTTCATCTCTTTTACACTTAAAACCTTAGTTTCTAGTAACACTAACATACTTTATCATAAACATATGTTTTATTATATTAACATTGCTTTATTATACTATATAACATGAAATACTTTTAAAATTTTAATGTCAATATTATGATTATCAATAAGACCAATGAGAAAAGTTCAAGATTGTTTTCCCTTAGAGTATATCTGACTAAAGGGGTATAGTTCAAAAGGCCCTTGAAATACTTTTCTTTTTGATAAGCATAGGTTGATTTGCTTGTTAACCAGTTGTAGGTTGTGCTTTTTTATGATTTAATTTTTGAAGATGAAAATATAGTTATATGTTTTAGAAGTTAAAATATATAAGGTTTACTCAAAATCTTGTTTTCATTCCTCTTTCCTGCCTTCCATTCATGTTGCCCTTCCCATCTACCCCTACATGATCATTGTCATTTGTTTCTGTTTTCTCTGTCTAGAGCACATGCGCTCCTGTGGCTTTTTTCTTGTATCTTATGTGAAAGTGAGCATAGTATATACACTATTATGCACTGTGCCTTTTTCACTTAACTGTATTTTTTGGGATATTTTCATTAAATGTTGAATGACTGAATAAATAAGAGGAAATGAGATTTTTTTTTGTATCATTCTTTAAGAATTGCGTTGTGAGTATGATCACTCTGTAAGGTTATTTTATTTATCATTGCCAGCTTGCATTCACAAGAGATGGGCTTTGTGGTCTGTGGAATGAAATGGTTAAAGATGGAGAAATTGTGTATACTGGGACAGAATTAACCCAGAATGGAGAGCTTCCTCCTAGAAAAGGTAAGGGTCTTTAACTAGTATTTTTCACTTTGTAAAGACCTTTATAAATTGCATTTTGTAGAAATTTTGGAATGTGCTATAGGAATAGGAGTATCTGAGCATAACTCTTTGAAGTTTTGTTTTCACCTTGGTGATTCTTGTCTAAATGATAGTTAATATTATGAGCTGCCTGGATTTCATTGTTCTGTGTGAATTGAAGGCCTTTTCATTGGAAAACCACCTCACTGTGGTGTCCTTCCCCTGATGTCTCATTTGCAGCTTACAGGAGCTCCAGTTAATATTTCTTCTTTTAAGTTTTGAAATAAGTCTTGCCTTATTAGTGGAGTTATCTCTTTTTTTCTGGTATTTTATTGTGAAAATTTCCACACGCACAGAACAACTGAAGATCTATGCAGCGAGCCGCACACCCACCCCCCAGATCCTACCACCACCGTTTCTCTCTACTTGTTTATCTCAGGGCTCCCTGGCTCTCCATCCTTCTGTCCATCAGTGCTTCTTTCCTGGCTCCCTTAGACACTTCATGCATATCATTAACTCAACAGAATTCAGTTTTGTCTTTTGTCTTTAAGGTAAAATTTATGCATAACGAAGTGCACATTTTTTTTTGCTAAGGTTAAGTTTGGCACACTCCACTTCCATGGCCCAGGTTCAGTTCCTGGGTGCGGACCTACACCACTCGTCTATCAGTGAAATGCATATACTTTAAGTTTACTATTCCACAAGTTTTGACAAATGTATTCTTTGTAACATAAACCTCTTTCAATGTTACTCTCACTCAGAAAGTTCCCTGGTACCCCTTCCTGGCCCATCACTGCCGCTTCTGCCCAGAGGCAGCCACTGGTCCACTCTCTCTACTGTTGATTAGTTTTGCGTGTTTTACAACTTCATGTAAATGTAACCATGTAGTCATGTGTGTTCTTTTGTGTTGGGCTATTTTCGCTCTGTAATGTTTTAGCAGTTTCAGTAGTTCATTCTATATATTTTTAAGTTTTATACCTCATTTTCCCAGCCCTCCAGTATTTGTTAATGAATTAAAACAGTGTTTCCCAAAATGTTTTTTTGTGAAACGCTAGTTCTAAAAGATGCTCTGAGAAAAACTAATTACATGGAAAAATACAAAGTATATTTCCTACTCATTACATTTGATGAATATTTTTTGTTAATTTAAAAATCATGTGGTTAGAAAGCAAAGCATAATTGTTCTTTATGTAGGTCCCAACTGAATAGTTTTGGGGGGTCCTTTTTTGGCATTCAGTATAAGTTTCTATTTTTAGTGTGGCATGATGTGTACTTTCTATTATTAGTATTATTAGAAAATACTTTTTCACAGGTAAGTTTTACATACCAAATTCCATTTTTAAGACTATATACTTATATGTTGGTTGTATTGTAGCCAATTGTGAGGAAAATACAGATTAGAGTTAGAAGTTCCTTCAGTGCACAGTTGTCCTTGCTGTGAGTAAGGGGTCGATTACTTTCTTCCACACACGACCACCCGAGAGTGGGTTCTTACTGTTGTCAAGTTTGATCCCTTCGTGGTTTATTTCTGGGAAATACTGGCTTCTAATAATTGCACTTCCCCTGGGATAAACTTTCCTTACTTTCTTTTGCAATCACGTTTAGAATTTTCTGGTCCTACTGATGAGGAAAGAAAGTTATGTCCCAGGTAATAAGTTTCTGTGTTTACTTTTTCTGGGGCCTGCCCCACAGAAGACAGGCCTGGGATAAGGCTGGATTATAATCTTATACTTCTTCAGGTGAACGTTTATTATTAACACCTTCTTTGGGGTTGTTTGTATTTATTATTTTGAGGGAAAGTGGAGGAGGGAATAAGATGTAAAGAAAGGAAAATTAGGAGGCTGCTAAAGATACACTAAGCTTATTTTTCATTTTTGTCTAGGGCTGGCCTTGTGTAAAGAATTTATCATGAGCTGTTTCGTGTATCATAAACCTTTTCAACCTATGCAGATAGTAGAAATAATATTAGCCAGTACTTTGCTTAGATGCTGTATCTTTTCTTGAAAGTATTTTCTCATTATTTCCTTTAATCCTCAACTCTACCTAGAAATGGAGGCTACAGTTTGCACAAATAACAGGGGCAGAGCTAGAAATTGAAGCCAGACCTCTTAAAAAAGTTTCATTGCTATTTCCATTACACTACAAATGTAGTTTACTGACATCAGGACCAACTTTTTGTAGTTCCATGGAGCTTATTTTTTGGCTTTTTCTGACTTCATATGGTACATAAGTGGGTAATTGTTTTGAGTTTTTTTTAGGGGGCGGTCAGGATTCTTTAGTTATTATGTGTTCCAATTTTAAGAGTGCAGAGATGAGTTTTTGATTTTTTCTTTTGGAATGTGAATTTTTCCATTATGTCTTGTGCCAATTGACAACTTTCCTTCTGGTTTTATAGTTTTTCTTTGGAGCGTGTAAAAAAGCATTAAATGTGGCCTTTCCCTTCAAGTAACTAGTGATTATTTAGACAAAAAATGCGTCCACATAGCAAGGTATATAACAGGATGGCAAAGACCTTGTGATGTCAGCCACACACACAACTGGAGGAGTCCTGGGGTGGAGCATTTCCTGTGGTTTGCGCAGCCGTTAGGGAAACCTGGCCTGGGCTCGAGGGACAGTGGCCTGTGGGGTCACAAGGGAGAAGCGGGCACAGAGGGTTGGGAAAAGCAGAACTGGCAGTGGGTGTGCAGGGGTGACAGGGAGCAGTGAGCAGGGAGTAGCAGAAGTGTATTGGGCCAAACTGGAGGTAACCATACTCCTTTGAGTGCCCTGCTGCATCTAAATCCTGGAGGGTGCGCCTGCTGATGCAGTGGACCCAGGTAACATGTTTATACACTAAAGGTTAAAAGGCACGGCACAGAGGGCCATGAATGTTAGGAATAGTAGTCAGGTCTCTATCCTCCTAACAGTGGGAGCTCAGAGAATTCTATCCTGATTCCTTAGCCCAAGAGTTCTCAAACTCTGTTGCTCATCAGGATCACCTGGGCTACTCTTTGGTCAGACACCCTTGGCTGGCCCCACCCCTAGAGTTTCTGATTCTTTAGAGTTGGAGTGGGGCTGAGAATTAGGATTCCTACCATGTTTCCAATCCCACTGACGATGCTTGCTTTTCGAAGTGTGTGTCATGTCTGCACAGGCACAGTATTACGTTGGGAGCTAGAGACCCAGAGGAAAGGAAAAGTGCTCTTGAGCAAATAGAACATTAAAAAAACCAACACTATTCCAAAGCAAATGACCACAATTAAATTTCCCTCATAAATTTATTCTGTCCTCCATAATTAGTTCTTTTTGCTTTGGATTTTGAGTTCTTTGTGGAAAGCTTAACCCACCCCTGGGAGTCTGCCCAGTATCTACTGGAAGCAGTGCTGTCAGCTTCTGCTAGAGTTTGTTCCCTATGGGATTGGTAACTCCATTGAGGCTCTGCGATTATTCTTGTTTGTTGAAGACCCAATTTCTAGCCTTTAGTTTTGGAAGGAAGCAGACGATAAGACTCAAGGCTCTGGTTAATTGATTGGTAACAGTATCAGAAAGGACAGGAATAAAATTCTTCACAGGGTGGGCTTCATGGCTCTTGGGTGAGGGTTTGGTCATTGTCCACCCTGGGGGTTAGAACATAGCAAGAGCAGCGAGACATGGATGCATCTCTAGGGCTCCCACTGTCCTGGGAAGTACAGTGTGTTGTTCTACTTGTATGAAGTTAATCTACAGAACATGAATTTTCTCTTTTTGATTTGCTGGCTCTTCCCATATTGTGGGCCTGAAGTACAGGGAAGCTCTAATGATAGCAGTGAGTTAATGAAGAAATAAGGAGCATCCCAACTGTACCTCGTTTTATTTCCAGTTTTTTCCTGCTTGGAAGTGTTGCATCATGAATTCCACGATGTGGGAGCTAGTAATTGTCATTCTGGTCCTGCAGGAAGCGCCAAAGACCATTTGGATGTAAAAACACTTTGACAGGGTCTGATCCTGGGAAGATGGCATCACACATCTTCCAGAGGAGGCTGACCTGGGCTCGAGAGAGGGATGGCTGTGCTGTGACTTCTCCAGGCTGGCTGGTCACAGAGAGGAAGCCCAGTCTGGTAGTTCAGGGCTCACACTTTTGTTTACTGATTAACGTTGTCAATTCTGACACATTTTTACAGGTTTTATAAACCAAGGCAGATAAAGTTCATTTTCCCTCAAATCCTCTACAATTTGCTGTATCCGCTTACTTGTCTCTTACTATCTTCTTTCAGGTTTTGGCATAGCTAGATGTTTTTCGTTAAGACAAAAAGTACTATCTTCCTTGATAGAAACATTCATCATCTTGCATTCATATTTATATTTTTCTGCCACCATTCTTTCTGGTGTAATCTCAGCCATCATCCGTGTTAATTACAACTTTTACCCAAATTAAATAACTTCTAGTTCAATAGTATATATTTTTTTCTGACATAAAATATATGTCATTTTTATGCGCCAATCTGTAATTCTCCAACACCAGCTGAGTGTCTAGCAATTCAGTCCAATTCTAACACTTAACTGCTGGTGTTAGCTCAGGCCCCGCAAATTAAGGACTTAGTCCCACAAGACTGCTTACACTTCAGATGCCAGCCGCAAATGTGGTTTTCAGACTACTCACACTTCTGCCTGGCTGACTACAAATTCAGGGGTTTCCATGACCCCCTCAGATTCAATAATTCACTAGAACGACTCACAGAATGCAGGAAAACACTTAATGTTTATTGGTTTATTATAGAGGATACAACTCAGGAACAACCAAACGGAAGAGATGCATTGGGCAAGGTATTGGGGAAGGGGCTCAGAGCTTCCATGTCCTCTCTGGGCCCTCCACCCTCCCAGCACATCCATGTGTTCACCAACCTAGAAACTCCCCAAATCATGTTATTCAAGAGTTTTTATAATTTAGTCTCCAGCCCACCCTCCCCTTTCTGGAGGTCAGGGGGTGGGGCTGATAGTTCCCTCCCTCTAATCACTGATGGGTCTTTCTGATGACCAGCCCGCACCCTGAAACTATCTAGAGGTACCACCTTGAGTCATCTCATTAGCATAAACTCAGGTGTTGTGGAAAGGGGCTCATTATGAATGACAAAAGACACTCTTAGACACTCCTGTCCTCAGTAAATTCCAAAGGTTTTAGGAGCTCTGTGCCGGAACTTGGGGCAAAGATCAAATATATATTTTTATCATACCACAGATAAAAAAGTGGTAAGTAGGTGTTAGAGCATTTTAGCAGAGCTCTGGAGTCCACATTGTAAGAGCCCCATTTTACATATTTAACGGGCAAGAAGAACGTGCTCATTAAGAGGTGCAAAGATGTTTTTGCATCCTGCCATGGCGGTAGCAATGGGAGACAAAGCCATGTGTGCATGTGTTTGTTAACCTGTGCTTGGTGACTGATGATCTAGTATTTTCTCTGCATTTGTTCAGGGGTTCACAGATTAGCTATTGATTAAATCAATTTAATATTGGGCCAGTGTCTTTAAGTTAATGAAAGACTTGAACCTTGCTTTTAAGCTAATACACTGCAGAACAACATGATTTTTGTTAACACAAAAAACTTTGTCAGAATTTTGTAATTCAATTAGAGTGAGTCTGTAATCTTTCAGTTTCACTGTCTTAAAATGTGGAAGTCATGTCAAAAAAAAGTTACCTGATGAGTAAAACTCATAGGAAATTTAGAAAATTTGGATTAACTAGGCTTTCTTTGAGAAAAGAAGCCCAAGGCTCAGAAAACATGTATGCTGTGTTATATGCCACACTGTTAGCACATCGGGGAATGGATTTAGTGCTGTTTGTAACCAGTTTTCAGGTCAGTCTGATTTCTCCAAGGATTCACTTGGATTTTGTGAATTTAGATTTGTATGTAAAAATGCTTCAAAGTTAGCAGTTTCTGAGAGATTTCTTTTTTCTTTTCCCCAGCTTTATTGACAAATAATTGACAAATATCATTGTGTAAGTTTAAGGTGTACAGTGTGATGATTTAATATACGTATATATTGTGAAATGATTACCCCAATAAGGTTACTTAACACCTTCATCACTTTGCATAATTACTATTGTTTGTGTGTGGTGAGAACATTTAAGATTTACTCAGCAAGTATACAAGATTCTGTTGTTAACTATGTCACCATGCTGTACATTAGATTCCCTATATCCTATTCCTCTTATAACTAGAAGTTGATACTCTTTGACTAACATCTCCCCATTTCTGCTACACCCCAATCCCTGGTAACCACCAATCTGCTGTCTATGAGTTTGGCTTTTTTAGATTTCAGATGTAAGTGGATCATACAGTACTTGTCTTTCTCTGTCTGACTTATTTCACTTAGCATAATGTCCTAATCATCCATATTCTCTAGAGGGCAGGATTTCCTTCTTTTTTATGGCTAAATATTATATATATATATATATATATATATAAATATATATAAATATTTATATAATATTTATATATATATATAAAAATATTTATATAATATTTATATATATAAAAATATTTATATAATATTTATATATATATAAAAATATTTATATAATATTTATATATATATATATATATATAAATCACATTTTCTTTATCCGTTCATCTGTAGATGAACACTTAGGTTGTTTCCATGTCTTGGCTATTGTGAATAATGCTGCAGTGAATATAGAGGTGAATACAGGGGTACAGATATCTTTTTGAGATAGTGGTTTCATTTTTTTTTTGATATATACCCAGGAGTGGGATTGCTGGATCTATTTTTAAGTTTTTTGAGGAACCTCTTACTGTTTTTCACAGTAGCTATACCACTTTACATTCCTACCAACAGTGTACATGGGTTCCCTTTTTGAGAAGTGTTTTTTCTCTCCCCCTTAAAAGACTAACCACTATTTAAGTATCAGAAATTTATTTCTGAGCCAGTCCTGATGGCCTAGAGGTTGAAGTTTGACACTGTCACCGCTTCGGTGGCCTGGGTTTATTTCCAGGTCATGGAAGCATACCACCTGTCTGTCGGTTGCCATGCTGTGATGGTGGCTCACATAGAAGAACTGGAAGAACTTGCAACTAGGGTATACAACCATGCACTGGGGCTTTGGGGAGGAACAAAAAAAGAGGAAGATTGGCAACAGATGTTAGCTCAGGGTGAATCTTTCCCTGCAAAAAAAAAAAAAAAAATTATTTCTTTTCTGGGGATTCTTGAGTTCCATCTTATTAGATTATATAAGCCTTTGTTTTTATTTTTAAACAAATTAGATAGGAGTACCACCAGATTTAGTAGACTTCATAGTTAGTTTAATAATTCCTTACGTAATTATTAAATTGTAAGAAAATTATTGTATGTAAGAAAGTACACATATACAATGAAGGGTGCTTATAGTGATATTTTATATCAAAGGTCTGCTGGCTGTATAGGATTTTCTATTGAATGAGTCTGAATTATTTTTAGTCATCTGAAGTTCCTCCATGGTCTCATCCACCCCAAAACATATCTGGTCAGAATTTTGGTGTTTGGTCTTGCAGTTGGCTGTGAGGCGAAGAGGCACACAGACTTTGGGGCCAACAGTGGGGTGGCTCTCCTTACCAGCCCAGGGCTTTTGGCAAGATATATGCTCTGTGCACTCGCTGGGTGGTAAGAAAGGCATTTTAGCAAGCTTGTGATGCCTCACTAGTAAGATGCACTATTATTTACCACCAAGAGAGAATATGCTGCCTATAAATCTGATGCACCTTGATTTGACATGCTGAACTTTGCAAAAGGTGCATCTCAGGATTGGTGAAACACACACCTACTTCATGGGGTTGTAGGGTTGATTAATGAGTTGATTATGATTTATGACGTGTGCAGAACAGTGCCTGGTTCCAAGTCTGTGCTACTTAAGGGTTTGTGGTTCTCATAGTGGTTGTTTAAGTGCAGGCAGAAGTGTCAGTGTCCTGTCTCTTCATAAGTTCTCTGGTCCTTGTGAGTCCTTGCGCTGAACCCAATGCCTGGCACATAGGAGATACCAGTACCTAGGATGAATGATGTCCACATTCCCATGTTAAATCAGCTTGTGAAGGAACACGCCTGCCTGAGAGACCGGAAATTCCTGTTTTTGATAAGAGGAATTGCAGCAGGAATGAATGAAAATCTTTTATATCACATATTTATTTTCAAATTCAGTGTTAGAACTTTTTAACATTTTTACCTTATTAAAAAATACTTATATTGCATGCCCAGGTTATAGCATTCACCAACTTACACCGAGTTTTCGGTAGAGTGAGTGCCTTCCCAATCCTGTTCTCCAGACACCTGCTTCTTTTTTTCCTTCTTGGAGGAATTGTTACTAGTTTTAATATCTTTCCAGACATAATATATGGGTATATAAGTACCTATATGAAACACACACACTTTATTTTAAATAAAAATTAAAGCCTTCTAGGGTGTGAGGTACACTAGAATTTAGGAGAAATGTACAACAGAGTGTAACAGTACAGCATGTAGAGTCTAACCCTCAGTCTCTGGCTTGACTTTATTTTATCCTTCTTTGAAATCGGTGAATTTACCCCTCCTGGGCCCTGCTGTGTTGAGTCGAGGAGAGATGAGTGAGTGGGTGAGAGGCACAGCCCAGACTGCAGCAGCCCTGCGCACTGTGGGTGAGCTGCTGGGGCCATGGGTCATCGTGGTCATTGCTGTGGAATCCTAGCTTCCTCCTTGCTCCCGGTGTCAGCCCTTCCAGGTCCTTCTCCACACTGCAGTCCCAGGAACTTCTCTCAAATGCACTCTGCCCTTGGGAGACTCAGTGAGTTGTGCAGTGTGTGGGTCATTCAGTCATTCACTCACTGATTTACAGACTCATTTGGCTTGTTGGGGGTCCTCCTGTGTTGGTGAGGGTGGTTGTAGGCACTGGGATGTGGTGGTGAATGAGCCAGGCATGGATCCTGTTTTCTTGGAGCTTACATTCTAACTGGGACTACCGATATAAAGCAAAGTGGCAGCATGAAGAAAATAGGTATGAAGAAAACAGAACAGGGTGATGCGAGAAGCTGCCAGGGAGGGTCCCTGAGATCAGGTGCCAAGGACCCTTCTTTTCACACTCACATCCCTCACCCTGCCGGTGACAACTCTGTTATCAGCCATGACCTGTCAGGACAGGCTCTGTTGTTTTCCCTGTACCCCCAAAACTGGACAAGGTACTGGTACACAGAAGGGATCCAGTAAGTGTTTGTGTCATGAGTTGGTTGTGTCATGAGTTGTCTCCTGACTTGTCGTGGCTTTAGGCCGACTCGGTCTGTGCAGATTCCTCTGAGGAGATTGGGACACTGAAGATGAGTGTCCTTTCATGTGTCAGTCAGGTGGATACTTTGAGCTTGTTTTACTCTAATATCTTTAATTTTATTTCTCCATCTTTTTAGATCCCATTGTTGATTTGATGAATCACTTGTTATTTTTCATTTGAGAATTAAATTTCCCTGTTACATGAATACAGGCTTATTTTTCCTTAATCTGCTGCTAAAATCTTTGAGTTGTTTGTGAGGTTGCCATGTTACCAGTACTACATCCGTAATAAAATGAGCTAGACATAGTAAATATTGCACTGTATCTTTGTAATGCAGTTGAGTCAAGGAAAATTTGAATGGCCAGTTCTATGTTGGTGTTCCATTGGAAAGTTTTCTCAACTAAAATCTCTTAAAAATTGTACTTGTACTCATTTGTAAATAGAAAAAAAAATTGCAGTGTCATACGAAAACAAATATAGTATCTCTTTTAACAAATATTTGATTAATTGGGACCCTTAGTGTGATGGTTAATTTTTTTTAAAATTTTTTATTGATGTCATAACAGTTTATAACATTGTGAGATTCCAGTTGTACATTGTTATTTGTCAGTCACCATATAAATGCGCCCCTTCATCCCTTGTGCCCACCCCCCCAACTCGCTTCCCCCTGGTAACCACCAAACTGTTCTCTCTGTCCATGTGTTAGTTTATATTCCACATATGAGAGAGGTCATACAGTGTTTGTCTTTCTCTGTCTGGCTTATTTCACTTAACATAATACCCCCCAGGTCCGGTGTGATGGTTAATTTTATGTATCAACTTTACTGGGCCATGGTGCCCAGATATTTGGTCAAATATTATTCTAGGTGTTTTTTGGATGAGATTCACATTTAAATCCATGGACTTTGAGTAAAGCAGATTACCCTCCAAAATGTGGGTGGGCCTCATCCAATCAGTTGAAGAGTCAGACTAGAAAATAGTCTGACCTCCCTCCAGCAAGAAGGAATTCTGCCTCCAGATTGCCTTTGGACTAAAACTGTAACATCAGCTGTTCCCTGGGTTTCCACTGCTGGCCTGCCCTGCAGATTTTGGACTTGCACTTCCACAGTTGTGTCAGACAATTCCTTATCTCTCTCTTTCTCCCTCTACACATTCTGTTGGTTATGTTTCTGTAGAGAACCCTGACTAATACTTAGTTACCTGTAGTGTTTTTCCTCCAGTCTATTTTTGAGAAGCAAATGATAGTGAACAATCTTGCTTAAAGGTAGTGATTAAAGTAAAAACAAAACACAAGTGAACCTTGTTGAACAGTGGAATGCAGGTGACCCTGGGCTGTCGTTGCAGGTGCATCCCTCCCACTGTGGCCCCCTGCCCCCCCTGGGGGGAGCCACACAGAGCAGGTGCCTCCTACCTCTCTAGGCTGCTGTTCCTCTCAGGCCCCGAGCCTTCCCACCTTGGCACTCCTCCTCCTTGTAGGTCCTAGAGACAGTGCTTTGAGTGGAAATCACTTTGGGTGGTTTGTAAAAACTCCTCACCGTAACTGGACGGGAATGTCTTAAAGTCCCGAGGTCACCCAGTCCTAGTTGCGTCCTCAGAGACCAGGTGGCAGAGTACCTGGAATCTGCTCTCCCCTTCAGTGGCCCTTCATGGTATTGCCCTGGGGCAATAGGAAGGTCAGCTCCCTTAGGTCAGCTGACCTTAGGAAGGTCAGCTCCCCTGCTTTTTTCCCTTCCCTCCAGCTTTCCATAATTTGCAACGTGTTTGGGCAGTTTGTGTTCTATTTGTTTTCTCTCAAAACTATGAACCCTGCATTGATGAAAAGACAAATACTGAAGCTAATGTGTGTGTTGTCTTTGAGCTGGTTGTGCTAATTATTCTTCATGGTTGTTGTCATAACCTCCAGTGACTTCATCCTGCCTGTACTATTGTAAGTGCTCTCATTTATGCTCCTGAGAATAAAACTTGAGATGTGCTTAGTGATGCTTCTTGGCTGCTCGCTGGTGACTGTCAGGGCTTTTTATCCTGGACAAGAGATTATATGACCAGTGTACTGCGTTTAAAATGAGAATTTTGCATTCTGTTTGTTTGTTTGTTTGTTTTCTGGGAAAGATTCGCCCTGAGCTAACATCTGTTGCCAGTCTTCCTCTTTCTTTTTTTTTTTCCTTTCCTCTCCAAAGTCCCAGTACATAGTTGTATATTCTAGTTGTAAGTCATTCTAGTTCTTCCATGTGAGCCGCTGCCACAGCATGGCTACTGCCAGACGAGTGGTGTGGTTCTGCGCCCAGAAACCAAACCCAGGCTGCCAAAGCAGAGTGTGCTGAACTTTAACCACTAGGCCATCAGGGCTGGCTCGCATTCATTTATTATTTGTAAAATTTATAGATGATGTAGATCAGGGGTTGGCAAACTTGCTGTAAAGGGCCAGGTAGTAAATTTTTAAGCTTTATGGACTATAAATATGGGGTAATTTTGGGACCCTGCTGTTGTTGTGCCGAAGCAGCCACAGAGAAAACTAAGCGAATGGATTAAAACTTTTATTAATGGCACTGAAGTGTGAAATTCATATGATATTCATACCACAAAATATTCTTTTGATTATTTTTCAAACATTTAAAAATGTAAAATCTTTTCTTAGCTTTCGGGCCTGACACAAACTGGCCTCAGGCTGGAGTTGGCCCTTGGCCTTGTCAGCGGACCTCATGGGCAGAGCAGAGCCCAGCAGTTAGAGCCAGCACCATGTTCTAGCCCGAGCTTGTGTCCCTGGCAGGACCTACTCTGTGAGGCACAGTTTCTACATCTGTGAACTAGAGAGGTTGTTTGTAAAGATTAAAAAGGATAATGTCCTGTTGTTTGGCCAGTTGCTTTGTGTAGTACCTGTTAAGCTTATTTTCACTTTCCATTAGCTGCTTCCTCTTTTTCCCCCCTACTTAATGTCCTACTTTTTTGAGTATGATTTCTAAATTAAATATATCTCCTTTCTTAAGATTCTGCTTTGTTTTCACACTTCCCATGTTGTTAGGTTAAAATAAGTGGCTAAATCAGACATTTAAATTTGCGTTTAGTTTCTTAGGTCAAGATAGGTGATTATCTGTTGCAGAACAGGAACCTGATCTTGTCTCACTTGTAATACATTTCCTAGTGAGTCTCCCTGGCCTGAGGCCATGCCTCACTCCAGCCTTCAGGTCCCCGTTTATTGCCTGAAATGCTTCTTCTAGACTCTCTTCCAGCTGTCCTCCCTGGTCCTTGATATAGCACTCAGCACCCTTGCCAAAGTCTGATTCATACTGATTAGTTGTGCATGTGATATGTCTTTTCTAGAGGTTCTTTAGGGCTGTAGAAGGTATCTTTTACTTTTGTATAAAAGTGTTTTCCATGGTACTTTGAATGTGCTGGGTGATTAATATGTGTTTGTTGAACTTAATTAAAATTTTACTGTAATTTTAGTTTTAAAACTAAACATTTAAAAAGTTTTTATTTTTTTAAATTATGTAGTACAATTTATTCCTTTTAGGTGTCCAATTCAGTGAATTTTTAACCAATATATAAATTCATATAACCACCACCATGATCACAGTTCAGAACACTTTCATCACCCCAGAAAACTCACTTGTGTTGCTCCTTTATGTCACACATTCCCCCAACCCCTAGTCCCTGGCAACCACTCATCTGTTGTCCATCACTGTGGTTTTGTCTTTTCAAGAAGGTTGTATAGGTAGAATTATACATTATGTAACTTTTTGAAACTGGCTTCATTTACTTGCCAGTTATATCTTTGAGGTTCATCCACATTGTTGTGTGTATTAATAGTTCTTTCTATTGCTGAGTAGTATTCCATCATTTGAATGTACCACAGTGTGTTTATCTGTTCACCTACTGAAGGACATTTTTGTTGTTTACATTTTTTGGTAATTATAATAATGCTGCTATGGACATTCTTGTACAGATTTTTCATGAATATAGTTTCCATTTCTCTAGGATAAGTACCTAGTAGTGTGATTGCTGGGCCATATGGTAAGTGTATGTTTCACTTTACACAAAACTGCCAAACTGTTTTCCAAAGTGGCTTGATCATTTTGCATTCCCACCAGCAATGTGTGACAGTGCCTGTTGCTCTGTATCCTTGTCAACACATGGTATTATCACCATTTTTTATTTTAGCCATTCTTATAATATAGGAATCTCATCATGGTTTTAATTTGCGTTTCCTTAATGGCTAATGATGTGGAATACCTTTTCATGTGCTTCTTTGCTACTCTTATATCCTGTTTTTTATACTTTGTATTCTCATTACAGGTTGTTTGTTGGATATGTGATTTGTAAATATTTTCTCTGTCTATACCTTGCTTTTTCATTCTCTTAATAGTGTCTTTTACAATTTTTTCTTTTATGAATTGTGCTTTTGGTCTCATGTCTAAGAATTCTTTTGCCTAGTGCTTGGTAACAAAGATTTTCTCCTGTGTTTTCTTCTTCTTTTTTTTTTTTTTTAATGTATTTTTATTTATTTATTTTTTTTGTGAGGAAGATCAGCCCTGAGCTAACATCCATGCTGATCCTCCTCTTTTTGCTGAGGAAGACCGGCTCTGAGCTAACATCTATTGCCAATCCTCCTCCTTTTTTTTTTTCCCCCAAAGCCCCAGTAGATAGTTGTATGTCATAGTGGCACATCCTTCTAGTTGCTGTATGTGGGACGCGGCCTCAGCATTGCAGGAGAAGCAATGCGTCGGTGCGCGCCCAGGATCCGAACCTGGGCCGCCAGTAGCGGAGCGTGTGCACTTAACCGCTAAGCCACGGGGCCAGCCCTCCTGTGTTTTCTTCTAAGAATTTTAGAGCTTTACATTTTATTCTTAGATCTGTGGCTCATTGTGAGTTAATTTTTGTATAAGGTATAAGGTTTGAGTTGAACTTATTTTTTATTTTTGCATATGGGTATCCAGTTGTTCCAATACTGTCCTTTCTCCATTGAATTGCTTTTGTACCTTTGTAAAAAATCAGTTGACTCAATTTGTGTGGGATTATTCCTGGACTCACCAGTCTGTTTCTGATAGGTGTTTATCCCTTTGCTAATGCCGCACTGTTTGATTACTGTGGCTTTATATAGTAAGTATTAAAATTGGTTTGTGTGATTCCTCCAACTTTACTGTTCATTTTCAAAATTGTTTTATCTATTTCCTTTGTCCTTATATATAAATTTTAGAATTAGCTTACCTAATATCTACAAAAAAATCTTGCCGGGTTTTTGATTGCTATTCTGTTAAGTCTATAGGTCAGTTTGGGAAGAATTAACATCATTACTGTGTTTTGTCTTTAAATTCATGAACATGATATATCTCCATTTGTTTAGGTGGGGTTTTTTTTTTTTTTTGTGTGAGGAAGATCAGCCCTGAGCTAACATCCGTGCTAATCCTCTTTTTGCTGAGGAAGACCCGCTCTGAGCTAACATTTCTTGCCAATCCTCCTCCTTCCCGCCCCCCCCCCCCAAAGCCCCAGTAGATAGTTTTATGTCATAGTTGCACATCCTGCTAGTTGCTCTATATGGGCCGTGGCCTCAGCATGGCCGGAGAAGCGGTGCGTCGGTGTGCGCCCTGGATCCGAACCCTGGGCCGCCAGTAGCGGAGCGCGCACACTTAACCGCTAAGCCACGGGACCGGCCCTAGGTGGGGTTTTATTTCTTTCATCAAGATTTTGTACTTTTCAGCATGCAGTACCTAAACATATTTTGTTAGTATTATACCTAAGTATTTACTTCTTTTGGAGCTATTGTAAATGTATTTAAAAAATTTTTGGTTTCCAACTGTATGGTGCTATTATATCGTATACACTCTACAATATATCTATTATGTAGAAAATTTTGTGTAGCTAGTATTATGTATTGCATTTGTGTGTTGACTTTGTCTCCTGTGACCTTGCTAAACACATTAGGAGGTCTTTTTTGTAGATTTCTTGGGATTTTCATAAAGACAATCATGTTGTCTGCAAATAAGAAAGGTTTTCATCTTTTCTTCCAGTGTGTATGCATTTTTTTCCTTCTCTTATTCCATTAACTAGGACTTCCAGTAGAGTATCAAACAGGAGTGGAGAGAATGGACATCCTTGCCTTGTTATTGATCTTAAGGGAAAAGCATTCAGCTTTTTACTGTTAAGTGTGATGTAAACTGTAGGGTTTTGTAGATTCTGTTTATCAGGTTGAGGAAGTTCCCACCTATTCCTAATTTGTTGAGAATATTTATCCTGAATGGATGATGTATATTGTCAAAAGCTTTTTATACGTCAATTGATAGTATCAAGCAGTTCATCTTATTTACATGAGGGATTACAGTGATTGACTTATGAATATTGAGCCAGTATTGTGTTCCTGGGATAAACTCCTCTTGGTTATGGTGTATTATACCTTTTACGTATTGCAGGATTTGATTTGCTAATATTTTGCTGAGAATTTTACATCTATGTTCATGAGGGATGTTTATCTGTAACTGTATTTTTTGTATTCTTGTTTGTCTGGTTTTGGTGTTGGGGTAATATTGGTTTTGTAAAGTGAGTTGGGAAGTGTTCCTCCTTATTTTCTGGAAGAGATTGTGTAGAGTTGGTGTTATTTTTTCTGTAAATGTGTGGTAGATTTCTGTAAATGTTTGGTAGAAGGTGAAACCTTCTAGGTCTTGAGGTTTCTTTTTTGAAAGGTTTTAAACTCTAAGTTAAATTTCTTGAACAGTTACTACACTATTCAGCTTACCCATTTCTTCTTGGGTTGAGTTTTGGTAGTTTGTCGCTTTTGAGGAACTGGTCCATTTCCTCTAAAAGTTGTTGAATTTATGTGTTTAGAGTTGATGTAGTATGAATATCTGCAGGGGCTGCAGAGATAACCCCTCTTTCATTCCTGATATTTGTAATTTGTGGCTTTTCTCTTTTTTTCCCTAACAGTCTTGTGCAAGGTTTATCAGTTTTATTGATCTTTTCAACAAATCAGCTCTTAGTTTCGTTTATTTTTTTTTCTATTTTTCTGTTTTCAATTTCATTGATTTCTGTTGTTATTTTTGTTGTTCCCCTCCTACTCCTTGCTTTGGGTTTATTTTGCTTTTCTCTTTCTAGTTTCTAAGGTAGAAGTTTAGATGGTTAACTTGGCATCTTTTTTTCTTTGCCAGTATAAGCATTTAATGTTACAAATGTCCCTGTAAACACTGTTTTAACTGCACCCTGCAAATTTTAATGTATTTTCATTTTCATTCAATTAAAAATATTTTCTAATTTCTCTTGTGACTTCTTCTTTGACCTGTGCATAACTTTGAAATGTGTTGTTTAATTTCCAAGTCTTTTGAGATTGTCTTGTTATCTTTCTGTTATTGATTTCTGGTTTAATGTCATATAGTCAGAGCACATACTTAGATGATTAATTGCAATTCATTTAAATTTGTTAACATTTGTTTTATGACCCAAGATGTAGTCTGTCCTGGTGAATATTCAATGTGTACTTTAAAAAGAATGTATATTCTACTATTGTAGGGTGGCTCATTGTATAAAATGTTGATTACATCCATTTTCAGGTTGTAATCATTCAGGTTGATGATCCTGATGTTCAGTTCTTTGTTATTGCTGGTTTTCTTTCTGCTTGCTCTGAGAGAGTAGTGTTGGTATCTCTCATATAATTGTGGATTTGTCCATCTTTCCTTTCAGTGTTTTGTGTGTTTTGGGGCTTTATTACTGACTTCATGTAGGTGTAAGGTTGTTATTTTTTTTCTGTGTGAATTTACCCTGTGTTATTATGTCATATTTCTGGTAATTTTCTTTGCTCTGGAGTCTGTTTTCTGTGATATTAATATAGCCATTTCAACTTTCTTTTGATTAGTGTTTCTTGGTATATATTTTTTTCTATCCATTAATTTTTTTGTGTGTATGAGGAAGATTGGCCCTGAGCTAACATCTGTTGCCAGTCTTCCTCTATTTTGTATGTGGGTCACTGCCACAGCATGGCTGATGAGTGGTGTAGGTCCATGCTTGGGCTCTGAACCTGCAAACCTAGGCTGCCGAAGCGGAGCGCACTGAACTTAACCATTACACCGTGGGGCTGGCCCCTAGTTAGTTTTTTTTATTGAGGTAACATTGATATATAACATTGTATAAATTTCAGGTGTACATCGTTATATTTTGCCTTCTATATAGACTACATCATGTCCTCTACCAAAAGTCTAGTTGCCATCTGTCTCCGTATACATGTGCCCCTTTACCCTTTTTGCCCTCCCTCCCCCCTGGCTTTCCCCTGGTAACCACCCACTAATCTGTTCTCTGTATCTATGTGTGCATTTATTTATCTTCCACATATGAGCAAAATCACGCAGTCTTTGTCTTTCTCTGTTGGACTTATTTTGCTTAGCATGATATCCTCAAGGTCTAACCATGTTGTCGCAAATGGCAAGATTTCAACTTTTTTTTATGGCTGAGTAGTATTCCAGTCTGTGTGTGTGTACACACACACACACAACATCATCTTTATTCATTCATCTGTCAGTGGGTACTTGAGTTGCTTCCAAGTCTTGGCTGTTGTGAATAATGGTGCAATGAACGTAGGGGTCCATATATCTTTTTTATTTTTATTTATTTTTATTTTTTTATTTTTTGTGTGGAAGATCAGCCCTGAGCTAACATCTAACAAAAAGAGGAGCTAAGCCTCCTCTTTTTGCTGAGGAAAACCAGCTCTGAGCTAACATCTATTGCCACTCCTCCTCCTTTTTTCCCCCAAAGCCCCAGTAGATAGTTGTATGTCATAGTTGCACATCCTTCTAGTTGCTGTATGTGGGACGCGACCTCAGCATGGCCGGAGAAGTGGTGTGTCGGTGCGTGCCCTGGATCCGAACCTGGGCCGCCAGCAGCGGAGCATGTGCACTTAACCACTAAGCCACGGGGCCGCCCCTCCATATATCTTTTAGAATTAGTGTTTTCATGTTCTTTGGAGTAATGCTCAGAGTGGAACAGCTGGATCATATGGTAGTTCTATTTTTAATTTTTTGAAGACTCTCCATACTGTTTACCATAGTGGCTGTGCCAATTTACATTCCCACCAGCAATATATGAGAGTTCCCTTTTGTCCACATCTTCTCCAACACTTCTTATTTCTTGTCTTTTTAATAATAGCCATTCTGACAGGTGTGAGGTATATCTCGTTGTAGTTTTGATTGGCATTTCCCTAATAATTAGTGATATTGAACATCCTTTCATGTGCTTGTTGGTTATCTGTATATCTTCCTTGGAAAAATGTCTGTTCAGATCCTCTGCACATTTTTTGATTGGGTTTTTTGTTGTTGTTGTTGAGTTGTTTGAGTTCTTCATGTGTTTTGGATATTAACCCCTTAACAGATATATGATTTGCAAATATCTTCTCCCAATTGGTAGATTGTCTTTCATTTTGTTGATGGTTTCCTTGGCTGTGCAGAAGCTTTTTAGTTTGATGTAGTCCCATTTGTTTATTTTTTCTTTTGTTTCCCTTGCCTGAGGAGACATATTCAAAATGATACTGCTAAGACTGATGTCAAAGAGCATACTGCCTGTGTTTCCTTCTAGGAGTTCTACAGTTTCAGGTCTTATATTCGAGTCTTTAATCTATTTTGAGTTAATTTTTGTGTAGGATGTCAGATATTTGTCTAGTTTCATTCTTTTGTATGTGGCTGCCCAGTTATCCCAACACCGTTTATTGAAGAGACTTTTCTTTCCCCATTCAATATTCTTGGCTACTTTATCATAAGTTAATTGTCCATATGTGTGTAGGTTTCTTCATTTTCAGAATTTGTTTGTTTCTTGAGAGTTTCAGTCTCTTTGGTGAAGTACTTCTTATGTTCATTAATTTTATTCCTGAACTTGTTGAACTGTCTTTCTGAGTTTTCTTGTAACTGGTTGAGTTTCTTCACGAGAGCAATTTTGAATTCTCTGCCAGTTAGATTTTAATCTTCTGTGACTTCAAGTTTGGTTTCTGGAGAGTTGTCATTTTCTTTCTGTTCTGCCATGTTACTGTAGTTCTTCATGGTACTTGATGAGTTGATCCTCTGCTGGCTCATTTTTGGTAGTAACCACCTATCTTGTTTGGATAAGGCTTTGGTTACTTTGGTTCTGAGCTGCTTCTGGTTGTACTTGAAAGCTTGCATTTTCCATCCTCCACTGCCTTTGCTAGAGGCGTTGTCAGTATCCTCCATGTGCTGCTTGTGTCTTGATGTTGGTGGTACCTTGCTGCTTACGATGTCACTGTAGTCTCAGGTCTCACCACTGGGGTCACCAGGCTGTGAGCACTTCTGCTGCTTCCGGGGTCATCTGGGTCTCATGTTCCTCACTGGCTCTCCATGGGCTTGGATGCTGCTGCCCCGTACACCACCTGCACTGCTGTTCCTGAGTTGTCTGGGGGTCCTGGCTGTACCACTGCCAGGGGTGCTGGGTTCACAGGTGTTGCTGTTGCTCCCGGAGACCTGGAGACTTGTATGCTGCCCCCGCTGCTGGTAGAGCAACGCTGGGGGTGTTGCCACTGGGGGCTGGGTCGCTGGTTCTGATGTGATTCCTGAAGCCTCTGGTTGGAAGTTCTATCTGCCACTGCTTGGGGGTGGGGGGGTGCAAGGGCTAAGCAGGGAGAGATTGTTGTTGTTGCTGACTTGTGCGGCCTCTGGTCTCTGGCATGAGCTGGTGTGTTGTAAAACCTGAGGTCAGTGCACCTCACCCCAGCCGGGAAAATCCAAGTTTTGTACACTATCCCCACTGTTGGAAAGACCCAACCACTGCTGGTGGAGGGGGAGGAGGCTGGGTCACCAGCTCTGTTCTGTGTCCTGAATTCTCAGGGCGTGTGCACCAACTGCCAGTGCTGGGTGGACGGGGCAGGGGCCAAGCTGTGCCTGCTGTTTCTGCCCCTGTAGCCGCTGTGCTAGGCATGTGTGCCAGTGTGAGGATCCATGCCTTGGATTGCTGCTGCTGGAGATGGAGGCGGGGGCTGCTTCCTAGTTCCATTGCCTCCTGGAGTTCCAGTCCACCCACCTTTAAATGTATAAATGCGTAGATCTCTTAGGTGTCCTGTTGTACTGAGTAGGGAGTCCTTTGTTAGTCAGTGGATGTCCAATTGGTTGTAACTTAGAGGGGAGAGACAAAGGGAATAACTCACTTCATCATGATCCTGACGTCACTCTCTGAGGCTATGTTTTTCTTTAGAGCTGAGATGGGTCTCCTGGAGGCAGCATATTGTTGGGTCTTTTTTTTAATTCATCTAGCCATCATGTGTATTTTGATTGGTGAATTCAGTCAATTTACATTTAGGGTGATTATTGATGTGTGGGAACTTAATACTGCCACTTTGTCTTTTATTTTCTGATTGTTGTATATTTCCATTGTTTCTTTTTCCTTGTGTTTCTTTCTGCCATTTCAGTTTGGTGGTTTTCTATGTTGTTTCTCAGTTTCCTCTTTTTTTATGTTTTTTGACTCTGCTCTGAATTTTTGTTTTGTGCTCACCATGTGGTTTGTATAAAAGGTCTCATTGATAAGATAGTCCTTTTTCTGCTCATAGCTTCTCATCTTTATTTGCCTACGCACATTCCATCTTTTTCTTCTTTCCCTTCTAAGTTTTCCTTGTCAGAAATTTTTGCTTTTTTGTATTGTGAGTTTGTTACCAAATTGAAGTAGTTAATAGTTATTTTTAATGCTTCCTTTTCCTTTAACCTTTTTGTTATAATTAAGTATATACTATCCTATTCTGATACACATTTACAATTTTCTGATTCTATCTCTTTATCACCTTGCTCAAAGCTTTGTCTGTCGTTGCCTTTCATTTCAAGTAGGAGGACTCCTTTCAATATTTCTTGTAAGGTAACGTTTCCCATGGTGGTGAACTCCATCAGCTTTTGTTTGTCTGGGAAAGCTTTTATTTCTCCTTCATATCTGAAAGATAACTTTGCTGGATAGAGTATTCTTGGCTTACAGTTTTTATTTTTCAGTATTTATATATCTTTCCACTTTATCTTGGCCTGTAGGGTTTCTATTGAGGAATCTGCTGATAGCCTAATGGGGATTCCTTTCTAGGTTGTTTCCTTTTCTTCTGGCTGCTTTTAATACTCTCTCTATTATTGATTTTTGACAGTTTTCTGATGTGTCTTGGAGAAGTTCTTTTTGCATTGGGATAATTGAGTGTTCTGTTATCTTCATGGATTTGTATATCCATTTCCTTCCCCAGGTTTGAGAAGTTCTCAGCTGTTATTTCTTTATATAAGCTCTCTGCTCCCTTCTCTCTCTACTCCTTCTGGGATACCCATTACCCTTATGTTGCCCTTTCTAATGGAGTCAGATAATTCTTTTTTTTTTTGAGGAAGGAAGATCGACACTGAGCTAACATCTGCCAATCCTCCTCTTTTTGCTGAGGAAGACTGGCCCTGGGCTAACATCCATGCCCATCTTCCTCCACTTTATATGGGATGCTGCCGCAGCGTGGCTTGACAAGCAATGTGTTGGTGCGCGCCCAGGATCCGAACCAGCGAACCCCGGGCCGCCGCAGTGGAGCACACGCACTTAACCGCTTGCGCCACTGGGCCAGCCCCAAGGAGTCAGATAATTCTTGTAGAATTTCTGCATTTTTTTTAAGTCTTAGTTCTCTCTCCTTTTCTACCTTCATCATTTCTAGGTTTCTATCTTCGAGCTCGCTAATTCTCTCTTCCATGTGATTTGCTTTATTTCCAGTGCTTTCTTATGCATTCTTCATCTCATTTATTGAGTTCTTTAGCTCTAGAATTTGTTTTTTTTTAAGGGTTTCAATCTCTTTGGTTAAGTATTCCTTCTGTTCATTGATTTTATTCCTGAGCTCATTTAACTGCATTTCTGAGTTTTCTTGTAGCTTGTTGAGTTTATTCATGACAGCTATTTTGAATTCTTTATCAGTTAGATCACAATCTTCCATGACTTTATGTTTGGTTTGTGGAGAATTGTTTTCTTTTTATAATGCCTGGTACTATGGCTTTTTGTTGTGCTTGTTGAGTTATTCCCCTGCCAACGCATTTGTTTTAGCAAACATGTTTTTTATTTAGGTGTAGCTTTGTTTCGATTCAAATTTTTCAACTGCTTGGAAATTAGAAGCCTTTCTTTTGTTTTTCGTTATTGTGCTGGAGCCTTAGTTTTTGTTTTTTCTTACCAGAGCTACCTTTGGCTATATTTGAGGATCCTGCGTGTTCCACCCTCCACTGCCTTAATTTGGGGTGGCACTGGTATTCTTGTCATTGCCACCTGTGCTTCTAGAGGTCACTGATGGCTTGCTGTTGCTGGTGTTGCTGTAGTCACTGGCTTTGTTGCTGGGGCCACAGGGATGGCTGACATCTCAGCCGCATCTGGGATCACCTGGGTTGGAAGGTCTGCCACTGTGGTGTGGGGAGGGAGAGGGTGGGTAGGGAGCCTGGTACATGGGGCACCATCTCAGCTGTTGTCTGTTACCTTGTGGTCACAGACACTGCTGCAGTTGGGTTGTAGGAGTCCTGTATGCATCTCTGCCACTGGTACTAGGCTCTGGGCTGAGGCTGAGTGGCCCGGGATTGTCGGTCTCCACCTACACTGCTGCTCTGCTTCCCGTGGCTACAGGCGCCACCATAGCTGGCGGGCTGGAGTTGCATGCGCGCCTCTGCTGATACCCACCGTATTCTCAGATGCTGCGGCCAGAATCCAGAATGCTGGGCTCTGCCTCTGCTGTTCCCCTGTTTAACCTCCTCTACATGCTCCAATTCACTCACCTTTGTATGTACTGACGTATGGATCTTTCTGGCATCCTGGTGTGATGTGCAGTGTAGCCTTTGTTGGGTTATGGATGTTTTACTTGCTGCAGATTGAAGGGGAGAGACAGAAGGATCCTCTCACACTGCCATGATGATGACGTCTCTGTCATTTTTGAGTATATCTCTTTATAGTTTTTTTAATGGTTGCTATAGGGATTACAAAATGCATACTTAAACTTTTCAGTTTATTTAGAGTCACTTTAATAGGACTGTAGATACGTTACCACCTATAGATATCTTTACCCTTCTTCTTTTATATTATAGTGGTATTATGTATTACATCCACATGCTTTGAAAACCTTATTAGACAATGTTGAAGTTTTTGCTGTCAATCATCAAGCAAAGTTAAAGAAACCAAGAGGAGAAGAACAATTTATTATGTTTACTCTAGTATATACTGTTCCTGTTGCTCATTCTTCATTCCTGATGTTCTAAATTTTCCTCTGGTGTTGTTTTTCTTGTTTTTAAGATCTTCCTTTAGCAACTCTATTAGAACAGTTTTGCTGACTACAAATTCTGTTAGCTTTTCTTTGTTTGAGAATGATGGATATTGTTGCTAGATACAGAATTCTAGTTGATAATTGTTTTGGTACAGCACTTAAAAAATGTAGAACCTTAATTTCAGGCCTTATACCACAATTGGCTTTTTGATGCCATGACACTGGTGATCACTGAGACTTTTAGGGAGTAAGAAAGTGCCCATTAGGAAGTGAGGTGGCACTTGACCAGGAGAGAGAGGACCACATGGTGAGGTTGTCAAAAACACAAACTTTGTAAGTATCCTCAGTTATGGTCAATACAAGTGATTGAGTGACCTGTGTGGCGTTGTGTGGGGAGTATGTGTCTCCAGGTCATGTGAATTTAGGTTAATCAGTGCTTATGGCATAGTGACAAAAATCCCATTTGCCACATTGTAACTTAAATAGGAGTTCTTTGAGGAGTCTATTATGCCCCTCAGTTAAACTGGCTGTCTCCCCTTATGGGGAGGTGGAAATGTCATTGAATCTCTTCTTCAGGGTCCCAGCGTTGTATATTCTGAGAAGCAGAATGAGTGCCTTAGTCAGTATCAGTAATGTCTGGAACTCCAAAGGGGTGAGGAATGTCCTTGCCTTTACAAAGAGAAGACAAGTGAGGCCTCGTATTGTGGCCTTAGTATATGTAGAGATGTATCGTGTTGATTTCTATTTTGGGTATCAGTGAGGCAAGAGATTCCTATGGTTTTTTTACCCTAAAAAGAGAACTCTAAGGCTGTGGCCCAAGGATTTGTGAAAATGTGCGCATGGGGCTGTTTTTTGGCCAGGACATGTAGTGCTAAGATGACTGCCAGAAGTTTGGTCAATTGGGCTGACCCTTGAGTCTTGTCCTTTGCTTGGGACATCCTGACTAAGTGAAGAAAGCAGCAGCATTCGCTGAGCTCCATCACGTACGATGGTGGCAATGCCATCTGTAAGGTGTGTGAACTTCTGGTGCTGTTGTGTCAGGTGATCTAAGGGGCTCCTCCCGTAGCCGTGGAGTCTGGGAGAGGGGTGACTTCTAGCACCGTGGCCTCTGGCAAGGGCCCTAGGACAGGGGAGACTACTGCCTCCTGCAGGTGCGATAGGCCAGGGTGCCCAGGTTTGGTTCCATCTTATAGCTTTGCTGAGCTTGTGGGTTGTTGCTTCCATGACCCACAGCATAGTGGGGACCTGGGTATGGAGGGTCACAGGCTCAGGGTCTTTGAGAGTTTCTCTTTCCAGGAAAGCTCAGTATATGGCCAGCGATTTCTACTCTAATGATGTATAGTGCAGGGCTGAGAAGGGCAGTTCCTTGCTTCTGAACCTCTGGGCAACATGTAGTCATCAAAGGTGGTCCAGAGACTCCAGGGGGCATGAGAGGAGGTTGCTAAAGCCTCTTGAGTGGTGTCTCTGAGGGCACTAAGGGGACTATCTGTATTAATTTCTTAGGGCTACTGTAACAAAGTACCACAGATTGAGTAGCTTAAACAACAGAAATGTATTGTTTCACAGTTCTTGAGGCTCCAAGTCTGAAATCAAGGTGTCAGCAGGGTTGTTTCCTTCTGAGGGCCATGAAAGAAGGTTCTGTTCCAGGCCTCTCTCTTTCGCTTGCAGATGGCCATCTTCTCCCTGTGTCTTCACATTCTTTCCTCTGTGCATATCTGTCTGTGTTCAAATTTCCTCTTTTTGTAAGAACACAAGTCATATTGCATTAGGGCCCACCCTAATGACCTCATCTTAGTTTGATCATCTGTGAAGACCGTATTTGCAAGTAAGGTTGGATTCACAGGTACTGGAGGTCAGGACTTGACATCTCTAGGGGACACAATTCAACTGATAACACGTCCCATATTTGTCAAGCCAATTTGTAGTTGCTAAAGACTTACTTTAGGACCGGCCTGGTGGCTTAGCGGTTAAGTGCTTGCGCTCTGCTACTGGCGGCCCGGGTTCGGATCCCGGGCGCGCACCGACGCACCGCTTCTCTGGCCAAGCTGAGGCCGCGTCCCACGTACAGCAACTAGAAGGATGTGCAACTATGACATACAACTATCTACTGGGGCTTTGGGGAAGAAAAAGGAGGAGGATTGGCAATAGATGTTAGCTCAGAGGCGGTCTTCCTCAGCAAAAAAGAGGAGGATTAGCACGGATGTTAGCTCAGGGCTGATCTCCCTCACAAAAAAAAAAAAAAGACTTACTTTACTTTTAATTTATTACTCATAATGTCAGAGTCCATGCCCACTATTGGATATTTTAGGGCAGTGGGTGCTATAACCATGGGGAATTAAGGCAAGAGAGTAGTTCTGATGGTTAGGGTGAAACATACCTATTTGTCCTCTAAATTATATCCAGTAATTCCCCTAAGATTATAGAGGATACCTTGTTTAAATTTAGTGGGATCTCCAGGTAGAAACGTAATTTGAGCCCAGTATTGATTTAAATCCGTGAAGGTTTACCAATTGGTGCATTTCAGCAGATATTAAAGTTAATTCAGAACCTATATCATAGAGGCATAAGAGCCCTTTTATCTTTTTGTTGTATAAGTTCTTTCAGTAAACTTTGGAGTCCCAATTGGGTCAAATTGTGGACTCTTGTTCCAATTTAATTGTTTTTTTCCTCCAGAGAACCTCAAATCAGTCAGGGTTAGGGGGTGCCCACATGGCAAAGGTTACTTTATAGGGTTTAAGGACCCTGGACTTAAGTTGATCTTGAATTAACCTCTTTGCTCTGCCCTCAGCTGCCGTAGTTATTTTCCCTACAACCCTGGGGATTAGGATCTTTGTTGTGACAGATGTGGGCAGCAGAGTGGCCCAGTGGAAGAGCGCTGTGCCCAAAACCCAGAGGGTGGTGCATCGAAACTATCCTCTGCTGTAGCCTCACCTTTTCCTGCTCTGCGGGCATCTTCCCCCCCCCCCCCCCCCCGTACAAATTCTCTTAGTATTGTAGATTTCTAGCCTTGTAAAGTCAGGGCTTTTGGTTTCTGTCTCTGACTAATCACTCATAGTGAGGATCATCTGGGTGGTTATGGGAAAAATTTGGGGTCCTGGTGGCCCACCTCTTCCTCCAGGCAATGCCAGTCAATCTCCCTGGCGTCGGGGTCCACATCTAGTAAGGTCATTTTGTCTGTACCCTGATGAGGAGCAAATGGGGTGACGCATGGGAGCTGGGGCCAAGTCCCGCATACAGATGCTGGTATTCCCCTGTCACATAAGAGGCTGGAGGTGGGCTTCTGAGCTTTCACTCATGACAGAACTGAAGCTCAGAGACATTAACTGACCTTATGCCTAATTGCTTGTAAAAGATTGAATTCCAAGAATCAAGTTTCCAGTCCAGGACACTTCTCTGACACTTGTGCAAAAGCCAAAATTAACAACGCCTGTTCTTTTTTTCTTTTTTGCTCAGGAAGGTTTGCTCTGAGCTCACATCTGTGCCAGTCTTCCTCTACTTTGTATGTGGGTCGCCACCACAGCGTGGCCATTGACGAGTGGTGTAGGTCCGTGTCCAGGAACCGAACCTGGGCCGCCAAAGTTTAGTGCACTGAACTTAACCACTAGGCTGTGGGGCTGGACCCCAGCGGTCCCCAGCAACCTCCAGTCTTAATCAGAAAACTCAGTAACAATTATTTTGTTATTCAGTTTTTAGTGAAAAGATAAGTAATTTGTAAAAAACCCAAGTGCTGAAGTTACTTGTCCTATCATTTGTCCTACTTTTTTTTTATTTTATTGAGGTCATGATAGTTTATAACATTGTGAAATTTCAGTTGTACAGTATTATTTGTCCATCACCGTATGTATATGTCTCTTTACGCCTTATGCCCACACCCTAGCCCCGGTAACCACTAATCTGTTCTCTTTATCCGTGTGTTTGTTTATCTTCCACATATGAGTGAAATCATACGATGTTTGTCTTTCTCTGTCTGGCTTATTTTGCTTAACATAATACCCTCAAGGTCTATCCGTGTTGTTGCAAATTGGACAATTTTGTCTTTTTTATGGCTGAGTAGTATTCCATTGTATATATATACCACATCTTCTTTATCCATTCATCAGTTGCTGGACACTTGGGTTGCTTCCACATCTTGGCTATCGTGAATAATGCTGCCGTGTACATAAGAGTGCATAAGTCTCTCTGAATTGTTGATTTCAAGTTCTTTGGATTTTACCCAGTAGTGAGATAGCTGGGTCGTACGGTATTTCTATTTTTAATTTTTTGAGAAATCTCCATACTGTTTTCCATAGTGGCTGCACCAGTCTGCATTCCTACCAGCAGTGTATGAGGGCTCCCTTTTCTCCACATCCTCTCCAACATTTGTTATTTTTTGTCTTGGTGATTATAGCCATTCTAATGGTATAAGGTGAGATAAATGTTCTTTCTTTTTTTTTTTTTTGTGAGGAAGATTAGCCGTAAGTTAACATCTGTTGCCAGTCCTCCTCTTTTTGCTGAGGAAGATTGGCCCTGGGCTAACATCCGTGCCTGTCTTCCTCTACTTTACATGGGATGCCGCCATAGTATGGCTTGACAAGTGGTACATTGGTCCATGCCTGGGATCTGAACCTGTGAACCCCGGTCTGCTGAAGTGGATCGTGCATACGTAACCACTATGTCACCAGGCTGGGCCCTCAATGTTCTATTTTTTAAAAAAGCTGTATTTACTTCTGCATGGCCTTAATTTGTTGCATTAAGAGTGGCCGTGGTATCTAAAACTACCGTTGTTGTTTGGTCAGTTACATTTGCATTGTCTTAGTAGTGTTTTTTCTTCTATGCCAGTGGCCCTTAATCCTGGCTGAATATTAGAAATACTTGGGAACTTAGAAATGCTAGTGCCTAGGCCATATTCCAGATCAAGTGAATCAGAATCTCAGGCAATAGAATTCTGGCTTGAAATTAAAAATGCATGCATGCCTGTGCGTGCGAGTGTGTGTGTGTGTCTCTCATCCCATGCTTCTAATGTACAGTGAAGGTTGAGAAGCTGATTCCAAGCCTGACTTTTTCTGATTTAAGCAAAACTGCAGTGCTTAGTTTAGAGGTGCTATATGATTGTACATTTGTAATGTATAAAAATGTACACATTGCAGAAAACATCTATATTTAATTCCTGGGAGCTTGTTGGATATTTCTGTAAACGAGACAGCTGCCATTAACGATAGCTATGGCAGGAGGTTGAAAGAATGGGACACTTGAAGTGTACCAGTGACAGGGACCCTTTTTTGGGCCTCAGGGGCAGAGGGTTGAGTTAATTACACTCCCCAGTTTCTGGCATACCATCATCCAAATCCATCTTTTTAAATGTTTTCTTTTCTGATGTACAGTCGTGCATCTCTTAACAACAGGGACATGTTCTGACAAATGCATCATTAGGCGATTTCATTGTGTGAACGTCATAGAGCATACTTATACAAACCTCAGTGGTATAGCCTACTACACACCAGTGCTATATGGGTACTAATCTTACGGGACCACCATTGTATATGTGGTCCGTCATTGACTGAAACGTCATTATGTGGCGCATGACTGTATTTGTGTATCCTTTTGTTTTTATGTCATTCTAAAACATACTAGTGTTCAACGTGCACGAATTTTTAATTTGCGTAAAAATGGAATGTGTGGTTCCTTAGCCCGAGTTTGTTCTCTTTGCCATTCAGCAGTGTATTTTTGAGTTGTATCCATGGTGGGTATGACTGCTGTGGCTTTCTGTCCTCCACATCTTCCTAATCATGGGCCTGTGGGAGAGCTCTGTGGGCATAGCCCCTGGAGGGGACTTCCGTATAACTTAGTTACTCTAGACTGCTGTCCAGTCTGGCTGCAGGGTCTGCCTTCCTGCCAGCTGTGCCTGAAGATTTGTGTCTCCAGCCCTGGCTTTCTATCAACACTTGGTATTATTTAGTTATTGAACAGATGCACGTGTTGTTCTAGGCACTTGGGATATATCAATGAACAAAACCAGATGAAAAAGGAAAAAGAAATCCTGTCTTGGAGCTTATATTTTAGCTTTCTAACAATTGCCAATTTGGTGAGTGTAAATTAGTATTTTATTGTTTTAATTTATATTTTTCTAGTATCTCTTCATAGCATTAGCCATTTGGGATTCCCTCTATTGGATGTCTGATATTTTCTATAGAATGCAGGAGTTTCTTGGGAATATTTATTTGTCCCTGTTGGTTTTAGATATTTTTAGATATCCTTACTGTTTGTAATATGATGTAATGTCTTTCACAGATTTAGATGTGTGTTTCTAATTGTATCGTTTAGAAAATAATTCATTTAGTAAGGGTCTTTAGGAATAGGACACGCAGTTCAAGGTGAAGGTTAGTTCTCTCCTCACTTGCTGTGTAAGAAGTTTCATGACATTTGTTCTTAATTGAAATTTTAAATTGTCAGTGGCCAGAAGTCATGGTTTTCAACTTTTCTTTGGTGTCCCAATGCTCCTGAATTATACTCTGTGAATGGTAGTGGCCCTGTGTAGCAGTGGTTCTCAGTTGGTGGTGGGGTAGGGCAATGTATGGAGTTAAAAATTATTTTTGAATCATACTCTCATTCCACATCTTCCCTTCCCATGGACACACAGCAATTGGCTGTCACTGGATGAAAGCAATTAGTATAAAATTCAAGTAGGTAAATATCAAAGACTAAGTTTCTTAGTGGAGAAATGTAGTAGGAAATTGAGACAATATTTTGGAAGACATGCTTCAAAGAAGAATTTGAGTGATATATTGACTTCTTTATTAAAAGGGTCACTGGGCCTTACATTACTTAGTAAGTCACATTGTACCTGTTATGATGATGATTCATGTAATTTTTTTAAATCATCAAACATTCAGTTAATGATGTGTGTTGTAACTTAACCTTTCCATTTCTGGGAGGGATATTTGTGAAGAGACTGACGAGTGGATGTTGCATTTTGAAAAACAATTTATAGTTTTTTTTTTAATTTTTAATTTTCCAGATGATGGTGTTGATACTCAGAGTGGAACAAAGAAAGAAGATCTGAATGACAAAGAGAAAAAGGATGAAGAAGAAATGCCTGCACCTGCATATAGGGCGAAATCAATCTTAGAGAGCTGGGTATGGGGCAAGCAACCAGGTATTATGATCTGAGTTTCTGGTACTTTGGAAAGCTTGGTCTGGCACTCATTTTCTATACACCACAGATGGGCTTTTTTTTGGTTGTGGAATTTTTAAAAATTTAACTTAAATTTTTTTTATATTGTGGTAAATTATACATAATATACAATTTACTATTTCAGCTGTTTTTAAATGTACAGTTCAGTTTATTGTGCAATCGTCACCACCATCCATTTCCAGAGCCTTTTCATCTTCCCAAACTGAAACCCTGTACTTATTAAACAATAACCCCCTTTCTTCCCTACCCTCTAGCCCCTGGAAACCGCTGTTCTGCTTCCTGTTTTGAGAATTTTGACTAGTCTAGTTATGTCAGATAAGTGAAATTGTATAATAATTATTTTTTTGTGTCTGGCTTATTTCATTATTTAGCATAATGTCTTCAAGTTTCATCCATGTTGTAGCATGTATCAGAATTTCCTTCCTTTTTAAGGCTTAGTAATATTTCCATTGTATATTTATACCACCTTTTGTTTATCCACTCATCCGTGCATGGGCATTTGGGTTGCTTCTGCCTTTTGGCTATTGTGAATAATGCTGCTATGAACATGGGTGTATACAAGTTCGAGTCTCTGCTTTCAATTCTTTGTGTATATACCTATGGGTGGAATTGCTGCATCATGTGGTAATTCTGTTTAACTTTTTGAGGACCTGGGAAAGTTTTCCACAGTGGCTACACCATTTTATATCCCCACCAGCAATGTATGAGTGATCCAGTTCCTCTGTATCCTCACCAGCATTTGGTGGTGTCACTATTTTTTATTTTAGCTATTCTGATAGCTGTGTGGTGATATCCCATTGCTGTTGCCTATGGCTGATGATGATAAACCTCTTTGTGTGTGCTTATTTACCATCTATGTGTCTTCTTCAGTGGAATGCCTCTTCATGTCTTTTGCCCATTTCCTAGTTGGATTTTTTTTTATTGTTGAGTTTTTTCTTTCTTTCTTTCTTTCTTTTTTTGTTGAGGAAGATTAGCTCTGAGCTAACGTCTGTTGCCAATCCTCTTTTTGCTGAGGCAGATTGGCTCTGGGCTAACATCCATGCCCATCTTCCTCTACTTTATATGTGGGATGCCTGCCATAGCATGGCTTGACAAGCGGTGCGTAGGTCTGTGCCTGGGATCCGAACCTGCGAACCCTGGGCCTCCGAAGCAGAGCGCATGAACTTAACCACTACGCCACTGGGCTGGCCCCTGTTGTTGAGTTTTGAGAGTTCTTTATATATTCTGGATACTAGTTCTTTGTCCTATATATGGTTTGCAAATATTTTTTCTTAGTTCACAGCTTGTCTTTTCATCTTCTTAACAATGTCTTTAGTGCAGCAGAAGTTTTTAAATTTTGATAAAGTGCAATTTATTAGTTTTTTCTTTTATAGATTTTGCTTTTATCAAATATTAGAACTCTTTGCCTATCCCTAGAGCCAGAAGATTTCCTCCTATGTTTTTTCCTAATAGTTTTCTGTTTTCTGTTTATGTGCCTGATCCATTTTGGGTTAAATTTTGTGTACAATGTGAGGTTTAGGTCAAGTTTCTTTTTTTTTTTTTTCTCTGTAGATATCCATGTGCTTCAGCATCATTTTTTGAAAAGACTGTCTTTCTTCCATTGAATTGCTTTTGCACTTTTGTCAAGAATTAGTTGGGCGTATTTGTGTGGTTTATTTCTGGGTTTTCTGTTCTGTTCTACTGATTCATATGTGTATCTCTCTGCCCATACCACACTCTTGATTACTATGCTAAAGAGTTAAGTCTTGAAATCAGATAGACTGGTTCCTCTCACTTTGTTCTCTTTCTTCCAAATTGTTCTGGCTATTTTAGTTCCTTTGCCTTTCAATATAAATTTTGAATAATTTGATTTCCATGTCTTCATTGCTAGTGTATAGAAATACAATTTATTTCTATATGTTTATCTTATATCCTGCAACCTTGCTGAACTGACTTCGTTCTAGGAGTTTTTTTGGTGGATTCTTGAGATTTTTTACCTAGACACTTTTATTTCTCTCTTTCCAATCTGTGTGTCTTTTAGTACATTTTCTTTCCTTATTATTCTGGCTAGAACTTCTAGTATTATGTTTATAAGAGTGGTGAGAGCAAACATCCTTACTTTATTGCTGATCTTAGGGGAAAGACATTCAGTCTTTCATCATTAAGTATAATCTTAGCATGGGTTTTTGTAGATGCTGTTTATAAAAGGGAGGAAGTTCCCGTCTATTCCAATTTCCTGAGAGTTTTTGATCATGAATCAGTGTTGAATTTTGCCAGATGCTTTTTCTACATTGACTGATTTGTCATCATGTGATTTTTTTTTTTTCTCTTTAGCCTGTTAATGTGAGAGATCACACTGATTGATGTTTAACTGTTGAACCAGCTTTGCATTCCTGCAGTAAACACCACTTGGGGATGGTGTATAATTCTTTTTATGTAATTTTACTTGCTAATATTTTGCTAAGAATTTTTGTGCCTATATTCATGAGAACTATATTCTGTGATTTTCTTTTTTTATACTGTCTTTGTCTGGTTTTGATATCATGTTAATACTAATTTCTTAAAATGAATTGGGAGGTATTCCCTTTTCTGTTTTCCAGAAGAGATTGTTTAGAATTGGTGTTAATTCTTTTTTAATGTTTGGTAGCATTCTCCAGTGAAGCCGACTGGGCCTGGTGATTTCCTTTTCAGGATTCTTAAAATTATGAATTGAATTTTCTTAATAGATATACAGCTATTCAAGTGATCTGTTTCATATTTGCTGAGTTTTGGTAGTTTGTACTTTTCAAGCAATCAGTCCATTTTGTCTAAGTTGTCATATTTATGTGGGTAGAGTTGTTCCTAGTAATTCCTGATTATGTTATCCTGATTATGTTATTGATGTCTGCAGAGCCTCTTTTTTTCTTGATGGTGATAATTTATGTCTCTCCTTTTTTTGGTTGGTCTTGCTTAGAGGTGTGTCAATTTTATTTATCTTTTCAAAGAACCAGTTCTTGGTTTTGTTGATTTTTTTTCTCTGTTGTTTTTCCATTTTCATTCTCATTGTTTTTCCTGTTATTTTAATTAGTTCCTTCTTTCTACTTCTTTTTTTTGTTTATTTTGCTATTCTTTTTCTTGGTTGCTGAGATGGGAGCTTATATTGATTGATTTAGAAGTTTCTCACTTTTCTAATGACCCACTTAGTATATACTTTTTTCTCTCTCAGCAGTGCTTTAGCTTTTTCTCACACGTTTTGATGTGTTGCATTTGCATTTTAATTCAGTTCAGTATATTTTTGATTTCCCTTCCTCTTTGACCCATGGATTATTTAGAAGTGTGTTTAGTTCCCAAGAATTTGGAGATTTTCCTATTATCTTTCTGTTACCGATTTCTAGTTTGTTTCCATTGTTTTGGAGAACACACTCCATATGATTTCACTTTTAAGTTTGCTGAGGTTTGTTTTGTGGCCCAGGATATGGTCTCTCTTGGAATTTGTTATGTGGGTACTTAAAATGATTGCATATTCTGCTGTTGTTGGCTGGAGTGTTGTCAACATGTTGATTAGATCCTGTTGGTTGATGGTGTTGAATTCTTTTATATCCTTGCTGATTTTCTGTCTCCTTATTCTGTCAATTGTTGAGAGATAGATGTTGAGGTCTCCAACTATAGGAGTTGAGTGTGTTTTTCTCTTTTCAGTTCTTTTTTTTTTTGTCCCATATTTTGCAGTTTGGTGCGTGTACATTGGGATTATTATGTCTTATTGGTGAGTTGACCGTTTTCTTATTTGGTAATGTTGCTCTGTGTTCCTGGTAATTATCTTTGCTCTGAAGTTTACTTTATTTGATATTAATATGGCCACTCCTGCTTTCCTTTGATTAATGTTTGCATGTTATTTTTTTTTTTCCTATCCTTTTACTTTCAATCTGACTTTTATTGCCAATCTTGCCTGTTGAAATCTGCCTATTTCATCTTGTAGATTGCATAAAATTAGGGCATGTTTTTTAGTTCACTCTGCCAATGTCTGTCTTTTAAGTGGTGTATTTAGACTGTTTGCATTTAATTTGATGTAATTTTTGGTAAATTAGGGCTTAAGACTGCCATTTAATTTTTTGTTTTCTGTTTGCTCTGTTTTTCATTTCTCTGTTTGGTTTTTGCGGCCTCCTTGTGGTTTACTTGACCGTTTTTAGAATTCCATTTTGATTTATCTACAGTGCTGTCGAGTGTTTCTTTTTGTGTAGCTTTTCTTGTGGTTTGTCTAGGTGATGCATTATATATACATATAACTTACCACAGTCTTTTGATTGTGTCATTTTACCAGTTTGAGTGGCATACAGAAACCTTACCTCCCTTTATGCTTTCCTGTTTATGTTATGATTGCCTTTAATATTTCCTTTGCATTTATTTATAACCACATTGGCAATGTTATAATTTTTGGTTGAAGCTTCAAACATAATTTAGAAAAGTCAAGAGATGAAGAAAAGCCTGTTGTATTTACCCATATGTTTCTTACTGTGTTCTTCCTGATGTTCCAAGGTTCCATCTTTTATCATTTCCATTCTGTTTAGGGGGCTCCCTGTAGCCATTCTTTTAGTTGCATCTGCTGATGACAAATTCTCTTAGTTTTCCTTCATCTGAGAGTGTTTGATTTCTCCTTCTTTCCTGAAGGACATTTGTGCCAGATTTAGGATTCTGGGTTAATGATTCTTTTCTTTCATCACTTCAAAAATATTTTGCCATTTTCAGCTGGCTTCCATCATTTCTGATGAGAAATTTGCTGTAAGTTGAATTGTTATTGCACCATAGTTAAGGTGTTGTTTTTCTCTGGCTGCTTTCAAGGTATTTTCATTGTCTTTAGTTTTCAGAGGTTTAATTATGATGTCTTAGTGTGGATTTCTTTGGGTTCATCCTGTTGGAATTTGCTGACTTTCTTGGATCTATAGATTTACATCTGTTGCCAAATTTGGGAAGTTTTCAGCCATTGCTTCTTAGAATACTTTTTTAACCCCACCCTTTTCTTTCCTATGTGGAGTTCAAGGACAAGAATGTTAGATCTTTTGTTATAGTCCCACAGATGCCTGGACTGTTCTTTTTTTTGTTTTACTTTTTTTTATTGAGGTATAATTGACGTACAACGTTATATTAGTTTCAAATGTACAACTTAATGATTCAATATTTGTATATATTTCAGAATGATCACCACGATAGTCCAGTTAACATCTGTCACCATACAGTTACCATAATTTTTTTGGTCTTGTGTTGAGAAACTTCATAATCCACTCTCCCAGCAACTTTAGAATATGCAACACAGTATTAACTATAGTCATCATGCTGAACAACACTACATTCCCATGACTTATTCATTTTATAACTTGAAATTTGTACCTTTTGACCACCCTCACCCATTTTGCCCACCCTCTACCCCACTTTAGGCAACCACCAATCTGTTCTCCATATCCATGAGCTTGGGTTTTCTTTTTTTTTTTTTAAGATTCCACATACAGGAAAGATCATATGGTATCTACCTTTTTGTGTCTGACTTATTTCACTTAGCATAATGCCCTCATGGTCCATTCATGTTGTTGCAAATGGCAAGATTTCATTCTTTTTTATGGCTAAATAATATTCCATTGTGTATATATACCACATTTTCTTTATCCATTCATCCATCAATGGACACTTAGATAGTATCCATTTCTTGACTGTTGTAAATAATGCTGCAATGAACATGGTGGTGCAGATATCTTTTTGAATTAGTATTTTTGTTTTCTTCAGATACATACCTGGATGTGAATTGCTGGATCATATGGTAGTTCTATTTTTAATTTTTTGAGAAACCTACATAATGTTTTGCTTAGCGGCTATACCACTTTACGTTCCGATCTACGATGCACGAGTTCTCTTTTCTCCACATCCTTGCCAACAGTTGTTATTTCTTGTCGTTTTGACGATAGCCATTCTGATAGATGTGAGGTGATATCTCATTGTGGTTTTGATTTGCATTTCCCTGATGATTAAGGATGTTGAGCACCTTTTCATGTACCTCTTGGCCATCTGTATGTCTTTTTTGGAAAAATGTCTTTTCAGATCCTTTCCCTGTTTTTTAATTGGATCATTTAGTTTTTTGCTATTGAGTTGTATGTGTTCTTTATATATTGTGGATGTTAACTCCTTATCAAATATATGATTTGAAAATGTTTTCTCTCATTTGACAGGTTGCCTTTTCATTTTGTTGATGGTTTCCTTTGCTGTGTAGAAGCTTTTTAGCTTGATATAATTCCACTTGTTTGTTTTTGTTGTCAGATTCAAAAAATCTGACCAACCTCAAGGAGCTTACTGCCTGTGTTTTCTTTTAGGTCATTTGTTGTTTCAGGTCTTATATTCAAGTCTTTAATACATTTTGAGTTAATTTTTGTGTATGGTATAAGATAGTTGTCCAGTGTGATTCTTTTGCATGTGGCTGTCCAGTTTTCCCAACACTATTTATTGAAGAGACTGTCATTTCCCCATTGTGTATTCTTGGGTCCTTTGTCATAAATTAATTGACTGTGTATGTGTAGGTTTATTTTTTTTTCTCCCCAAAGCCCCAGTGCATGGTTGTATATCCTAGTTGTAAGTCCTTCTAGTTCTTCCAAGTGAGCTGCTCCACAGCATGGCAACTGACGGAGAGTTGGTGTGCTTCTGCACCCAGGAAACAAACCCAGGCCACTGAAGCGGTGAGAGTGCCAAACTTTAACCACTAGACCATCAGGGCTGCCTCTGTTCTATTTTTATGAAAAATGCCACCAGAATTTTGAAAGAGATTTCACTGTTATCTGTAGATTGCTTTGGATAGTATGGACATTTTAACAATATTAATTTTTCCAACCATGAGCACATAATATATTTCCATTTATCTGTGTCTTCAGTTTCTTTCATCAATGTCTTATAGTTTTCAGAGTACAGGTCTTTTGCCTCCTTGGTTACGTTTATTCCTAGATATTTTATTCTTTTTGATGCAATTGTAGGTGAGATTGTTTTCTTAATTTTCTTTCTGATAGTTCGTTATTAGTGTATAGAAATGCAACAGATTTTTGTATCTTGCAACATTACTGAATTTGTTTATTAGTTTTAAGAATTTTTTGGTGGAGTCTTTAGGATTTTCTCTATATAATATTATGTCATCTGCGAATAGTGACAGATTTCTTTCTTTCTTTCCAATTTGGATGCTTTTTAGTTCTTAGTTTTTTTTTTTGCCTAACTGCTCTGGATAGGAGTGCCAATACTATGTTGAATACGAATAGTGAAAGTGGGCATCCTTATCTTATTCCTGATCCTATAGGAAAAGCTTTCAGCTTTTCGTGGCTGAGTATGATATTAGGTGTGGGCTTGTCATATATGACCTTTATTATGTTGAAGTACGTTCCTTCTATACTGACTTTGTTGAGAGTTTTTATTATAAATCGATGTTGAATTTTGTCAAATGCTTTTTCTGTGTCTATTGAGATGATCATACGATTTTTATCCTTCATTTTGTTAATGTGGTGTATCACGTTAGTTGATTTGCGGATGTGGAACCACCTTTGCATCCCTGGAATAAATCCCATTGGATCATAGAGTTTGAGGAGGAATGGCAGTAATTTTTCTTTAAGTGTTTGGTAGAATTCACCAGTGAAGATATCTGGTCCTGGACTTCTGTTTGTTGGGAAGTTTTTGATTACTGATTCTATCTCCTTGCTAGTAATCAGTCTGTTCAGATTATCTATTTCTTCATGATTCAGTCTTGGAAGATATGATATTTCTAGGAATTTATCCATTTCTTCCAGGTTGTCCAATTTGTTGGCATATAATTGTTCATAGTGGTCTCTTATGATCTTCCGTATTTCTTTGGTATCAGTTGTAATGTCTCTTTGTTTGTTTCTGATTTTATTTATTTGAATCCTCTTTCTTTTTTTTCTTACTGAGTCTAGCTAAAGGTTTATCAATTTTGTTTATCTTTTCAAAGAACCAGCTCTTGGTTTCATTGATCTTTTTTATTGTCTTTTTATTCTCTATTTCACTTATTTTCACTTTGTTCTTTGTTCTTTCCTTCTTCCACTAACTTGGGGCTGCATTTGTCCTTTTTCTGGTACCTTGAGGTATAAAGTTAGGTTGCTTATTTGAGATTTTTCTTGTTTTTTGAGGCAGGCATTTATTACTGTGAACTTTCGTCTTACAACTGCTTTTGCTGCATCTCATAAGTTTTAGTGTGTTGTATTTCCATTTTCATTTTCTCAAGGTATTTTTTGATTTCTCTTTTGATTTCTTCATTGACCCATTGGTTGTTCAGTAGGATGTTGTTTAATCTCCACATATTTGTGAATTTTCCAGTGTTCTTGTAATTGATTTCTAGTTTCATAATATTTTGGTAGGAAAAGATGCTTGATATGATTTCAGTCTTCTTAAAGTTATTAGTACTTGTTTTGTGGCCTAACATAGGATCTATTCTGGAGATTGTTTCATTTGCAAGTGAGAAGAATGTGTATTCTGTTGTGTATATCTGTTGTCTGTCTGGTCTTACGTGTCATTTAAGGGTGACATTTCTTTATTGATTTTCTGTTTGTATGATCTACCCTTTGATGTAAGTGGTGTATTAAAGTCCCCTACTATTATTGTACTGCTGTCTGTTTCTCCTTTTAGGTCTGTTAAGATTTGCTTTATATATTTAATTGGTCCTATCTTGGGTGCATAAATATTTACAAACGTTCTATTCTCTTGTTGGATTGACCCCTTTATCATTTTGTAATGCCCTTGTCTCTTATTACAGCCTTTCTTTTAAAGTCTATTTTGTTTGATATAACTATAGCTATCCCAGCTTTCTTTTGGATTCCATTTGCATGGAATATCTTTTTCCATCCCTTTACTTTCACTCTGTGTGTACCTTACATCTGAATTGAGTCTCTTGTAGGCAGTGTATAGATGCTTTTTTTTTTCAATCCGTTCAGCCACTCTGTGTCTTTTGATTGGAGAATTTAGTCCGTTTACATTTAATGTAACTATTGATAGGTATGTACTTAATGCCATTTTGTTAATTGTTTTCTGGCTGTTTTATAGTTCCTTTGTTTCTTACTTCTTCTCTTCCTCTCTTCCTTTGTGGTTTGATGACTTTTTTTAGTGGTATGCTTAGTTTCCTTTCTTATTATCTTTTGTGTATCTACTGTAGGTTTTTGCTTTGTGGTTTCCCTGAGGCTCATACATATCAACATATATATATATGTGCTATATATGGTATATATATGGTATGTATATATATACACCAATGTCCTTTAAGTTGATAGCATATTAAGTTTGAGCACATTCTAAAAGTCTACATTTTTACTCCCCACTCCCACATTTAAAATTTTTGATATCACATTTTATATTTTTTAATTTTGTGTATCCCTTAACCAGTTGTTGTAATTATAGTTATTTTTACTACTTTTGTCTTTTAACCTTCATATTGGCTTTATAATTGATTAGTCCACTACCTTTACTATATATTTACCTTTACCAGTGAGATTTTTACTTTCATATGTTTTCTTGTTTCTCATTAGTGCCCCTTCTTTTCAGCTTAAAGAAGTGCCTTTTACATTTCTTCTAAGGCCAATTTAGTGGTGATGAACTCCTTTAGCTTTTGCTTGTCTGTAAAACTCTTTTATCTCTCCTTCAATTCTGATTGATAACTTTATCAGGCAAAGTATTCTTGGTTGGATGTTTTTTCCTTTCATCACTTTGAATATGTTGTGCCACTCCCTTCTGGCCTGGAACTTTCTGCTGAAGAATCTGCTGATAGTTTTATGGGAGTTCCCTTGTATGTAACAAGTTGTTTTTCTCTTGGTGCTTTTAAGGTTCTCTCCTTGTGTTTGCCTTTTGGCATTTTAATTATAAAGTGTCTTGATGTGAGACTCTTTGAGTTCCTCTTATTTGTAACTCTCTGTGCTTCCTAGATCTTCATGTCTGTTTCCTTCTCCAAGTTAGGGAAGTTTTTAGCCATTATTATTTCAAATAAGTTTTCTGCCTCTTTCTCTCTTCTTCTTCTGGGATCCCCTATAATGTAGTGTTGGTCCTTTTAATGTTATCCCTTAATTTCCTTAAGCTATCTTCACATTTTTTCCTTCTTTTTTCTTTTGGTTACTCTGATTGTGTGAGTTTTACTGCTCTCTCTTCAAATTCACTCATCTTTTTTTCTGCTTCATGTTGTCTGATGTTGAATTCCTCTATTGTATTTTTAAAGTCGTTTTTTTTCCAGTGTATTTTCTCTTTGTTATTCAGATCGGGCAACTTCTATCTTCCTGTTCGCTGATTCTTTGCTCTTTTTTTCCATTATACTGTTGAGTCGATTTACTGACCTTTTAATTTTGGTTATTATATTTTTCAGTTTTAAAATTTCTATTTGGTTCTTTTTTATAAGTCTTCTTTTTCTTGTCTTTGGTTTTCTGTGTTTTCATATGTTTCAAGTGTGTTCGTAATTGTTCGTTGAAGCATTTTTATCATGGCTTCTTTAAAATCTTTGTCAGATTTTTCTAAGATCTCTCTCATCTTGGTATTTCCATCTATTGATTGTCTTTTTAAAATTAAGTTTGAGATCTTTCTGGTTTTTGGTGTGATGAGCGACTCTATTGAAACATAGATATTTTCATGTTATGTTCTGATACTCTGTTTAGCTGGCTTTCTGTGACACCACTCTGGCAGAGCAATGGTGTGCTGCACTTTGTTACTGACAGATGGAGGTAGGAGTTCTGTTGGCTCCTCACATGATCTCCACGATTTGTTTGTCTGTTTTTTTATTTACTCATCCACTTGTTTCAGAGTATCCTATAATAAATGACTGTTGGACTATGCATTCAGGATTGGGACAGAGGTAGGACATCCAAAGAACAGCATACAGATGCTCAAGGACAAGGATGCTCTTTCAACTTCTGATTGTCTCTGGGCTTTTCAGCTAAGCAAAAAAGAGACATATTATTATTTAAAAGTAGAAAACATAGTACCTCTTTAGGAAGGTAAAGCTTTTCCTAGACCTGTTTTCTGAAAGAAATTCCCCAAGGGGATGTGTAAATGAGCCATCCTTGACAGGGATGGCTCATCTGAAGGCTCCTGTTAGTCACTGAAGGCTCCCGTTTGTCTGCGAGGGCTTGGACACCTCTCAGTGCTGGGCTAAGGGTGACTCCGCAAGGATGCCTGTGAACATAAGGGTGGTACTTCATGTGTAAATGTTTCTGATTCTCCATCTTGAACCCAATGTGGAATTTAAAGTGTTCATCTAGTTTTCTATGTGTTAGCTCTGGATACTACCACTGGGAGCTGTACTGGTGTAGTGGATTCGTGGTAGGCAACTTAATTTAGAGTTCAACTTAAGGCAACCTATGTTTAAGTGGAAGACCAGAATCCTTTGAATTATTTTCATCATGTAATTGTCTTGTAGGTACTTAAAAAAATCTCCTTAGTTGTGGAAATTTTCAAACATACACAGTAGAGAGAACTGTATAATGAAATACCACTTGCCCATTGCACATTTTAACTAGTGCTTTATCTTCCTCTGTAATAGTTCTATAAATGTATTACCTTTCATGAGTCATGTAAGCTGAGCAATTTTATTGAAACATTGTTTTTATTTTGAATTTCATTTCATAACATGAAAATAATGGATAGAGTTTTTCTTTCTGTCTAGGAAATGTGCTGCTGATAAGTATTGACTTCATAACTTTGTGTTAAAAAGTTTTATACAACGTTTACAGAGAGGCAGTATATTATGGTGGCTAAGAGTGGTCTGTCCCACGTGCCATACTTATCTGGTTGACCTTGGGCAAGTTCTCTGTGCCTCAGTTTCCTCTTCCATGAAATACACTTACAGTACTACCTCTTGAGGTGGCTGTGCGGGTTACCTAATATGTGTAAAGTGCTTAAAACTGTTTTTGGCACATATTAAGCACTCTGGTATTACCTATTATTATCATACATTTTATCAACTTTACAACAAACTATGCCCAAGATGCAGAGAGATTGGCTGTTTTCTTATCTTGTTTTCTAGATGTGAATGAACTGAAGGAGTGTCTTTCTGTGCTGGTTAAAGAGCAGCAAGCTCTGGCCATCCAGTCAGCCACCACCACCCTTTCAGCTCTGAGACTCAAGCAGAGGCTGGTCGTCTTGGAACGATATTTCATTGCCTTGAATAGAACGGTTTTCCAGGAGAATGTCAAAGTTAAGTGGAAAAGCAGCAGCATTTCTTTGCCTCCTGTGGACAAAAAAAGGTAATATATAATGAAGAAAGAATCCTGATACCAGCTAAAAATAAAATTTAGGCTATTTTGTTTAGGAAAGTTTAATTAAGGCTTTTAATATAGTCTCTCTTTTCATCTTATGAAATTTTATTCTTTCTTTCCCTTTTTGTATGTTTCATATAATCTGGAGAATGGCTTTGCCAGTTTGTTCACTTGGTAACAGGCTATGCTGTGTGATCTGTGCCATTATTTTAAAGATCCTTTTTTGTCAGTCTCTGTAGAAGCCAGCCAAAGGTTTAAATCAGCGTGTCTAAATTTGAAAATGGGATCTGAACATTATATTGTTTTCGTTTTGTTTTGTTTTGCTACTGGATAGGGAGTAGTCAGATTGTAATATTTAGTGCCTAACTAGTTCAGATGCTTCATTTTTTTCTTCCTAATGTGATTTTCTTATTCTTTTGCTACAAGAGATGCTTTCAGGCTTATGATTTTTTAATTTATTTTTTATTTTTTTTTATTTTATTGAGGTCATATTGGTTTATAACAGTGTATAATTTCAGGTGTACATTATTATATCTCAGTTTCTGTATAGGCTGCAGCGTGCTCACCACCAATAGTCTAGTTTTTTCTTGATGACATTTTTTTTTTTTTTGAATGGGGAAGATTCGCTGTGAACTAACATCTGTGCCAATCTCCCTCTGTTTTGTATGTGAGTTGCCACCTCAGCATGACTGATAAGTGGTGTGGGTCCGTGCCCAGGATCCAAACCTGCGAATCCAGACTACCAAAGTGGAATTTGCCAAACTTAACCACTACGCCACAGGGCTGGCCCCCTCAGGCATATGATTTTTAATATATTGTTATACATCAGCAGATTTTCTCTGAGGCATTAACTAACAGCCACTAAAATGCTTAAAGCTTGTGTAAAATTGTATTTTTCCAAAATGTAGCTATCTTCCAGATTTTTGTTCTCAGAAGGCTGGACTAAACAATTTACATATAGAACTCATATTTTATGTAGTTAAGAGAGTTGGTTTTATTTGATTGTAACATTGCCTTTTACTCTCTATACAACACATGGAAAGTCCAAGAGGCGGAAAGAAACGGGGAACTACCCTGAGATAAGAAGGGCTAAATGTAGCATATTTACTTATTTTTTTCTTTTTAAATCTAGTTGAAATCACATTACATGTCATATATTTTAGCAGCAGTTTTAAGATAAATCAAACCAAGTGAGAGAGGAAGATTCCTGCCTGTGATGATAGACAGTGGAACAGTTCTTTCTGTCCTTCTTGACTGGGTTATGGGTGGCCATCTGTGATGGTCATTGATCTGAGAGGGGTTCTGTGGATGTGGGTGGTAGATCCTAAGATTCTCTAAGCACTCCTTTATGTTTGTTGAATCAAACTGAATTCCCCAAGATGCAGAAGTGGCTGAAAGCCCAAGTGATTCTTCTCTGTGCTCTTTCCTTTGTGGTGAGATAGGGTTGATGGATTAATTGAAATCTATCTTTCATTAAATGGAGGAAATTCCTAAATTAAAAAAAAGTTATTTTAGGGGCCGGCCCGATGGCATAGCGGTTAAGTTCTCGTGCTCTGCTTTGGCGGCCTGGGGTTCCCAGGTTCGGATCCTGGGAGCAGACTGACGCACCGCTTATCAAGCCGTGTGTGGCAGCGACCCATATAAAGTAAAGGAAGATGGGCATGGATGTTAGCACCGGGCCAATCTTCCTCAGCAAAAAGAGGAGGTATTGGCAACAGATGTTAGCTCAGAGCTAATCTTCCTCACCCCCCAAAAAATTATTTTGAGATAATCGTGGATTCACAGGTAGTTATAAGAAATAGTACAGATAGATGCCCTTTCACCCAGTTTCCCCCAGTGGTAGCGATTTGCAAAACTAGTACAGTGTCCAACTAGGGTATCAACTTTGATACAGTTTACCTGTCTTACTCAGATTTCCTCAGTTTTACATGCTCTCAACTCTGTGTATGTGTATATTTCCATATGATTTTATCACAGGTATAGATTTCTATCACCACTGCCAGAGTCAGGGTACAGGACAAGGACCTTTGTTATAGGCACATTCACCTCCTTCCTCTCCCCTCAACCCCTGCCTTAACCTCTGGCACCCACTAGTCTGTTCTCTGAGTCTGTTATGTAACCGTTTTTGTTTTTGTTTTTGTTTTTTTTTTTTTGGTGAGGAAGATCAGCCCTGAGCTGACATCTGTTGCCAATCTTCCTCTTTTTTTGCTGAGGAAGATTGGCCCTGGGCTAACGTCTGTGCCCATCTTCCTCCATTTTATATGTGGGACGCCTGCCATAGCATGGCTTGATGAGCAGTACATAGGTCTAGTCCCTGGATCCGAACCTGTGAACACTGGGCCGCCGAAGTGGAGTGAGAAAACTTAAACACTGTGCGGCTGGGCTGGCCCCATATCATGTAACCCTTTGACGTTGGCTTTTTTCACTCAGCATTAGTCCCTTGAGATTCTTCCAAGTAGTTGCATGTATCACCGTGGCTGAGTATTCCACGGTATGGATGTACCACATTTGTAACCATTCAATGTTGAAGGACATCTTGGTTATTTACAATTTTTGAGGATTATTAATAGAACTGCTCTGAATATTAGTAGATAGGTTTTTGTGTGAACCTGACTTTATTTCTCTGGAATAAATGCCCTAGAAGTGCAGTTATTGGGTCTTACGTTTAGGTTTGTAAGACATTGCCATACTCTTTTCCCAGATAGCTGTACCATTTTACGTTCTCACCAGGCATGTGTGAGTGATCCAGTTTCTCCACATCCTGGTCAGCATTTGGTATTGTCACTTTTTAATTTTAGCCATTCTATTAGATGTGTAGTGATATCTCCTAAATTTTTGTAGATTTCTTTTTCTCAACTAATTGGATAGTGGTGGGTTTTACCTATTTTGTAGAACTAGCTGTGTGTTGGATAGTTGACTGGTGTGAATGGGAGTGGGTCCAAGCTATTTTTTTTTTTTCCCCTTGAATATCTTTAAAATAGAGAGCCACTTGTCGAAGATTTAGCAGTTGTTACACGGTACAAATTTAAGGCTGTTGGGATTTTTCTCCAGGGACAAGGTCACAATTGCCTAATGGGAGCCCCAGCTCATGCTTCTCCTGGAGCAGCTTTCTCAGAGGGCCCTTTGTCTAGGGTGCTCCTCCCACATCATCTGAATAAACTTAGCATGTGTTCTCTCTGTTTTAAAGACCACATGTCTTATTATACATCTGTATCTTGTAATGTTTGTGTTTCTCATTCAGAAATAAAATTTGTACCTCCTTTTTCCTGTATTCCAGGCACCCAGTCCTCTGCTTAGAGGCAGCCATGCATTACAGTTTCTTATGTCTCCTCATAGAGCTCCACGTGTATTGTTCAGGATTCACAGATACCTGTATACTAGCTGCCTCAGTTGGATCATCACCTCCTTCACTGCTTATTTCACTTGACGTTGTATTTTGGAGAGATCATTCCATATCATTACCCGTTTTTAGTAGCGTTTCTGCGTGATTATGAAAGCAAATTATAGTAAATTTGGAGAATACTGTGTATAGTAGAAATATTCAATAGTGTCAAGTTGAAAATAAAAGTATTGGTTATGCATGATTGAGTTTATATTGTCCACACATTTTTGTATTCTAGTATTTTTTAGGTTGATTTTTTTCTGTTATTTGTATAACTTTTTAAAAACATGCAAAATGAAACCATCTTATTAAATTAATGTATATAATACATTATATACATATATATACTGAAAAGCTTAAAAAGACACATGAGAATGATAATCACTAAATTCAAGAGAGGGTAACCTCAGCAGGGTGGGGATGAAAGGGAATAGGATAGTATGTGGGGCCTCCAAAGCCAGCAGTCATACAGGCCCGAAAAGGGAAAGATCCAGAGCAAGTACGACCAAGCGTTCCGATTCCACAGACCTGGCGCAGAGTCTCAGGCATTGGTCGTAGTCTCTGTGTGCTCCTCACTCACTTCACCTGCCTGTTCTTTACTACATGAGGTTTAATTCCACCATTTATGTATTTATCTGTTAATTTTCTGTTTACCATCTATCTCCCCCCAACTAATAATATCAGCTTTCAGAGATTTTTTTGAGAGCATTTTTACGAGTCATTTAAATGTCTTTTTCTTTTCCTTAAAGAGAAAACTTCCTTTACAAAGGACATTTGATAAAAGTGTTTGGGGGCCAGCCCTGTGGCCTAGTGGTTAAGTTTGGCACGCTCCGCTTTGGCAGCCCAGGTTCAGTTCTTGGGTGTGGACCTACACCACTCCTCAGCGGCCATGCTGTGGCAGCGACCCACATGCAAAATAGAGGAAGATTGGCACAGATGTTAGCTCAGGGTGAATCTTCCTCAGCAAAAAAAAAAGTTTTTAAAAAACGAAACTAAAAGTCACTTGTGATCCTGTCATCTAAAGAAACCCATTGATCGCATATTGGTACAAATCCTTTCATGTAATTTATTTTATTTTAGTATTTGCACATTCCTCTGACTGATCAGTTTCACAACCCTCATGTGTGTTGTCTGCAGTTCCCGGCCCACAGGCAAAGGGGTGGAAGGACTTGCAAGAGTCGGGTCCCGAGCAGCTCTCTCCTTTGCCTTTGCCTTCTTACGCAGGGCCTGGCGGTCAGGTACGTGTAGCATGGTGTTCTGTGTCCCTACCACATCAGGAGACTTAGGTTCTCCTCTCAGTTCTGCCACCACATGCCCTTGGGCCTGGGTGCTTGAGGCCTGGTAGCATCCCATATGCTTTCTGTGCCTTATTTTCCTTCTTTGCAAAGTGAGAGACTTCAGAGTCTGTTGGATCTTTCAGGTCTGTGCTTCTTTAAAAAAAAAAAAAAAGAGTGTGTATGCACACACATCTCAGGTAAACCACTGCAGTGCCTTAGTACTGATTTATTTTCTAGGAGAGCAAGAAGTTAGAATTGCTTGTGTGAGAGTCATAAAATAAAGAACTGACTTTGGGGCAACTGTGTTAAATTTGAGTTCTTGGGGTATCTCATTGAGAGGAAAGTGAGGGATTGAAAATGTGACAATGGTGTCCTCTCACGCTGAGGGGTAGGAGGCCTATCTGGGAAGGTGAAGAGAGCTTTGCTTGTCAGTGCTGCCCGAGGAGTGGGTGGCCTCCACTGATATGTATGTGTGCCCAGGGGAGGACGCAGACCTCTGCAGTGAGCTGTTGCAGGAGTCCCTGGATGCCCTGAGAGCCCTGCCTGAGGCCTCTCTCTTCGATGAGAGCACGGTATCCTCTGTGTGGCTGGAGGTGGTAGAAAGAGCAACCAGGTTCCTCAGGTCCGTCGTGACGGGGTGAGTTCTTTCTTTTCACATCTTACTGTGTGAACAGTTCCAGCATGCTTCAAAGTCTTGTCTCCCTTCTTCTCTTTAGAGCTAAGAAACTTAGTAGGTTGGTTCCTGGTGTGTGTTTCCAGGACATCCTCAGCTCTGTGATTCCAGTTCTTGGTTCTCAGCTTTTCAAATGTTTGATTTTTGATATTCTGATTGGACCCATGAAGCTGTCATATAGAATGGGATGGAAAACGAAAGATGCTTTTGTAATTTATTTTTTCCGGATATTTTATGATTCGGGGATCAGCCATTCCTGAAGTGTTTGAGCACCTATGTGTGCCTCTCAGTGAGAATGTGGATGCCACCATTCTGAATGATGGGTGTTATCTTAATAGACAATGTGGAATTAAAAAACTACTCAAGATCAAAATGTTTAAACCTACATCTAGTCTTTTCAGTGTAAAAAAAATTTGAATGTGAATCATTTTTCTGTAAGGAAAATCATGAACTCTGGTCTTGAGTCCTATGTATTTTTGTTAATGGTTTTTAAATTTAAAGAAAATGTATATAGTCAGTACAAAATTCAACAGCCAAGATAGGCTTAGAAGACAAGTGAGTCTCTTCCCATTCCCTTCACCAGTGGTCACTTCTATGCCCCTTCCAGCAAGGAGGGACACCTGTGGTCTCCATGCCAGTGGGCTGTGAATTTGGGTTCCCAGAGTGCTGGTGAAGGGATTGCCACGGGGTTAGGGCTAGGGGCCCTGAAAATAGGCTTGGAATTAATGTCAAAAGTTCAACTGTAATGGTGATGTTGGAGGAGCCTCCCTCTTCTGTCTTGGGTTAAGAAGACCTAGTATTTACTATTGAAGAACAAGGAAACTTTTTAATTACTGCTTTGATCAGAGATAAAAATAAGCATGGACATTTTTTGCCTATAGATTCTTAGGTGGTTTTAGAAATTGATTCTTCTCCAATTCTCTAGAGAAATATTGACATTCTAGTAGCCTTACATGTCTTTGAAACTGAAAACATATCTAAACATTTTTCTACTCATGGATTAAATAATGATATAAATAATTTTATGTTACGGAAACTTGGACTATATCTTCTAATGTAATCATCTTATAGTATCTGAATTAATACTTTTAATAAAAACATATCTTTACAAGTTAATTGTACACTTTAAAATCTCTGATTAAATTTGAGTAGCAAGTCTCAGAAACTTGATTCTAAATATTAAAAATGTATTTCTGCATGGGAGAGAGAACATAATTAACGAGGTTTTAGTGTTATCTTAAGCGTGTGCTGTCTTGAAGCTCTGACGTTACTTGGTTCCTTATCCACTGTTGTCATTTCAGGGATGTTCACGGAACGCCTGGTACCAAAGGGCCAGGAAGCATCCCCCTGCAGGACCAGCACCTGGCCCTGGCCATCCTGTTAGAGCTGGCTGTGCAGCGAGGCACGCTGAGGTGAGGTGCCATAGGCCAGGAGTACCTCATGCCTCTGTACCCAAACATCTGAATCATTTGTGATTGTAGGAAACGTGTGGTGTTCTGTAATCAAAGAACCCTGTCCCAGGACCCTCTCTTCTTTCAAACCTGTGTACACTTAGGTTTTCTTCACTTCCTTTTTTATGTTCCACTTTTAGTAGTCTAGGAACTGGTTTTCTTTCCTCTTAATTTTCTTCAAATAATTATTTTTATTCCATTAAGTTAAGGTCCTAGAAAGTCCCTGTAGAAAGTGCTGTTTGAGCTTCTTAACTGGTTTTATATTTCTCATCCACAGAAGGGAGAGGTCTTGTGCTAAAAGCTTGGTGTTGATTCATTGATTTTATTGCCAAGAATTGTTTTCATGGCATTATTTTAGTTTCCTTTCAAATCTAAAGTATTTCTTCAATTTTATTTAGCTGTCTGCTTTTATGTTTGACAGACTGTGGCAAAAAATGTTAACCTGTGTTTACTAGAGATTAAAGATATTTTCTCTTTCAGCCAAATGTTATCTGCTGTCCTGTTGTTGCTTCAGTTGTGGGACAGTGGGACACAGGAAACTGACAATGAGCGGTCTGCCCAGGGCACCAGCGCCCCCCTTCTCCCTTTGCTGCAGAGATTCCAGAGCATCATCTGCAGTAAAGACACCCCTCATACAGAGGGTGACACTCACGTAAGTATCAGAATGAGGCTTTGCATTTAAGTAGCTCTTTTCATTTCAGTTATCCTAAAAGAGTTAGACTTTTATAAGCAAGACCAGAGCACATGTCTGGTGGCAGTGGTTGTTTCTAGGAGGGAGGGTGTATTTGGTGGTTACAACAGTGAGTCAGATGTGGGACAGGTGTGGGAGGTCATGGGGTGAGTTACAGTTGATGCGGCAGAACATCACACAAGCACCTTAGGATTCTTTGAAGCAACTAAGGATTGGCCAGAGCTTGCTCTGTTCTACAGACCCTGGGCTCTGTTTGTTCTTAATTGTGTATACTTAGTAGGAGGAATGTATTTGTTGATATTTATCAATTTGTACTCTTTGAGAGACCCATCTGCTGCCTTGTTGACCACGCAGGTTTCTTTCTGCTGAACTTGAGCCATTGAGCCTTTGTGTTTATGGCTTTAGTACTTGCATGTTCCCAGCAGCCACTTGTGTCGTGCTTTGGCTGTGATGGGGAGTGAGTTTAAGATGCAGTGGAAGGTGTAAAGAAGGCATGCTCACTTTCACAAGGGAGCGAGTTAGTAGAGGCATGAAGATGGGTAAAGATCCTGGTGATAGTTCAGGAACAAAGCGTGCGAGTCAAGCAGTTCCTTATGAGCGCTTGCAGTGATAACGGGGCAGGGGTGAGAGGGCAGTGCAGAAGTTGAGGCTCACCTGGAGAGGGAAGGAGCATGTGTCCGGTTCAGAGGAGGTGCTCTACTGTGAGGTCTCACTCTGTCCACATTGAAAGTGCGCATGCATGCAGTTGCCTAGTGGGTAATGCTTATTTGTTTTGACCCTGCTTAGAGGAGCCAGGTTAGTCTTCCTCCTCCATATGCCATTTATGGAGCAGATCTCAGATCAGTGAGCACCATCTCTGTGGACAACACAGACCCAAGTCTGAAATGCATATTTTTTTTTTTTTATTGATGTTTTAATGGTTTCTAACATTGTGAAATTTTGGGTTGTACATTTTTGTTTGTCCATCACCATATATATGACTCCCTTCACCCCTTGTGCCGACCTCCCACCCCCCTCCCCCCACCCTCACTGCCCCTGGTAACCACAGTCCAGTTTTCTCTGTCCATGTGTTGGTTTATATTCCACATATGAGTGAGATCATACAGTGTTTGTCTTTCTCTTTCTGGCTTATTTCACTTAACATAATACGCTCCAGGCCCATCCATGTTGTTGCAAATGGGACGATTTTGTCTTTTTTTATGGCTGAGTAGTATTCCATTGTATATATATACCACATTTTCTTAATCCAATCGTCAGTCGAGGGACACTTAGGTTGCTTCCACTTCTTGGCTATGGTGAATAATGCTGCAATGAACATAGGGGTGCATAAGCCTCTTTGGATTGTTGATTTCAGGTGCATTGGATAGATTCCCAGTAGTGGGATGGCTGGATCATAGGGCATCTCTATTTTTAATTCTTTGAGGAATCTCCATACCGTTTTCCATAGAGGCTGCACCAATTTGCATTCCCACCAGCTGTGTATGAGGGTTCCTGTTTCTCCACATCCTCTCCAACATTTGTTGTTTTTTGTCTTGGTGATTATAGCCATTCTAACGGGCGTGAGGTGGTATCTTAGTGTTGTTTTGATTTGCATTTCCCTGATGATTAGTGATGTTGAGCATCTTTTCATGTGCCTATTGGCCAGCTGTATGTCTTCCTTGGAGAAGTGTCTCTTCATTTCCTCTGCCCATTTTTTGATCGGGTTGTTTGTTTTTTTTGTTGTTCAATTGTGTGAGTTCTTTATATATTATGGAGATCAACCCCTTGTCAGATGTATGTTTTGCAAATATTCTCTCCCAGCTGGTTGGTTGTCTGTTCATCTTGATTCTGGTTTCATTTGTCTTATAAAAGCTCTTTAATCTGATAAAGTCCCCCTTGTTTATTTTTTCTTTAGTTTCCCTAGTCTGGGTAGGCATGTCATCCGAAAAGATTCCTTTAAAACCAATGTCAAATAGTGTGTTGCCTATATTTTCTTCTATGAGTTTTATAGTTTCAGGTCTCACCTTCAGGTCTTTGATCCATTTTGAGTTAATTTTTGTGAATGGTGATAGCACATGGTCCACTTTCATTCTTTTGCATGTGGCTGTCCAGTTTTCCCAACACCATTTATTGAAGAGACTTTCCTTTCTCCATTGCATGTTCTTAGCACCTTTGTTGAAAATTAGCTGTCCGTATATGTGTGGTTTTATTTCTGGGCTTTCAATTCTGTTCCATTGATCTGTGTGTCTGTTTTTGTACCAGTACCATGCTGTTTTGATTACTGTTGCTTTATAGTATGTTTTGAAGTCAGGAATTGTGATGCCTCCTGCTTTGTTCTTTTTCTTTAGGATTTCTTTAGCTATTCGGGGTCTTTTGTTGCCCCATATAAATTTTAGTATTCTTTTTTCTATTTCTGTGAAGAATGTCATTGGGATTTTGATTGGGATTGCATTGAATCTGTAGATTGCTTTAGGTAATATAGACATTTTAACTATGTTTATTCTTCCAATCCACGTGCATGGGATATCTTTCCATTTCTTTATGTCATCGTGGATTTCCCTCAATAATGTCTTGTAGTTCTCATTGTATAGGTCCTTCACCTCCTTGGTAAGATTTATTCCTAGGTATTGTGTTCTTTTTGATGCAATTGTAAATGGTATTATCTTTTTGAGCTCTCTTTCTGTTAGTTCATTATTAGCATATAGAAATGCAACTGATTTTTGTAGATTGATGAAATGCATATTTTTTTTTTTTTTTTTTTTTTGTGAGGAGATCAGCCCTGTGCTAACATCCGCCAATCCTCCTCTTTTTTTTTTTGCTGAGGAAGACGGCCCTGGGCTAACATCCGTGCCCATCTTCCTCCACTTTATATGGGACGCCGCCACAGCATGGCTTGCCAAGCAGTGCGTCAGTGCGCGCCCGGATCCGAACCAGCGAACCCCGGGCCGCCGCAGCGGAGCGCGCGCACTTAACCGCTTGCGCCACCTGGCCGGCCCCTGCATATTTTTAAATAAATATTAGAAAAAGAGCATTGAACAGAGTGGCTCACTGTGTTGGCCTTTCTTGTGTGTGGGGTACCTCATGAAGCACGTCACCTAAGTTGTCACTGTGTCTAGTCCCAGGATGCCAAGGCTGGTGGTGGAGCAGGGCCTGCCCGGGCCCTGGGTCTGAACCCCTGGGACTACTGCTTTTTAGTATATAAGTGGTTGCTAACCTATTGCGGTAAAGATCTACTATTTCTCTGATTTTGTCTACCTACTTTTCTCCTTCCTCCAAGCTTTGTGTTCCGTTTCTTTTCTTTTTTTCAGGCCTGAGGGCCTTCTTGAGTATTTCTTGTAGTGGGGGTCTCGTGGCCATGAACTCCCTTAGCTTTTGTTTATCTGGGAGAGTTACTATTTCTCCATCATATTTGAAGGATATTTTTGCTGGATAGAGTATTCTTGGCTGAAAGTTTTTGTCTTTCAGTATTTTGAATATATCATTCCAGTCTCTTCTAGCCTGAAAAGTTTCTGTTGAGAAATCCGCTGAGAGCCTGATGGGAGTTCCTTTGTACGTTATTTTTTGTTTTTGTCTAGCTGCCCTTAATATTGTTTCTTTGTCGTTGACCCTGGCTAGCCTTACCACTAGGTGTCGTGGTGAAGGCCTTTGTCTGTTAATATATATAGTTGTCCTGTTGGCTTCGCTTACTGGTATTTCCTGCTCCTTCCCCAGATTTGGGAAATTCTCAGCTATTATTTCCTTGAATAGGCTCTCTGTTCCTCTTTCCCTCTCCTCTCCCTCAGGAATACCTATAATTCTTATGTTACATTTTCTAATAGAGTCAGATATTTCTCGGAGTCTTTCTTCATTTCTTTTTAGTCTTAGTTCTCTCTCCTCTTCCATCTGGAGTATATCTGTATTCCTATCCTCTAAAGTACTAATTCTTTCCTCCATATTGTCAGCTCTGTTCTTTAAAGATTCCAGATTCTCCTTTATCTCCTCCATTGTGTTCTTCATCTCCATCAGCACTGATTGGTTTTTCTTTATGATTTCAATCTCTTTTGTGAAGAAACTCCTAATCTCATTTAATTGTTTGTCTGTGTTGTCTCGTATTTTGTTGAGTGTTTTTATGGTAGCTATTTTGAAATCTCTGTCATTTAGTTTATGGATTTCTGTGTCTTCGGGGTTGATTTCTGGATGCTTGTCATTTTGTTTCTGGTCTGGTGATTTCATATATTTTTGCATTGTGGTTCCTGTGTTGGTTTTGTTTTTCCTTATCCTGGAAGTCTCTGGTTGCCATTTCCACCTGCCGCCACTGTCTGGTGGTAAAGGGCTGTGTAGTCTAAGCCCCCTGCGCTCTGCCCTGGTTTTTCTGCTGCGATCCGCAGTTTTGTTTTGTTTTTTCCCGCTGCGATCCACGGGTCCAGTCGTTTGATCAGGTCTGCCTCGGATCGCTAGGTCTGCTCTGGTCGGTTGAGCTGTAGAGTCCGGGTTGCGGGGAGGGGGGAGCTCTCTCTTTTGCCCTCTGGGTCCCTGACGTGGGAGGCTTCTCGTTTGCCCCTCTTTATCCGCTCTCTGGGGTGCTCAGATGTTGATGGTAGCCCTGTGGCTCCTCTGAGTCCTCTGTGCGGGAGTTTCCCACTGGCTGAGAGAGCCCGAAGAGCCACGGTTTCCCCGCCGAGGGCCGCCCCTCCGCCCTCTCTGGGAGCCGCGTGGACCGGGATCGCTGATCTGATGGGGAGGGAGAGGAGTTCTCCTTACCTCTCCCCACTTCCTCCGGGGGCCCAGCACGTTTCACTCTCAGATGTGTGGCAGTGTGGATCCCTCCGCTCTAGGTTTTCACTGTCTGGGATTCCGTTGTTGGTCTGTGACTGTTGCTTTTGTTGTATCTTGTCGGGGGAAGAGTTCACAGGAAAGCTCACTCCGCCATGATGCTCAATGATAATCTGGGACTACTGCTTTTTAGAGGTACAAATTTGATTTTGCAGGTCTTTTCTGGAAAGACTTAGCCATTCCATTATAAAGTTGCAGCCTAATTTTTTTTTTATCGCTTGGCAGTCTCTGATGATAATAAGGCTATTCTGCCTTTAGAGGAGTTAGAATTATTACTTAATGGGCAAATAAAATTAGGTTCTCTTCAGAGTGGGCATTTATAAAAATATAAGTGGTTTTTGTTTTCAGTTTTCCAAGCCAGGTTTAGGTACAATGCTGTGTTCCCAGGAAGCTTGCTCTGTGTTCTTCCAAGGGTCTTTGGGGCAGTGAGCCTGCAGGGTGCTGGGCGGTGTCATTGACCTGTGTGAAGTTGGCACATGGGTGATGAATGTATGCAGTTGTACAGCAAGTGTGTAAGTGTATAGGTGTGCAGTGCCAATGCATCAGCAGCATTTCTCATTTGATGGCCCAAAGGAGCAGATTTACAGATAATGTATTAACTGTGAATACCAAAATATAAAGAGCGGTTAGAGCTCACTTTGATTTTTTCCGCTGTTTCTGAAGATGCTTGTGTACTTTTCTTTTCTAGCTTCTGTCCGGCCCCCTGAGCCCCAATGAGAGTTTCCTGAGGTACCTTACTCTTCCACAAGACAATGAACTCGCGATTGACCTACGACAAACTGCGGTTGTTGTCATGGCCCATTTAGACCGCCTGGCTACTCCCTGTATGCCGCCTCTGTGTAGCTCTCCAACATCTCATAAGGTGTGTGTGATAGTGATGCTTATTCTTTGTATGTTCTACAGTTATACCACTCCTAGATTCTCATTCTGCACTTGTGTGGAGACTCACTTCTCTGGTATTAAGGGTGGAGCTGGCTTACAGCTTTTAAACACGTATACAGTTTCAGGTGTTGTCAGTGGTCAGAGCGAGTGATGAGCAAGCTGAGGTGCACAGGGTTAAGGACCCAACCTGGTGTCCCAGGTTCCATATTCAGGAGGCACACCCACAGAGAGCTCTCCTTTATCCACACAACCACATGCCACCCTGCCTTCCCAGGGAGGTTCCAGTGCCTTTTTTGTACACTAGGAGTGCTGAATGTGGGCTCTCTATAATGATGCTAGTTATAGCAGTGACAACACTAATTACATGTGTAGAGAGCCTGCCGGTGCACACTCACTGAGGACCTCACACACGGTCGCATCCGGTCATCATAGCATTGCCCTATTGTATCGATGGGGAAATGGCCGTGAGCTTTGAGAGGCAGTGAACTTTGCCATGGTCACACAGAATAATCCTGGTTTTGAATCCAGGTTTTTCTAACTTTTTATTTTTAACATGAACAGTATTTATTTCATTTTACAGTCATTTATTTTTTCTAAATAAGTAATAAATTCCCATCGTTCAAAAATCAAAATTAAATGCAAAGACATGCTTTCTTGCCCATTATCTACCCAGTTTTTCACCTGCTGCTTCTCACTTTTCTAGTTTCTTATGTGTCCTTTCACTGTTCTCTGGAATGAGTATATTAGTGGTAGCTTGTTTTTTTCACTAAACGGTATGTACTGAAGAGCTTTCTGTATCAATAAATAGAGCTTCTCCCTTATTTATTTTTTTAAAAACTATTTTATTGAGGTCATATTGGCTTATAGCATTGTGTGCGTGTCAGGTGTACATTATTATATTTCAGTTTCTGTATAGACTGCATTGTGTTCACCACCAATAGACTAGTTTCCATCGGTCACCATTCATATGAGCCCGTTTACCCCTTTTCCTGTCCCTCCACCCCTTCCCCGCTGGTAACTACCAATCTGTTCTCCTTATCTGTGTGTTTATCTTCCACATATGAGCGAAATCATATGGTATTTGTCTTTCTCTGTCTGACGTATTTCGCTTAGCACAATACTCTCAAAGTCCATCCATGTTGTCATAAACAGCATGATTTTTTCTTTTTTTGTAACTGAATAGTATTCCATTGTGTTTGTGTGTGTGTGTGTATACCACATTTTCTTTATCCATTCATCTATTGATGGGCCCTTGGGTTGCTTCCATGTCTTGGCTGTTGTGACTAATGCTGTGATGAACATAGGGGTGCATGTATCTTTTTGAATTATTGATTTCATGTTCTTTGGATAAATACCGAGGCTACTCAGATAAGGGAAACAAAAGAAAAAATAAACAAATAGGACTACATCAGGCTAAAAAGCTTCTGCACAGCAAAGGAAATCATCAACAAAATGAGGGGCCAGCCCCGTGGCTTAGCGGTTAAGTGCGCGTGCTCCGCTGCTGGCGGCCTGGGTTCGGATCCCGGGCACGCACCGACGCACTGCTTCTCCGGCCATGCTGAGGCCACGTCCCACATAACAGCAACTAGAAGGATGTGCAGCTATGACATACAACTATCTACTGGGGCTTTGGGGGGGAAAAATAAATAAATAAAATCTTTAAAATAAAACAAAAACAAAAAACAAAATGAAAAGACAACCCACCAACTGGGAGAAAATATTTGCAAGTCTTATATCTGACAAGGGGTTAATTTCCGTTTATTTTTTTAAAGCAGCTCAGTATTCCATGTGTGGATGTATCTTGATTTTTTAACCAGTCTCCTATTGGTGCACACTTATGTTGCCAGAAGTTTGCTGCTCAAATGGTGCTGCGATGACTAACCTTGTACCTTTGTTCCTCTGTGTATGCGCACATGCGCCAGCAGTGACGTACCTGACATGGGTGGACCCATTAGCTGATTATCACAAAATTGCTCACATGGCTTGATCCCTCTCACCCTCTCACAGTAGGGACACCTGTCTCCTAGCCTTGTGCTTAGGCTTTTGGGTTTCTGCCTGTTAATGGCACAAAATGGTAATCTGATAATGGTTTCGGTATTTTAAAATATGTTTAAGGTCTACTTGTACTACTTTTCAAGGCTCTGTTAAAATGAAATGCTGTAAAAAAAATAACCTCTTTAGTCACTTACCTTACCTGTTAAGTGAGATAATATGGAATGTTATGGGTTATTTTGATGTTTTGAATCAGCTCCTTTCTTTACTTGCTTTGTTTTTATCTTACAGTATCTCAGTGTTGCTCCTAGCATTAATTATTCTTTCTTTTGGCTAAGAAAGGCATTTTTTTGCTGCTGGAAAAAGAAAAAGTTGACTTAATTTGTTATCTTACAGGGATCATTGCAAGAAGTCATAGGTTGGGGTTTAATAGGATGGAAATACTATGCCAATGTGATTGGTCCAATTCAATGTGAAGGCCTTGCCAACCTGGGGGTCACGCAGATCGCCTGTGCAGAGAAGCGCTTCCTGATCTTGTCGAGGAACGGCCGCGTGTACACGCAGGCGTACAACAGTGACACGCTGGTGGGTGTTCTGGGACGTGTGCCCGAATCGCTTCCCTTGAGGGTGGATTCTCTACTGTGGATGCTATAGAGATCTAGTCTTTCTTTAAATCGTTTGATTTCTAAGCGTCTGTTCGTTGTATATTATTAGTCATGTTTTAATAATCTCAGTCATCATCATTATTGTCAAGATTTTGTGGCAGAATTTCTTAGTTGTTAAGATCAGGAACTCCTTACAGTGACACTCATTGCCCATCACGATTCCCTATGGAAACTGACTTGCCAGGTGCAAACTCATTTGACTTTGGGGTCTGGGCAGTAACAAATGAGGGAATTGGGCCTCGTGGGGATGATGGCAGATTGGGGCGTGCATATTCCTGCTAAAGGAAGGTGCTCTTCACCTTGAGCTGTGCATTTCCGTTGTGCAGGGGCAGCCTAGTCATGCTGCAGACTGCTTGTAGGCTGCCTACCATGCTGTCAGTGCTGGGCAGGGCTGCTGGACAACTGGCCTGGCAACCACCAGAGACTCACGTTCTTTCAGTTCAAGAAAGATTTGTTAAAGCAAGATACACAATTGCGGGGAGAGTCATAGTGTTTTTGTTGTCTTTGGACTGCTTACTAATTTTTGTCTTATTTTTACCCTTTTAGGCCCCACAGCTTGTCCAGGGTCTTGCCTCCAGAAACATTATAAAAATTGCTGCCCATTCCGATGGTCACCACTACTTGGCTTTGGCAGCCACTGGAGAAGTGTACTCCTGGGGCTGCGGGGATGGCGGACGGCTGGGCCACGGGGATACTGTGTATGTACGGCCCATTCCTGTAACTGACACCCTCCCTTTTGTGTTGCTGTATCCAAAATAGGGTGGGAAAGAAAAGCGTGGCTAGGTGTTTTCCAGCTGCTAAGATGTGTAGGGCTAGGATGGAGAGGGCTACCAATGTGTGTCAGCCCTGGGTGACACCGCAGGAGCTGTCCCTATAGCACAGAGGGTGACATCAATTGGCATTTGCACTCTTCTCCCCCAGCTTCAACACCGCCAGCTTTTGCTGCTCCTGTTATAGCTACACATATCACACCTCCACCATGGAGTTTTCTAAAGCAAATCCCACACTACTGTTCCTTCATTCATAGACACTTCAATATGTCTCTATCAGATAAGGTCCCCTCTTCCTAGAGGCATATCATTTTCACAGATACAAAAGTCAACAGTTTCTTAATATCCTATTTTGTGGAAGGTTTTGTTCATTGTGAGAGACCAGAAATTAAACAGAAAGTCGTTGTTCTAAATGCAAGGTTATAAAAACGGAGAGTTGCGATAGCTGCCACGCAGCGATGGGAACCCTTTTATACCTTGCTGTTGTGAGTGGAGCCTGGTGAAGAAAACTTTGGCCTTAGGATCAAGTTGAAGATGCAGCCACTGCAAGGGTGTCAGGGCCATGAGCAGGGGTGGGCAGCCGCAGAGTCAGTAGGAGACTGGCCCGTTCTCACTTCGGGGTGGGAATGGACATCTGCTGGACGAATCCCAAACCATGAAAAAAGCAAAGTGATGCATACCATGTGTTAGCATTCAGCAGAAATATTCCGAACTTGACAGTGAGTGTTGTAAGGGATTCAGACAATTGTGGTAAAATGATAGTGAAAAACAAAGGGGTGATAAGTACAGCATTTAGAATAGTTGTTACTCTCAGAATGGAAGGGGGTGGGGTTGGCATAGAGCAGTCAGGACTTGAAAGCGTTGAGGTACAGGATGGAGGCGTTGGTCTTTTTAACATTCTTATGTTATTTATAATTTAGTATGCATAAAGTATTTCATAATAAAACAATACTCAGTGGAGATTAAGTGCTAGATTGAGTAACTTGTTCGTTGCTGGAGGAGTTGAGGGAAGGAATAGAGATCAGTGCAAATGACCGGAGTTGGAGAGAAACTTTGTGGGAGTTGAAACTTGAGCTGAACAGAAGGGAGAAGTGCTACAAGAGTAAGTGGTTTGGCTGTCCCTGTGCCCATGTGTGCTCCTGCCTCTGTGCACTAATTTATTTTGCAGAGTGGTGGGTCAAAGTGAGTAAACCATGTCTTTAGAGAGACTAGAGTGAGTGTTACCAATCACAGTAAACATATTCTGGATTATAAGCATGGGGTATTTAGCTAATTTTGAAAGTGAAGAATCAACCAGTAAGACTTTTCTACCCAATTAATCCTTACTGCCTCCTGCTTTTTATTTGTAAAATATAAATTGCAGTGTGATTAGTAAACATTGCTCCTTCTTTTCCTCCTCATTTATTTAACAAATATGTATAAATTTTAACCATCTCTGTGAGGTTTACAAATCCATCAGTTTTAGGTGTACAGTATGATGAGTTTCGGCAAATGCATACTGTTGGGGAAGCACCACAACTGAGACACAGAGCATTTCCATTGCCCCCGCTACTTTCTTTGGATCCCTTTGCAGTCACCCCTGCTCTCCACCTCCAGCTCCTGGCAACTACTGATCTGCTGTCTGTTACTATGTGGTATTTTGTTTTTGTCTCTTTCACTTAGCAGCGTTCCTGAGCTTCAGCTGAATTGTTGTGAGTAGTTCCTTCTTCCCTGTTGCTGGGTGGTCTGTTTATGGATGGACCACCATTTTGGGCTACTGTGAACAAAGCTGCTGTGGACTTGATTGTGTGTGTCTTTAACAGACACTGTTTTGATATTCCTGCTGAATGTCATGCTTGGCATTGGATGCTTGTTTAACCAAAAATCATGGAAGCGTTATGGGTTTGAATTCTGTATTCCTTAATTATTTCATAAGACACCTGAAAGGCAAAACTGTCTTGATGCTCTGGTACTTTATTTCTGAGAGTGAGTTTTCTTTGCTAACACTAATAGGAAATTCTTAGAAGGGCATTCACGTTTGTTCCCTTTCTCTCCACAGGCCTCTGGAGGAGCCTAAGGTGATCTCTGCTTTCTCTGGAAAGCAGGCCGGGAAGCATGTGGTGCACATTGCATGTGGAAGCACATACAGTGCAGCCATCACTGCTGAGGGGGAGCTGTACACCTGGGGCCGAGGGAACTACGGCCGACTGGGCCATGGTACGTCTGCTCTGAGCCAGCTCAAGCATGCAGTGCGAGGGCGCCTCTTATGAAGGACTTGTGGTAATGATAGTCCTATCTGTTTGAAGGCTCCAGTGAAGACGAGGCCATTCCAATGCTGGTAGCTGGGCTTAAAGGACTGAAGGTCATCGACGTGGCGTGTGGGAGTGGGGACGCTCAAACCCTGGCCGTAACTGAGAACGGTACGTGGGGCTCATACTGCCCTGGGCAGGTTCTTGGGACGAGGAGGACTGCTCCCCTGGAGGGAGCGAGGGAGTAGAGTGAACCTCATCTTCCATCTTTAAGTGGGTGTGCACCTCAGTGTTCTCAGGAAAGGTCCAGAAGTTACAGGACTTGTAGCTGCCGTTGCCTGGAGCCCGAGAGCTAGTTAGTGGCTATCATCCTTCCTATTTGAGCATTTTATGTTTTAGCAGAAAATGAGAGTTAAAATTGAATGATTGACTTTCTCAGTGATTCCTGGCATTTCCTAATGCTGAGCCCTGCTTGACTTCCTGTGGAAAATCCTGCTTAGTCTGTGTATATTCCACAGTATGATACTGCATTGTGTACTTGTTTTTAATTTAGTTTTGTGTTTGTGTTCATTAGTGAGATTGTACTCATTTTACATTTTTTGAGGGTGCATTTATCAGATTTGATGGTTAGAATCAAGTTGATTTTTTAAAACTGTTTGTCAGTATTGTGGGTATCTGTCCTCAGAGTCGTGGGGTCTGTCTGTCAGAATCACTGGGGAGCCTCTCAGCCTACATTCTCTCGCAGAAGTGGAATGGCAGATTGGCAATTGACTGACTTCTGGGCGTGTCTTTGGTGAGAGATCAAAGATCATTTCAGACACCTTCATGTCCACAGAGGCCTCCCTCACTGAAGGGATAGACATAGAGTCATCTTCCTTCTGCTTCTCTCAGTCTTAGAGAAAAGATGGTTTCCTCAGTCGTCTGAAAGATCTCTTCTTCTGGTGTGAGGATGGCCAGCAAGTGCCATCTTGTTGTTGTTGTGTCCATTATCGAGTGATTGATATATTTTACAAAACTCTTAACCAGGAAGTCTTTTCTTAAATAAGTCTTCTTAGGATTTGTTCTTGCATTCTTTGTGTGAAACTGCTATGTAAGTAAAACCACTTGGTGATGGGTTGACTAAATTGCCTTGACTGGGGACTATGCATGCTGTTTACTTCATACCCATGTTTCTCTGGTGCAGATGTCACAGGGAAATGTCCCTGTGATGCTACATGATTATTTTTTGAGACGGCTGTTACAGTAGAGCATCCTGGCCTGTGCAGTCTGGCCCTGGGTGACAGGCTCACTGAAAACATTGGTGAAAGTGAGGATTGCTAGCTGGGCTATGTGAACAATAGGCGTTTTAGCTAAAGCATATAAGTGGTGCGCACACTCTCTGATATTTGTGCATGGGTCTGCTGAGTTGAGCATTGCTGTGTTTCTTTCCTTGACCACCTACTAGCGTATCGTCTGCAATATCAGTTTAGATCAGGGGTTGGCTGTTTTTGCAAATGACTTGTATTGGAACACAGCCATGCCAGCTTGCTTACATATTGTCTGTGGCTGCTTTCTTGCGACAATGACACAGTTGAGTAGTTGTGGCAGAGATGGTATCACCCACAAAGCCTAAAAATACTTAACGTCTCATCTTTAAGAAATAGTTTGCTCATCTTTGAATTATATTATTTATAATTTTATTTATTTATTTTTCCCCCAAAGCCCCAGTAGATAGTTGTATGTCATAGCTGCACACCCTTCTAGTTGCTGTATGTGGGATGCGGCCTCAGCATGGCCGGAGAAGCGGTGCGTCAGTGCGTGCCCGGGGTCCGAACCTGGGCTGCCAGTAGCAGAGCACGCGCACTTAACCGCTAAGCCACGGGGCCGGCCCTGAATTATATTATTTAAAATAGAGGGGAAACTTAATCACTTATGGAGCAATCTGATTTCTTTTCTCATTTTCTACGATTTTAGCCTACACCTAATTTAGCAGGTTTTTCTTTTTTAGCAATTCATTTTAATTGAGTTTTTACGAAGTATTCAGCTTAGTTTTCAAAGTAAAAAAAACCCGCACATTTTTACGATTTTATTTTATTTCTGTATGTAATATTTAATTAAATTACACTAACAAATGTTATTAGGAATAAATACATTGTATGGTTGACTCGTGGTCAGCGTGATGGAACAGAGTGTCCAGGCAGCCCTGATAGTGGCTGGGGAGCTGCAGTGGTGTGCCATGGGCCCAGTTCCGGTTTGTGTGGAGGCAGTGGAGTTTTTATTTTGTGTTCAGTTCCTACTTGAAGCAGTATCATTGAGCCCAAACTATAAGGGTCAGGACTTTATTATTCATTTATAGTTAAAACAAAAAGAAAACCCAGCTTTCCTTTTCTTAATTGCTTCTACATCAACCTGAAGTCTAAACTAGATTTCACTTGGTCAGTAACCATCTGTGTAGTGCTAACGGTATACATTAGTGGTGTAGATTTTGTGTGTTTTGGGGTGTGTTTATTATTTTCAGCCATTTAAAAGTTCCCTTAAGGTGTATAGTTATTTTTACTTCAATATATTTGTATTTTTTAGGTCAAGTATGGTCTTGGGGAGATGGTGACTATGGGAAATTGGGCAGAGGAGGTAGTGATGGCTGCAAAACTCCAAAGCTGATTGAAAAGCTTCAAGACTTGGATGTCGTCAAAGTCCGATGTGGAAGTCAATTTTCTATTGCTTTGACCAAAGATGGCCAAGTTTACTCATGGGGAAAGGGTGACAACCAGAGACTTGGTCACGGAACAGAGGAACATGTGCGTTATCCCAAACTCTTGGAAGGCTTGCAAGGTGAGTGCAAAATATAAACTTTTAAAACCGTTTGAGGCAGTTTCTTTAGTCTTTTAAAGTTTGCAGTTTTTTCTTTTCTTCACCTGACATTCCATGAATGACCAGTCATTAGAAGCTGTCACTCACATTTTGATAGGTATAGATAAGAAATGGAAAGTGGATTGTCTGTATTAAAAAATGGCCTAGAATTATTCTCACCAAATGTAATTTGAAACACATTCAGTTTTACTAATATTGGAGAGTTCTTTTTGTGGCAGGCACCCATTCATCACTGAGTAAGCTGGCCTCAGTGAGATTAGCTTTTGTTTGGTGAGGTCACCGGTAATTGCACTCTAGACATCACTAAGGCTATGGATATGCATGGTGCTGTGGGAGCACGGTGGGAGATGGGATTGGGTCTGCCTGGTGTGGTCTCATTTGAACTCATCCTTGATGGGTGGATCCTCCTTGTTTGGTTTCAAGGGCATTCAGCCTGCATTCTAGGTAGAGGGGATGAATGGGAACCAAGCACCTTGCGGGTGCTTTCCAAAGTGTGGGAGAGGTTGGTGATAGGTGTATCAAGTGGGGCTGGTAGTGCCTGATCTCAGGGGTGGGCAGACTCTTTTTTTATTTATTTTATTTATTTATTTTTTGTGAGGAATATCAGCCCTGAGCTAACATCCATGCCAGTCCTCCCCTTTTTGCTGAGGAAGACTGGCCCTAGGCCAGCGTCGGTGCCTATCTTCCTCCACTTTATGTGGGATGCCGCCACAGCATGGCCTGACAAGTGGTGCATCGGTGCGCACCCGGGATCCGAACCTGGGTCGCCAGCAGTGGAGCGCACGCACTTAACCACTACGCCACGGAGCTGGCCCCCAGACTCTTTTTTAAAGGACCAGATTGTAAGCATTTTGGGTTTAAGGGCCATACGATGTCTGTCCCAACTCCTCAATTCTGTTGTAGCCCAAAAGCAGACATATACAATATGTAAATAAATGAGTCTGGCTGTGCCCCAATACAACTTTGTTCACAAAAACACGCCTTAGGCTGCATTTGGCATGAGGGATGAAGTTTGTTGGATCCCTGAGCTGGATTCTTCTTTGTTTATGTTTTTGTTTTTTTGTTAAGGAAGTTTGGAAGTGAGACTTTTTGTGGGACTTGTCAGTTCCTTTCCCCATCATTTTTGTTTTAAAACATGTTCATACCCTGATGACCAGAAGTTTGTGTGCTCATATGATGTTCATTATTTTCTAAGCTTCTGAGATAAGTTGTAGAGTAATATAATTGGTTGTATGTTACGGGAGCTGTATTTGAATTTCATTTGCCATGTTTATATTCCCTTCATTTCATGAAAGATATCAACTTCCTCAGCTACATTTATTAGATACAGAGGTAGCTTACAATGAGAATGTTTAAGTGATTGTTGATACAATCGTTTTGATTGTTGTTGTTAACTTATGATAGACTCTCAGGACAGAATAGTTCCCCTTACTGTAGTAGAGTTTTTCAGCTGAATTATTTTTGTTGACAATTCTGAAAACACTCCCTGTGTTGGTCCTGTTAGATTTACTAATAAGCAAAAGTAGAATACTTTGCTAATACTATTTAAATAGAAAAAAATGTATTTTATATGCATATCATTTGACTTTGGAGAAAAATAGACTTTGTTTTAGAAAACTTCCTCAAAGAAGAGTGTACTTTAACATTTGCCAAGGTGGATCACAGTCTGGGCCATAAAACACACTTTAAATTTAAAAGAAGAGAAACCAACAGTGTCTGCTCTAAGACCACAGTGGAATTAAACTAGATATCAATAATTGAAAGATAGCTGGAAAATCTCAAAATATGTGGAGATTAAACAACAAACTTCCGAATAACACATGGATCAAAGAAGAAATCTCAAGAGAAATTTTAAAATATTTTGAATTAAATGAAAATGAAAACACAACTTATCAAAATTTGTGGTATGCAGTGAAAGCACTGCTTTGAAGGAAGTGTTAGCATTGAATGCATATATTAAAATAGAAAAAAGATCCAAAATCAAGTCTTTCTTTATAACAAAGGAAACCATCAACAAAATGAAAAGGCAACCTATGGAATGGGAAAAAATATTTGCAAATCATATATCTGATAAGGGGTTAACATCCAAAATGTATAAAGAACTCATACGACTCAATAGCAAAAAACCAAACAATCCTATTAAAAAATGGGAAGATCTGAATAGACATTTTTCCAAAGAAGACATACAGATGGCCAACAGGCACATGAAAAGGTGCTCAGCATCACTAATCATCAGGGAAACGCAAATCAAAACCACAATGAGATACCACCACACACCTGTTAGAATGGCTGTTATCAAAAAGACAAGAGATAATAAGTGTTGGAGAGGATGTGGAGAAAAGAGAACCCTTGTACACTGTTGGTAGGAGTGTAATTCATGTAGCCACAATGGAAAACAGTATGGAGGTTCCTCAAAAAATTAAAAATAGAATTACTATATGATCCAGCAATTCTACTTTGGGTGTTTATCTGGAGGAAACGAAAACACTAACTCGAAAACACTAACTCGAAAAGCACCCCCATGTTCATTGCAGCATTATTCATAATAGATAAGACATGGAAACAACTTAAGTGTCCATTGATGCATGAACGGATAGAGAAAATGTGGTATGTATATATCACACATTTATATCAGTATAATTTGTATCTATCTCTGTGTATATATATATAGAGAGAGAGACTCACACAATGGAATATTATTCAGCCATTAAAAGAAGGAAATATTGGGGCCGGCCCCGTGGCTCAGTGGTTAAGTGTGCGCGCTCCGCTACTGGCCGCCCGGGATCGGATCCTGGCCACGCACCGACGCACTGCTTCTCCGGCCATGCTGAGGCCGCGTCCCACATACAGCAACTAGAAGGATGTGCAACTATGACATACAACTATCTACTGGGGTTTGGGGGGAAAAAAAGGAGGAGGATTGGCAATAGGTGTTAGCTCAGAGCCGGTCTTCCTCAGCAGAAAGAGGAGGATTAGCATGGATGTTAGCTCAGGGCTGATCTTCCTCACAAAAAAAAAAAAAAAGAAAAGAAAAGGAAGAAAATATTGCGATTTGCAACAACATGTATGGACCTTGGGGACATAATACTAAGTGAAATAAATCACGATGGAGAAAGACAAACACTGTATGAGCTCACTTATATGTGGAATCTAGAAAAAAAAAAAACGCCAAAAAGCCAAATTTGTAGAGACAGAGGACAAATTGGTGGTTGCCAGAGGCAGGGGTTGGGAGGTGGGCGAAATGGGTGATGGTGGTCAAAATGTACAAACCTCCAGTTATAAAATAAATAAGTCCTGGGGATGTAATGTACAGTATGGTGAATATAGTTAAAAATACTGTATTGTATATTTGAAAGTTGCTTAGAGAATAGATCTTAAGAGTTCTCATCAGAAAAAAAAATTTGTAATTACATGTGATGATGGCTATAAAAAGTAAAATCAATAATCTAAGTTTCTACCTTAAGAAACTAGAAAAAGAAGAGCAAATTGAATCCAAAGTAAGAAGAAGGAAAGAAATAGTAAGAATTAGAGTAGAAATCAGCGAAATTGAAAACAGGAAATCAATAGAAAAAAATCAATGAAACCAAAAGCTGACTCTGTGAAAAGATCAGTAAAATCAATAAACCTCTAGCCAGGCTAAGAAAAAAAGAGAAGAGAGGACACAAATGACTAATATCAGAAAGAAAAGAGGGGACTTCACTATAGATCCTGTGAACATTGAAAGGATAATAAAGGAATGCTATGAGTAACCCTGTGCCCCCAAATTTGATAATCTAGATGAAATGGACCAATTCTTTGAAAGACACAATATGCCAAAACTCACACAAGAAGAAATAGACAAACTGAATAGACTTACATCTATTGAAGAAATTGAATCTGTAATAGAAACAGAAAGCATGAGGCCTAGATGGGTACGCTGGTGAAGTCTACCAAACGTTTATGGAAGAAATTTTACCAGTTCTCTACAATTTCTGTCAGAGGATAGAAGCAAAGGGAGTACTTCCTAACTCATTCTGTGAGGCCAGCATTACCCTAATACCAAAGTCAGACAAAAACTTTAGAAGAAAAGAAAACTACAGACCAATATCTTATGAACATAGATGCAAAAATCCCCATGAAAATATTAGCAGATTGAATCCAACAATATGTAGAAAGGATTATACATCACAACCAAGTGGAATTTATCTCACGTATGCAAGGCTGGTTCAACATTCAAAAATCAATTAATGTTAATTCCTCAAATCAACAGATGAAAGAAGAAAAATCACACGATCATATCAATAGATGCAGAAAAAGCATTTGACAAAATTAAACACCCAATCATGATAAAAACTCTCAGTAAACTAGGAATAAAGGGAACTTCCTCAACTTCATAAAGAATATCTACAAAAAACTTACAGCTGACATCATACTTAATGGTGAAAAACTTGGTCTTCCCACTAAGATCAGGTACAAGGAAAGGATGTCCCATCTCACCATTCCTTTTCAAAATCATACTGGGACTTCTAGCTAATGCAGTAAGACAAGAAAAAGGAATAAAAGATATACAGATTGAGAAGGAAGAAATAAAACTGTCTTTGTTCATAGATGACATGATTGTCTATGTGGAAAATCTGAAAGAATCGACAAAAAAACTCCTGGAACTAATAGGGTTATACCAAGATTGTAGGATACAAGGTTAATGTACCAATGTCAATACCTTTCCTGTGTACCAGCAACAAACAAGTGGAATTTTAAATTAAATACATAATATCATTTATATTAGCATCCAAAAAAATGAAATACATAGGTATAAATCTAACAAAATATATTCAAGGTCTATATGAGGAAAATTACAAAACTGATAAACAAAATCAAAGAACTAAATAAAGGGAGAAATATTCTATGTTCGTGGATAGGAAGACTGAATATTGTCAAGACGTCAGTTCTTGGGGCTGGCCCGGTGGTGCAAGTGGTTAAGTGCGCACGCTCCACTGTGGCGGCCCAGAGTTCGCTGGTTCGGATCCCAGGCGTGCACCAGCGCACTGCTTGGCAAGCCATGCTGTGGTGGCATCCCATATAAAGTGGAGGAAGACGGGCATGGATGTTAGCCCCGGGCCAGTTTGCCTCAGCAAAAAGAGGAGGATTGGCAGGTGTTAGCTCAGGGCTGATCTTCCTCATAAAAAAAAAAAAAAAAAAGATGTCAGTTCTTCCCAACTTTATAGATTTAGTGCAATCCCAGTCAAAATCCCAGCAAGTTATTTTATGGATATCAACAAACTAATTCTAAAGTTTATAAGGAGAGGCAAAAGACCCAGAATAGCCAACACAATATTGAAGGAAAAGAACAAGTTGGAGTATTGATACTACCCAACTTCAAGAGTTAGTATAAAGCTACAGTAATCAAGGCAGTGTGGTATTGGCAAAAGTATAGACAAATAGATCACTAGAACAGAATAAAGAGCTGAGAAGTAGACCCACATAAATACAGTCAACTGATCTTTGACAAAGGAGCAAAGGCAACACAATGGATCAATGATAGTCTTTTTAACAAATGGTGTTGGAACAACCGGACATTAACATGCAAAAAAATGAATAATTGATAATGGGAGAGGTTATGCATATGTTGGGGTAGGGAGTATATGGGAAATCTTTGTTTCTTCTCAGTTTTGCTGAAACTGCTCTAAAAACAAAGTATTAATACATAAAAGGAGTATACTTTGCACGGTTATACCTTGGGACAGGAGAATATGATCTAGTAGTTAATTAAAAATACGCTTGTTTCTTTCTGAAGGAAAATCTAAATAAGGAGGAGAAAAAAATAGCAGATCCTTTTCATACCCTAGAATTTTATTTGCAGGCTGTAGGTCTTAATAAATTATAGCTAATAAAACATAACAGGGGTTTTAATAACATACACGAAGCAGGTGAGTTGTGCATCATATTAAAGCAATGAATTATCCTTTAGAAGTTGACATTGAATGCCTTCTGACCTGAGTGGCCTGGTGTAAATATCTTTATTGCAACAGAAGTCATAGACGTGAAGCTGTATCTGCATCACTCTTTCCTCCTAGGGAAGAAGGTGATTGATGTGGCTGCAGGCTCCACCCACTGCCTGGCTCTGACTGAGGACAGCGAAGTCCACAGCTGGGGGAGCAATGACCAGTGCCAGCACTTTGACACCTTGCGCGTGACTAAGCCAGAACCTGCTGCGCTGCCAGGACTGGATACCAAACACATAGTTGGAATTGCCTGTGGACCTGCCCAGGTACTGAGTGTAGAGCTTGGTTGGGTATTTTGTAGAATTTTGGTTTCCCATCATTCATTGCTAGTATGTAGAAATACCATTGGCTTGGTGTGTGTTGTCCTTATATCCTGTAGTTGTACTAAACTCACTAGTTCTAGAAGCTTCAGTCGATTCCTTGGGATTTTCTTCACAAACAGTTATGCTGTCTGTACATAGAGACAGTTTTATTTCTTCTTTTCCAATATGTATACCTCTTATTTCTTTCCCTTGCCTTATTGCACTGGTGGGGACTTCTAATATGATGTTGAGTAAGAGTGGTGACAGGGGACATCCTTGCCTTGTTCCCGATTGTAGGGTAAAAGCATTCAGTCTTTCACCTTTAACTGTAATGTTAGCTGTAGGTTTTGTTTTTTTTTTTAAATAGATGACTTATTATTAGATTAAGGAAGTTTCCTTAAAGTTTTCCTTAGTGTTCTGTTTTTGAAATCTTTGGGGTCTGCAGTGATATCCTCTCTTTCATTCCTGATATTGGGAATTTGTGTCTTTTTTCTTTGTCAGTTTTGCTAGAGGTTTGTCCATTTTGTTGATCTTTTCAAAGAACTAGCTTTTAGTTTCATTAATTTTTCCCTTGTTTTTTGCTTTCCATTTCGTTGGTTTCTACTCTCATCTGTTATTTTTTTTTCTTCCTTTCAGCTTGTTTTGGGTTCACTTTGCTCTTTTTTAAGTTTCTTCAGGAGGAAGCTTAGATTGCTGATTTTATTTATTTTTTTATTTTTTTATAATTTTATTTATTTATTTTCCCCCCAAAGCCCCAACAGATAGTTGTATATCACAGCTGCACATCTTTCTAGTTGCTGTATGTGGGACACAGCCTCAGCATGGCTTGAGAAGCGGTGCGTCGGTGCGTGCCCAGGATCCAAACTTGGGCCGCCGGCAGCGGAGCACGCGCACTTAACTGCTAAGCCACGGGGCCGGCCCAGATTGCTGATTTTAGACCTTTCTTATTTCATAATATAT